>NC_089503.1:199129364-199437417 GCF_036850995.1 Saccopteryx leptura
TCTGACCTATCGCTGACATTCCTTGACTCAAGTCCATCAGTCCTTAGTGTACATGGTACGGTATGCTCTGCCTAGGGAAACACTGTATCTGAGTAATATACTATCCCTTTCCTGCTTTACAGGGCCTATTAGAGAAGAGTTCACAAATGATTGTGAATCAAGAATTAAACCCCTGAGAAGAGATGCTTCTTAGGAAGATAGATCATCTCCAACAGAAGGAGTTAAGGTTTTGCCTTGTTTCCAAGCTATTCCAAACAATTCTTTTTGTGACACTAAAATAATTGTATTAAAATAAAAAATAATTCCTGGAGATGGGATAGCTGTGTAGCTATTTGGGGGAAATATTAATTTATACTCAAGAAAAATACAGATACATTTTAGAAATAAGTTGAAAAATAGCCATAGAGGAGATAAGATTAAACAGAATTGTTTAGGATTTTATAGAATTTAGAAGGTTGGAGGGTATATTAGAGAGATAGAGCCACCATAACAAAGTACCACAAGCTGGGTGGCTTAAACATCAGGAATTTATTTTCTTACAGGATCTCACTAGCTGGGAGTGCAGGATCAAAGTGTCACCAGGGAACCAAACCAATCTCCTGAGGCATCTCTCCTTGGCCATCTTCAATCTGTGTCCTCACAAGGTCTCCCTAAGTCTGTGTCCTAATCTTTTCTGATAAGGACACCTGTCATATTAGATTAAGCCCCACTCTAATGACTTCATTTAAATTCAATTATCTCTTTCAAGCCCCGTGTCCAAATACAGTCACATTCTGAGATCCTGGGGGTTAAGAATTAAACATATTAATGCAGGAAAGGGCACAATTTAGCTCATAACAGAAACAAACTTGACTGATCGGCATGGAGAGATTTACAATTGTGGGAGTCATGGACTTTAAAAGAATGCTGTGAGTTACATCTTTATTCAGTTTGACACGTTTTCTTTTTTTTTTTTTTTTATTCATTATAGAGAGGAGAGAGAGAGAGAGAGAGAGAGAAGGGGGGAGGAGCAGGAAGCATCAACTCCCATATGTGCCTTGACCAGGCAAGCCCAGGGTTTTGAACCAGCAACCTCAGCGTTTCCAGGTTGACGCTTTATCCACTGCGCCACCACAGGTCAGACAAGTCTGACACATTTTCATTCAACATTTCTCTAACCCAAATTAGAAATATTACTAAATATTCCATTCAAAAATGTCCATATTGGAATCTAGACAATATGGTAAGACTGAGAGAGTATAGCCCATTATATGTTTACTGTTTTAATAGAGTAACATATAACAATGAAAAAATTCAGTTTTTATTCAGTTCTGAGGCATAACATAAAATACATCAAGTTTGAAAAATGTTTTAGACAAGTACTATTAGAATAGCACAAAAGTTAATGAAATAGTCTACAAGGATAGCAAAAATGTATAAAGTTCTTTTAATTTAATTAAGTCCTAAGAATTAGAAATTAAGAAATATTTTTTAATTGATTGATTTTAGAGAGACAGAGAGAGGGAGAGAGAGAGGAAGAGAGAGAAACATTCATTTGTTGTTCCACTTAGTTGTACATTCTTTGGTTGCTTCCTATATGTGCCCTGACTGGGGACTGAACCCACAACCTCGGTGTTTTGTGATGACATTCTAACTGGCTGAGCTAACCAGCCAGGGCCAAGAAATCTTTAAAGAGCTTTATGTAGTTCCATTTAATGTTCATTTTTGTCTTCATATCTAGAAAGCCTTGCTATGTGAGTAATGACTTTTTAAAGTATCAAGTTTTTATTGGTCCTGGCTGGTTGGCTCAGTGGTAGAGCATCGGCCTGGCGTGCAGGAGTCCCGGGTTCGATTCCCGGCCAGGGCACACAAGAGAAGCGCCCATTTGCTTCTCCACACCTCCCCCTCTCCTTCCTCTCTGTCTCTCTCTTCCCCTCCTGCAGCCAAGGCTCCATTGGAGCAAAGTTGGCCCGGGATGGCTCCATGGCCTCTGCCTCAGGCACTAGAATGGCCCTGGTTGCAACAGAGCAACGCCCCAGATGGGCCGAGCATCACCCCCTGGTGGGCATGCCGAGTGGATCCCGGTTGGGCGCATGTGGGAGACTGTCTGACTGCCTCCCCGTTTTCCAACTTCAGAAAAACATAATAAATAAATAAATAAATAAAAATAAAGTATCAAGTTTTTAATTGGTATTTAGAACCTATAAAAACTATCTTCGAAGTGTGATCCCAATTCGTATTCCTCCCAGACTTGACAGGAATAGATGGAAGAGAATCAGGATGTTAAGAATAACTCAATGAGACATTTAAACTTCCTGGATTTAAAATATATACATATTTTGAGTGTTTTATGGTCTTTGAAAAGATGAGGGAACTTACTGGCTGGTATCCCTTTCCTATTAAATTCATGAGGCTTTGTAGATTCTACCAGTGACATAAGTCAAATGCAGGTACATCACAACTGTTTTGTGTTGAGAGTGTAACTGAAGTGCTTTGATTAGAAAAGTGACAGATGCCCTGGCTGGTTGGCTCAGTGGTAGAGCGTCGGCCTGGCATGCAGGAGTCCCGGGTTCGATTCCCGGTCAGGGCACATAGGAGAAGTGCCCATCTGCTTCTCCACCCCTCCCCCTCTCCTTCCTCTCTGTCTCTCTCTTCCCCTCCGGCAGCCGAGGCTCCATTGGAGCAAAAGATGGCCCGGGCGCTGGGGATGGCTCCTTGGCCTTTGCCCCAGGCGCTAGAATGGCTCTGGTAGCAATGGTGCACCACCCCAGATGGGCAGAGCATTGCCCCCTGGTGGGCGTGCCGGGTGGATCCCGGTCGGGAGCATGTGGGAGTCTGTCTGACTGCCTCCCTGTTTCCAGCTTCAGAAAAGTACAAAAAAAAGAAAAGAAAAGAAAAGAAAAGTGACAGCGATCAATGTAAGCAATGTCAAAGGGAGGCCTCAAAGGGGAGGGAAACCCACCTTGGACACGCCTGGCCAGGGGCATAGCCACTGCCCTGCCCTATTTCTTTCCGTAAGCATGCCCTCCAAAACTCAGCAAGGAGCGAACGGGCAAGATAGTAAGTCAGTTCTCCATACCTTATTTAGCATGGAAGGATCAGAGGCAGAAATCAGGAGGTTATAACAAAATAACAATCCTTCAGAGCCCCTTTGAAAAAATTCACCATCCCGCTGACCAAATTCACATTACTGAAAAACAACAAATGAAAATCTGGGACAGAAAACAAACAGCAGACACTTTAGAAAAATCTTTAATGTGTTGCTTGGACAATTCCATGAAATTTAAATATGCAACATAATTACATTTTCTATTAACCCATTTCATTGTTACATTCTTCCTTCCGGGCTCAAGGGTTCTAGGATTATCAGTGATACCAAAAATTCTGAAAAAAAAAATCAGATCAAGTCATGGCTGCTCATAAAATGTTTTCAGTTTCTATTTTTGTTTAAAAAAGAAAAAATCCCTTCAGCACTTGGACAGAGAAGGTGTGCTACATAGTGATGGCCTTTTTATTTGTATTTGTACTTTGTTGGTAGTTCAGTTCAATTGGTTTCAACATTTACGGAACACCTACTTTGTACCAGGCACTGTCCTAGATACTGAAGACACAAAGATGAATAAGACATGGTCCCTGCCCCCAAGGAGCTCACTTACAGTCTCTTGGAGGCAAACAGATAGTGCAAAGATATAGTAGAGCTCATTCTAAAATGGAGACCAAAAAAATGGCAGTAATTGGGCCTTTATACACAATGGTGTGTCATTGTAATATCAAGGCAGATCATTAAAATGAAGACCATTTGCATGTGATATAACAGTAAAATCATTAAGACCTAACTTTGAGAGATTCACATGATAAAGGTAGTTAATCCTAAAAATGTACACCAAGGTTTTTCAAGTACTTCATACTTAGAAATATTATTGCTATAGTCATTTGTGCTATAGTCAGAGTCCCATTCCAGATGACCAAGTCATTCACATCCCTGCATGCTGGGCGTCAGCTTCTCACTGAGCTTGTGAATTAGAATGGCTAATTCCTCGGTGGCTTGGCTCTTGTCCTCCAAAAGTTCATAACGGAGGCTGGAGATATCTTGCTTGATTTCTTTTAATTCACCTAAGGTATTATTATTTTAAAAAGCACACATAATTGGTCATTTGCTCTTAGAATTTAGAAAAGAACAAAGAGTGAAACTCATTCAGTATGAAAATATTTGCCTCATAATGTTCTCAAGGTAGAGTTTTCTTTCTTTAAAATGATTAAGAACTGTCTGTCTCTAAAAACATAATGACCTTTAAAAAAAAAATCTATAAAAATAGTCCCACCATGTTTTCAATAGTAAACCTCAGTTAAAATATTGTCCTGTGGCTCAGCCAACTCTGAACACAAGGTGACTTTTCTGTTTACTGCTGGACAAGCAGGGGACCTCCTTTCTTTCTACAGGAAGTCCCTTGAGTTCCCTCAGCCACACAGGCTAATACCTACACAGACCATCTCCCATTGCTGGTACGCAAGGGCACCCTAGCCAAATCAAACTTTCCTAACAGTGAATCCATCTATTTCACAGGCAAATGCACAGAAGAAACAAATTTTGGGTCAAGTTTGAAGTGAGTGGAAGGAAAAAGAGTAGAGGTGTTTATTTCGGAAGGCAATGGTAATGAACTTGGAGTCAAGGAACAAACCAATTAGTCTGTGTGGCACAGAGGATGGACAGAGAAGGAAGGAAAGGGCCATGGTCATTTAAGGAGTTTAGATGTGATACCACTGGCTCTCTGGACATCACAGGAGTTGCCAGAGGAAATGTTTGGCTATGAAAACACAACTGTTCCCATAACTCAGCTTGGCAGTATTTTGAGTACGTGGAGATTGCAATTAAAAATTGGATTCTCTTAACAAATGATTGTAATGTAGATAAGCCCTTCTCCTTGAAAGGTGAACTATCTCGAATCCAAGAAATGATTCTTTAAATCATTGGTACTTTCACAGCTTTTTATGAGAATCATATGTAAAACATTTCTTTTTTTATATTTTCTGGTATCTCTAAGATGTTTTAATGTACCATTTCTGTATTTTTTTAATTATGTAAAAGTCAGAACCCTTTTATTTTAAGGAATTTTAACTCTTCCTCAAGAGTACACACAGAACATTCTCATGTTTCTCTTGTGGCAAAAATAAAAATAAGCGATTCTTCATTTGATGCGGGCAGCATAGAGGGAATAAATAAACTGATCTAATTTGAAACTACAAGGCCAGTCCTTGGAGGAAGAAATGGATCCTCCCACTGTTTTAAGGGTCATACTTGGACTGTAAGCCCAGTGGACCCCCATCGACCTTGGAGATGCTCACCTTCGTTCACTTCGTCATTCTCTTTGTCTACTTGTGCCTTCAAAACATACCGCTTGATCAGTCTTTTCATGATCTGCTGTTGGGGAAAGAAGAAATGATTACATCACCAGTGATACGCAGAGGTAACCCGGGCCTATTCCCCAAAGAGCCTTACAGGCCTGGAAAGCAAACAACTCAGGCGACAGAAATGTTCTGTAATTATGTATACAAGAATCATCCAGGTCTCAGAATTTAACCTGTTTCACCTTCTACTGAGAATAACTGTGTAATTCACAAACATCTCCACAATGCCACCTCCAGGAATGGAAGAAGTTTTTTTAAAAAAAAGCTGGAAGATTTTAATTCATGGTTTCTCTTCTCAACATGATAGCTCTGTAAGGTATATTGACACTACATTGTCATCTTTAGACACTACTCTATTACTCTCTGCTTTTTTGGTTGTTTTTTTTTTTTTTATTAAAAAAATTTTACGCCGATGACATCTTCCAACTCACGGTTTAATTCTGGGTTTTGCAAGGGTGAGATTTTAGTTCTGCTGCAGCATGTCAGTTTCCGGGGCATTGTCTCTTGTTCTCTTTTTTTTTTCTTTTCTTTATTTTTTTTCCTTTTTTGTGTGTGTGTTTTTCTGAAGCTGGAAACGGGGAGGCAGTCAGACTCCCGCATGCACCCAACTGGGATCCACCGGGCACGCCCACCAGGGGGCGATGCTCCGCTCATCCGGGGCGTCACTCTGCCACAACCAGAGCCATTCTAGCGCCTGAGGCAGAGGCCACAGAGCAATCCTCAGCGCCGGGCCAACCTTGCTCCAATGGAGCCTTGGCTGTGGGAGGGGAAGAGAGAGACAGAGAGGAAGGAGAGGGGGAGGGGTGGAGAAGCAGATGGCATTTCTCCTGTGTGCCCTGGCCGGGAATCAAACCCGGACTCCCTCACGCCAGGCCGACGCTTTACCACTGAGCCAATGCTTTTTTGGTTTGTTTAAAAAAAAACCTGAATCTTTTCTCAATGGAAAATAGAGAAGAACAATAGAAATAAAGTTACCAATTAACCTGCCACCCACAGAAAATCTCTATTATTTGGGTGTATGTCCTTTCAATACTTTTTTTGAAATTCTGTATATATACAAATTACTATAGGGTATATTTCAAGTTTTCTAAATACCATATATTCTATTATATTGTGTGCTTTCCTCTCATAGCAATATATTACAGTGTGACTACAGTCAATCTAAAAAATATTCCTACAGGATATTTATAGAATTGAACATATTCTGTTCTGTTCTATCCTCATAGTATATCTCAACAATCTAATTCCACTCACTACACACACACACACACACACAAATATATGGAAGGACAGATAAAGAGATATGTCTAAGGAGTGCTTACCTGATAACGTGTTGGCTGATTGAGAATGCTGTTAAAACTGTGTGATTCAAAAACTCTCGAGTTAGACTGAGTGAAGAGGTTTAACTAGGAAAAAATACAATTAAGCTAGTAAATTAGAATATATTCATTTGGAAATCAAAAAATACAATCTACTTTATTCTCCTCGATAATATTTTTTGGAGTCCACACTCCCAAGGAACAGTTTGTGGAAGTTGAATTTCATAAGTGATTTAATATATTTCCAAAGGCAAAAATTAAGGAGAGCAACACGCTCCCGTTTATCAGCATGTTGGCAGCATGTACTGTCACTGAACCAGTTAACGGAAAATAAACTTTTAAAAGTGGGCTGTGCTAAGCACCACCGTGTGCCTGGGCACCTTGCACACTTGATCAAAATGTACTCAGGGCACCCAGAAGGCAAAGCTGCACAGAAGTGATTCCTCCTGCTCTGAGCCCAGTTCCTCTCCTACACCAGGACAGAGGCACACAAGTTTGGATGGCACCATTTAGTATCTTGCAACCCTAAAATATCTGCCTAAATAACACACCTTCCTGAGTACCTTGGCCTTAGCCCGAGCCATGTTCACAACTTTGGAGAGAATTGAGCTAAAGAATTTTGGTTTCCAATACTTTTTTTCCCCCTTTTCTTTTTCAGGTTTAATCTGAGTGGGTATGCTGGCTTCAGTCCAAATGTTGCTAGTTTGAGCAAGGAGTCACTGGGCTTGAACCACGACCTCCCCACCTCCAGCCCCATCAAGGCATGGAAGAGGATCAATCAATGAACAAGTGAAGTGAAGCAACTACAAGTTGATGCTTCTCACCTCTCTCTTCCTTCTCTCTCTCCCTGTCTCTCTCTCTCTCAGGGGGAAAAATATATATATGAGTGGGTAGGGACAGGAGGCAAGAGGCCCACGTGGTTTTGGTCTCTGTGGTGCAGGGGAGAGCCTGCCTCTTCCGCCACAGGGTGTGCTTCCAAGGCAGAGCCCATATCCCAAACGTGCATCCGCCCCCCACCGCCTTCGCCTCGGCAGAACGTGGGAAGTGTAGGTGCCACACCAAGGAAGCGGACCCTCCCAACTCTGTCCTGTCTCCGTGGGGCCAGGGGAAGACCTCGGCGGACAAACGGAACTCTCCTATGAGCCACTGGAGGTCAGTCTCGGATCGCGTACTGAAGTTGGCTGTGTTACAAACGAGTTCTGGAGGCTCCTTCCTGTCTTCTAAAGCAGAAAGACAGAAACACACGATTTCTGCAAATCTTCCACTAAATTCAGCACACAGAGCTACCTCGATGAGACTTTAAACAGCTCCACGCACAATTTAAGAAATAAAATCAAAAGGGCAGCTTTTAACCAGATGTTAGAAACTGGGGCGTCAAGGGGCGTGGCTCCTGAGGTCAGGGCTCAGCAACCCCCCGCCCTCACCTGCAGCGACCTTCGCGCAGAAGGGCTGTTCCGCTGCGGATGCGAGCCGCATGCACCCTGGACGCAGCTGCCTGCCCCTCCCAGTCCTGCGCCCTGCCTTTCTCTGCCAGGGCCACAGGTGCCCGTGCCCTCTGAACGCCCTTCCTGTCCATACTGTCCTTGCACCTGGTGACACCAGGCACAAAGCAGGGCTGACTCTCAGGTGTGCTGGGTGAGAGACCTGCGCTCCCACGCCTAAGGGGCCCTCTGGGAGTAATAATAAAGCCTCGTGAGTGAATGTGAATGCCGGTGGTCAGCAGCAGCGGAAATTGCCAAACAGAGTCCATGTCAGCAGTAGCAGAATTTGACCGAGGGCAATTAGATCTCGGCCCCTGTAAGAGAGCAGGCGGGAGGAGGAGGTTGGGGCAGTCACTAAGCTGGGGCGCAGTGGTGAGCAGGTGGCAGCCAGGGTGACAGCGGACCAGGGGCAGCGGGCCAGGTGCAGGAGGGGCTAGTCATAAGACGCGAACCCGAATTCCACTCCCCCCACCGCCGCTGGCCAGCACCGAGACCCTGCGTCGTCGATGAGTTACTTCCGTGGCCTCAGCTGTCTTACCTGCAACATGGGAGGAATAGTCACACCTACCTCACAGCGCTGCACGAGGTTGAAATGTACAGCAAAGCACTTTGTAAACTGTGAACGAGGAAGGGCACCGATATTTGTGGAGGCCGGAACTCTGCGCATCTCACGTCACTTCCACAAGAACCCTAGCAAGTTTCCTCTTTCATCTGGGACAAGTGAGGCTCGGTGGGTGTTGCCACCGGGATTTATCCCAAGTACTTGTTCATTAAGCCAGAAGCACCAGAATTCAAGTCTGGGTCTAACACCGAGTCCTTCCCCTACATTCTGCTGCTTCTTGCAGTGTCATAGGAGGTATTATTATTTGAGATCATGGGATGTCACAACCAATCACTGCTTTGCAAGTGATGGGCCTGAAGAACCCACACCCAGGTCTAAAGGTTTAAAAGGCCACTTTAAAAACAACAACAACAACAACAACAACAACAAGATGCCAGGGTGTTACAGAACTGGGAAAGTCACATCTATTTTAAAGAGTGAGAAATTGAACTGCACTAATCCAGTCTGCGCCTGGCTTCAGCTGAGAAAGAAACATCCACCTCTGCTCGGGAAAGCCGGTAGAAAGATCACATTACTGTCTTGCGGCCGTCAGCTACAGGCTATTTTGACAACTTGAGGCAAACATTTTAAGCCCACACATTTCCTCCTATCTGTCTAGCTCACTATTATTTGAGGTTCTTCCCATAGCCTCCTATACCAATGCTGTCTCTGAAAATTAAGTTCAGGATAATAAACTCCTGTCATGAAACTCATCTCTGTGGATGAGTTTGACTCCACCGGGACCACTCAAAACCAAACCATTTTTGATTATTTATACAGGTTCATATTGGAGGATCTGTTAGGCCTGCACTGATATTATAATATTGAAGGGGGAAAAAAGTATTTAGCCCAATAAAGGGTCTCTACAAATAAGGAGACTATGGTGGTGGTGCACTATACATACAACCACAAGGGGAATGTGCAGCTAAAACCATTTTAACTTCAGAAGAACCTTGGAGAAGCATGGAATACAAGAAACAGAGTATTCTGTTTACTTTCAGCAAGTTAAAGAAGCCTCTTGGCTGTTTGTTTTTAATCTGGTAGCTACTATGAAATTATGATCAAAAGCAAGGAATAGACTAAGTAGCTTCTTGAAACATGAAAATATTAAGTATTAGTCTATGAGAGACTATGGGGTGGACAATGCTTTCAACATTTTCTAAGTTCACATATAAAAATGGCTGCACACTCATCAAAAACAAAAAACCAGGAAAAAGAACATTTATCGTAAGGTCATGGTGTCTGATACCTACCCTGGACTTCGAGTTCCCCAGCCCCATTTCTATGTCTTTCTGAAGCCTTCTCCTTCTGCACTTGGAAAAGTTAATGATCCTCATGATGAAATAAACAAAGGACTTTGGACTGGGAACTAGACTGAAGGGTGGAGGTAATGTTTTTCCATCATCAAAGTAAGACAACCACAGCTTTGAGCGAGCAAACTTCCATTCCACATCGCTGTCATCCTGTGTCCCAAGATAGAAAAAGAAATAACTTATTTAAAAAAAAAAACAACTAAAAATTCTAGTAATTGATCCCAGTAGAGTACCACAATGAACCTAGATTTCGGTTTTGAAATATGTAGATAAGTGAGTTATATACAATTGTTATCTGCCTACCATCTCAAACATCCTGTATAATTCTCTGTCACTTTCCTGATACTCGTTTTTTAGGTTTTTCTCTTCCATATGCTTCTGTAGGTGCCCACTGAAATGTAACCAGAATTTCTGTCCCCCACCCCCATCCAAAAAACAAAGCAAAAGCACAAGAAAAATTCAGGGTCAAGGAAGGATGGGAAGAGTGATTCCTCTCTCCCTTGCCAATTCTGCATATTCCACAACAGTTCCCCACTCTCTAGCCAACCTCCTCCTCATCTAGAACCATCCAATAGGCTGTAGATCAGGCATATTAATACCCCAAGGGCAAAGGGGAAAAACAGCACTCAGATGAAATTGTACTTTGGAGTTTCTGTATCTGCCCTATGTCCTCAAATGTCATAACAGGTCCTCCGGGGCCTATTCCTGTCTTACGTCTCTTTTGGTCCTCAGTGCTGCCACACCCAGGGTGATGGACACCATCATCCCAACTGGGAGAAAGGGTACACAGAAGAAATGGAGAGGCAGGGTCCCCTGGTGGAGGAAGTTGGCTCGCTTGTTTCACACTCCCTAGACTGCCATTGCCACACCCACGTGGGTGTGCAAAGTATCAGTTTCCATGTCTGGGGGACCTAACCTCTGCTTTGGCAGCACTATCTTGTGTGTGTCCCTACAGCCCACAGAGAGGCTCAGTGGACCGAACCAACAGCAGAGCGCTGAGAAGACCCTGAACTCGAACTGGGAGGACACAAGAAAATGAGCACAGTGGCAAAGAAAGGTTCCAAACCAGCCCAACCCAAAACAAAACTAAAGCGGTTTCAAGAATACGAGACATTCTGACTAGCTAGAGAGCATGGTCAGTGTTTGCCAGATGCCCAGTCCTTCCTCCACCGGGATCTCGCAGAAGGCTGCCTGGCTAACCCAGGAGAGAGCAACTTCCCAACGGCCAGTACTTCCTCTCACCACTCACTTCAAAGCTCCCTGAAGTAGGCCCCGGGAGTCATGACAAGTCTGTGGGGACCCTGCTGTGCTCCCAGAAGGCCCTGGAAGGCGAATGGCCATGAATCTAGGTGGAGAACACAGAGAAAGGCCTGGGACCACTCGGCCTGGCACAAGCCTCCTTGTTGACATGAGTGGGAGCACCCACAAGGCACAGGGCAGATATGTGATGTCATCAGAACGGACGGCAAGGACAGGCACCGCGGACGGTCGGGAGTCGGGTTTACCTCAATTTCTTGGTACGAGCTGTTAATCATAGCGATTAACATGTTGAGTAGGACGACCACCATAGTGACGTTGTATATTCCATAAAGAACGTATCCAATATTCTCTATGAATTTGTGGTCATATTTGAGCACAACGGATGTCACTTCAGACAACCCAAATATGGACCAAAACAACGTCTTGAAACTTTCTTCCACGCTGTTGAAAGAATAAGGTAACGCAGTCAGCGAAGAACAGTTTTCAGTGTTAAAAAGTCAAAAGCGAAAACGAGTTAGGGTCTGAACACTGTACCGATATAAAAACATCATCATAAAAAACATCTTCATAAACCCAAGAGTAGAATTATTTTACTATAATATTTAACAGAAATGATTCTCACGAGTTTTCAGGAACTTGTAATTAAATGATGCCAAGGCCTAGCTTTTCTAAAAATTATCAAGTGAAAACGCTTTGAAGTCAGCGTGGGAAGGAGTTCACACCACAATACCCATTCCTAAGGACAGAAGTTTGGGTTGTGATTTTTTTTTTTTCTTTTTGTAGGTAGTTTAGAATCTGAATCAGGTTTCCTGAAGTGGAACACAGCCGGGATTAAAATTACGTATCCACTTTCCAGAAAAGTATTCACAAACATCTTCCTTGTCACATGGCAGCAGGGAAGAATGAGAACACCCTAAACGCCCACTGTTGGGGTGTGGGTCCATAATTCTGGTACACCCATATAATGAAATGTTGTGCAGCCACTGAGGGAAATGACATAGATCTATCTTCATGTGTTAATATAAAATATCTGTGGTGTAGTCTTAAGTGAAAAAATAAGATGTAGCAAGTATAAAATATTCCACCACTTGAATAAAAAAGAGAGGTCTACAAACATTCACATTCTTGTCTACACACACACACACACACACACACACACACATACATTCTCTGAAAGTACCCAATGGAAACCCAAGAACTAAGAAGCACTCAGAGACTGAGGTCCAAGAGTGAACAGTGGACAACCTTTTCACCGCAGACACCAAGCCACACAATCTGTCGCAAGTTATCACCGAGCTAAAAGTTATGCTTGGGTGCAGATGAAGAACAGGCAACAGAAAGATTCTTCTTCTTTTCCCTCAATGTAAATAATCTACGCCCTAACTCTTCCATTGTCGCAAATAGAACACAGGCCCTCTGCAGACCAAGTCCCTACTTTATGCCTTTAATGGGCTTTTACCCCTGACTTTGGCTGGTTTTATGATACAGCCCCGTGGTGATCGCTGGTCTGTGAACAGCAAGAATAATCCTTAAATTAAACAACTAACACACATAGAATTCCATCACAAAGGAGGGGTCAAAAGTAAGTTCCGAGATGACGTCAGAGTAATGGTGCGGTAGGAAGCGATACCGATAAATCTCCCCAAAAACTCAACAAGATCTTCAACCAGAAACAGAAAAATCTATCCTTGGAGCCTCCAGATGTTCCGCAATAAACCCGAAATATGGTTGAGTGAAAAATTGGCTAAATATATAATCAAACCCCAAAGGAAACAGGGAGTAAGAAATGCTCCGCCTTCCTCACTAACTTAAATAGGGCTGCTTTCACTGGGAACTGAGAGTATAGAAACTGAGGCGGGCAAAGGGGGCAAATAGATCCAGGCCACATCACAAACGGCTGAACCAGGCTTTGGCACGGAGATCCAAGCCGAGGGAAAACTGTGCCTGTGGCAACCCAGGAAATACAAGCTAACACTTGCGCCAAACCCAGATAAAGAAAGACAAGTGGGGCAGCCATTCACCCCGATCTCCTGGTCGGCGCGCGCGGAGAGTGGGCAAGAGATTCCTCCGAGGACCTTGGCAGTGGGCCCCCGTGTTACCCCACAGAGAGGCAGAGTCAGGGGCCTTTGTGTGGGCCGAAAGCGGAATCTCCAGGCCACCCCAGCGCCCTGAAAAAGCCGAGCATGGGGAGGGAGTGAGAGCTAATTCCAACACTGGAACTTTTCCGTGCGGGCGGGGGTTTCACTCAAAGTGTGAGGCAGCCGGCCTGATATCCTGGTCTGCGCACACGGAGAGTGGGCAAGAGATTCCTCTGAGCGCCTCGGCAGTGGGCACCCGTGTTACCCCACAGAGAGGCAGAGTCAGGGGCCTTTGTGTGGGCCGAAAGCGGAATCTCAGGCCACCCCAGCGCCCTTAAAAAGCCGCACACAGGGAGGGAGCAAGAGCTAATTCTAACGCTGGAGCTTTTCCGTGCGGACGGGTTTTCACTCAGAGGGTGAGACTGCCGGCCTGATATCCTGGTCTACGTGTGCAGATAGTGAGCGAAAGATTCCTCAGAGCGCCCTGGGAGTGGGGGCCTGCACGTGTTACCGGACAGAGTGGCAGAGCCAGAGGTCTTTGAGTGGGCGGAAGCCCCGCCTGATTATGCTAGCAGCTCTGACTGACTGAGCCTTACCCAGAGCCCTGTGCTGAGTAGGAATAGAGTGAGGAGTTGCCAGCTCTTTGAGCCTCTTACTATCCAGGCAGAGGCAGCAACAACCCCATAGCTGGATTATCAGGCTACTAGTTGAGGAAGGAAAGACTAGGAGAGAGGCTCCAGGAACACGGACTCTCTCACTGTCAGAGCCTATAAATGCTAATGAGCCTCGACTGCCAATGAGACTGAAGCCCAATACCTGACATCGCCATAGAGACTTATCAACTGCAAACCTCTACCTGAGCGTGCCACAGGGGCAGAACCCAGGGTACAGAGTCACTGACCAGGAAGAGGGAGAGAAAAGAAAAAGCAAGAAGATAACCTCTCAAAATCAAGAATAATCCACAGACTTTATAACCTATCCCATTTTATTATATTTGTTCGTTTGTTTCTCTTATCTTCATTCTTGATTTTTTATTTTTTTTCGTCCTCCAATTTGGTCCTTTAATACTCTGCCAGTCTTACTCTCTCTTCTCCTTGAACTACACTACCCATAAGTGTGCATCTCCCATTATCTTTCCTTTCCTCTTCCTTTCTCTCTATGAGGGTTGCACTCCAAAACCCTTAACTCTCTCTCTCTCTCTCCTCTTTTTTCTTTTTTCTTCTTTTAGTGGTTTTCTCTTTTTTTCTCTCCCCCTTTCTTTTCTCCCTCTATATCAGTTTCTTCCTCTCTCCTTTACATCTCCTATCATTCAATCCTCAACAACAAACAAATTATCTTATCTGGGACTCAAATTTATGTTTGTGGCATTTTGGGGGGTTTTGACTTCACTTTTTTAACTCACTAGCAGTGCTCCCATCCCTGGCTCTCCATTTTATCTAGTTTTTGTTCCACTAAATACAATAGTAATTTTTAAAATTTCCCCCCGTTTTCCTGTTTCCCTCTTATTCCTCTCATCATATCTCTTAGTCAACCAACACCTAAAAGCAAATCATTTTATTCTTGACCCAGTTTTTTTCCTCATTTGCTTTTTGTGGGCCCATACCCCATTTTTGCCCCTTTATTACTTCTCCCCAATTCAGGCCCTCCATTACAGGCACTGTTTGTTCTATTTAGTACAATATAATTCACAGTTCACCACAAGATTTTCTCAAGAAAGAGGGGAGCGGAGAGGAGAGGAAAAAAAGAGGGGAGGAATAATTTCCTTTTTTATTTTATTTTATTTTAATTAAAAAACACTTTCTATTTTTATTTTTATTTTTAACTTTTTATTCTTTATTAAATCTCATTAATACTATCAACAAAACCACCCTCAGATGCCATTAAGGAAGAGAAAATCGAATATCATGGATACAAAAGAAAGAGAGATAACAGATAGATGAGGAAAAATCTATGGAGAAAAAATTTAATATATTGGAAACCTTGGAGCTAAATGACAGAGAATTCAAGATAGAAATCCTAAAAATACTCCGAGATATACAGGAAAACACAGAAAGGCAATTTAGGGAGCTCAGAAAACAACTCAATGAACACAAAGAATATATTTCCAAGGAAATTGAAACTATAAAAACAAATCAAACAGAGATGAAAAACTCAATTCACGAGCTGAAAAACGAGGTAACAAGCTTAGCTAATAGAACAGGTCAGATAGAAGGTAGGATTAGTGAAATAGAAGACAAGCAACTTGAGGCACAACAGAGAGAAGAAAGAGACTCAAAAATTAAAAAAAATGAGATAGCCCTACAGGAATTATCTGACTTCAGCAAAAAGAATAACATAAGAATAATAGGTATATCAGAGGGAGAAGAGAGAGAAAATGGAATGGAGAACATACTCAAACAAATAATAGATGAGAACTTCCCAAGCCTGTGGAAAGAACTAAAGCCTCAAATTCAAGAAGCAAACAGAACTCCGAGTTTTCTTAACCCCAACAAACCTACTCCAAGGCGCATCACAATGAAATTGGAACAAACCAACGGCAAAGAAAAAATTCTCAAGGCAGCCAGGGAAAAGAAGAATACAACATATAAAGGAAGGCCCATTAGATTATCATCAGATTTCTCAGCAGAAACTCTACAAGCTAGAAGAGAGTGGACCCCAATATTTAAAGTCCTGAAAGAGAGGAACTTTCAGCCACGAATACTATACCCATCAAAGCTATCCTTCAAATATGAAGGAGAAATAAAAACATTCACAGATACAGAAAAGATGAGGGAATTTATCATCAGAAAACCCCCACTCCAGGAATTACTAAAGGGGGTTCTCCAATCAGATACAAAGAACAAAAAAAAAAAAACAAAGCCACAAGTAAAAGCTCCAAGAAGAACACAATAAAACCAAATTTAAACTGTGACAACAACAAAAAGAAAGGGGAGGAGAGGATGGAGATTAACAGTAGCAAAGGACGATGGAGTGCAAAAGTACTCACAAAATAGTTCGCTACAATGAACAGGGTAGGAACCCTTTTCATTACTTAAAGGTAACCACCATTGAAAAAACCACCACAGAAGCACATGAGATAAAAAAGATAGCAACAGAGGAAAGATGTATGGAATACAACCAAATAAAAACAAAAGATAGAAAAACGAAAGAGAAGGATCCAACAAGACACAAAACTAACAGAAAGCAATATATAAAATGGCAATAGGAAACTCACAAGTGTCAATAATTACACTAAATGTAAACAGATTAAACTCACCAATAAAAAGGCACAGAGTAGCAGAATGGATTAAAAAAGAAAATCCAACTGTATGCTGCCTACAGGAAACTCATCTAAGTAACAAGGATAAAAACAAATTCAAAGTGAAAGGCTGGAAAACAATACTCCAAGCAAATAACATCCAAAAAAAAGCAGGCATAGCAATAATCATATCGGATAATGCTGACTACAAGACAGCAAAAGTACTCAGAGACAAAAATGGCCATTTCATAATGGCTAAGGGGACACTGAATCAAGAAGACATAATCCTTAATATATATGCACCAAACCAAGGAGCACCAAAATATATAAGACAGCTACTTATTGACCTTAAAACAAAAATACAATCATACTTGGAGACCTCAATATACCGCTGCTGGCTCTAGATCGATCATCCAAATAGAGAATCAACAAAGATATATTGGCCTTAAACAAAACACTAGAGCACCTGGATATGATAGACATCTACAGGACATTTCATCCCAAAGTGACAGAGTATACATTTTTCTCCAGTGTACATGAATCATTCTCAAGAATTGACCATATGTTGGGCCACAAAAACAACATCAGCAAATTCAGAAAAATTGAAGTTGTACCAAGCATATTTTCTGATCATAAAGCCTTGAAACTAGAATTCAACTGCAAAAAAGAGAAAAAAAAACTCCACAAAAATGTGGAAACTAAACAACATACTTTTAAAAAATGAATGGGTCAAAGAAGAAATAAGCGCAGAGATCAAAAGATATATACAGACTAATGAAAATGACAATACGACATATCAGAATCTATGGGATGCAGCAAAAGCAGTGATAAGAGGGAAGTTCATATCACTTCAGGCATATATGAACAAACAAGAGAGAGCCCAAGTGAACCACTTAACTTCACACCTTAAGGAACTGGAAAAAGAAGAACAAAGACAACCCAAAACCAACCGAAGAAAGGAGATAATAAAAATCAGAGCAGAAATAAATGAAATAGAGAACAGAAAAACTATAGAAAAAATTAATAGAACAAGGAGCTGGTTCTTTGAAAAGATCAACAAAATTGACAAACTTTTGGCAAGACTTACCAAGGAAAAAAGAGAAAGAACTCATATAAACAAAATCCAAAATGAAAGAGGAGAAATCACCACGGACACCGTAGATATACAAAGAATTATTGTAGAATACTATGAAAAACTTTATGCCACTAAACTCAACAACCTAGAAGAAATGGATAAATTCCTAGAAAAATACAACCTTCCTAGACTGAGTCAAGAAGAAGCAGAAAGCCTAAACAGACCTATTAGTAGAGAAGAAATAGAAAAAAACATTAAAAACCTCCCCAAAAATAAAAGTCCAGGCCCTGACGGCTATACCAGCGAATTTTATCAAACATTCAAAGAAGACTTATTCTACTCAAAGTCTTCCAAAAAATTGAAGAAGAAGCAATACTTCCAAACACATTTTATGAGGCCAACATAACCCTCATACCAAAACCAGGCAAGGATGGCACAAAAAAAGAAAACTACAGACCAATATCTTTAATGAATACAGATGCTAAAATACTAGCAAATCAAATACAACAACATATTAAAAAAATAATACATCATGATCAAGTGGGATTCATCCCAGAATCTCAAGGATGGTTCAACATATGTAAAACGGTTAACGTAATACACCATATCAACAAAACAAAGAACAAAAACCGCATGATCTTATCAATAGACGCAGAAAAGGCTTTTGATAAAATACAACACAATTTTATGTTTAAGACTCTCAACAAAATGGGTATAGAAGGAAAATATCTCAACATGATAAAGGCCATATATGATAAACCATCAGCTAACATCATATTAAATGGCACTAAACTGAAGGCTTTCCCCCTTAAATCAGGAACAAGACAGGGTTGTCCACTCTCTCCACTCTTATTTAATGTGGTACTAGAGGTTCTAGCCAGAGCAATCAGACAAGACAAAGAAATTAAAGGTATCCATATCGGAAAAGAAGAAGTAAAGGTATCACTTTTTGCAGATGATATGATCCTATACATCGAAAACCCCAAAGAATCCACAAAAAGACTACTAGAAACAATAAGCCAATACAGTAAGGTCACAGGATACAAAATTAACATACAGAAGTCAATAGCCTTTCTATATGCCAACAATGAAACAATTGAGAACGAACTCAAAAGAATAATCCCCTTCACGATTGCAATAAAAAAAAATAAAATACTTAGGAATAAACATAACAAAGAATGTAAAGGACTTATATAATGAAAACTATAAACCATTGTTAAGGGAAATCGAAAAAGATATAATGAGATGGAAGAATATACCTTATTCTTGGTTAGGAAGAATAAATATAATCAAGATGGCCATATTACCCAAAGCAATATACAAATTTAATACAATTCCCATCAAAATTCCAATGATATTTTTTAAAGAAATAGAGCAAAAAATTATCAGATTTACATGGAACTATAAAAAAACCCGAATAGCCAAAGCAATCCTTAAGAAAAAGAATGAAGCTGGGGGCATTACTATACCTGACTTCAAACTATATTATAGGGCCACGACAATCAAAACAGCATGGTATTGGCAGAAAAATAGACACTCAGACCAATGAAACAGAATAGAAAGTCCAGAAATAAAACCACATATATATAGTCAAATAATTTTTGATAAAGGGGCCAACAACACACAATGGAGAAAAGAAAGCCTCTTCAATAAACTGTGCTGGGAAAACTGGAAAGCCACATGCAGAAGAATGGAACTGGACTACAGTTTGTCCCCCTGTACTAAAATTAACTCAAAATGGATCAAAGGTCTAAACACAAGCCCTGAAACAATTAAGTACATAGAAGAAGACATAGGTACTCAACTCATGGACCTGGGTTTTAAAGAGCATTTTATGAATTTGACTCCAAAGGCAAGAGAAGTGAAGGCAAAAATTAATGAATGGGACTACATCAGACTAAGAAGTTTTTGCTCAGCAAGAGAAACTGATAACAAAATAAACAGAAAGCCAACTAAATGGGAAATGATATTTTCAAACAACAGCTCAGATAAGGGCCTAATATCCAAAATATACAAAGAACTCATAAAACTCAACAACAAACAAATAAACAATCCAATAAAAAAAATGGGAAGAGGACATGAACAGACACTTCTCCCAGGAAGAAATACAAATGGCCAACAGATATATGAAAAGATGCTCATCTTCTTTAGCTATTAGAGAAATGCAAATCAAAACTGCAATGAGATACCACCTCACACCTGTTAGATTAGCTATTATTAACAAGACAGGTAATAGCAAATGTTGGAGAGGCTGTGGAGAAAAAGGAACCCTCATTCACTGTTGGTGGGAATGTAAAGTAGTACAACCATTATAGAAGAAAGTATGGTGGTTCCTCATAAAACTGATAATAGAACTACCTTATGACCCAGCAATCCGTCTACAGGGTATATACCCCCAAAACTCAGAAACATTGATACGTAAAGACACATGCAGCCCCATGTTCATTGCAGCATTGTTCACAGTGGCCAGGACATGGAAACAACCAAAAAGCCCGTCAATAGATGACTGGATAAAGAAGATGTGGCACATATACACCATGGAATACTACTCAGCCATAAGAAATGATGACATCGGATCATTTACAGCAAAATGGTGGGATCTTGTTAACATGATACGAAGCGAAATAAGTAAATCAGAAAAAACCAGGAACTGCATTATTCCATACGTAGGTGGGACATAAAAGTGAGACTAAGAGACATTGATAAGAGTGTGGTGGTTATGGGGGGAGGGGGAAAGGGATAGGGAAAGGGGGAGGGGGAGGGGCACAAAGAAAACTAGATAGAAGGTGACAGAGGACAATCTGACTTTGGGTGATGGGTATGCAACATAATTGAACGACAAAATAACCTGGACTTGTTATCTTTGAATATATGTATCCTGATTTATTGATGTCGCCCCATTAAAAAAATAAAACTATTTTAAAAAAAAAAGTAAGTCCCTTTTTTTTTCTAAAGAAAGATCACAACTTTTTAAAAAAACTTCTTATAACAGATTCTAAATAACCATTCCTATAGATTTATAGAATTTAGTACTCATCATTTATTCATTCATTCATTCAACCAACACTATTGGAGCACCTATTCTGTTCTAGAAGTTGTGCTAGACCCTGGGGCTAGAGGCCGGAATAAAAGATTCCTGTTCCTACAGAGATATCTCTATTATAAAATATTCGATCCTGTGATATCATAGCACAGGTGCTAGAAGGAGACAGAAGAAACACAGCCTCCTTGTTCCTGCCCTTAACAGTGTCACAAATTTCCCCACCTTCTTCCCCATGCTCCTTTGCAACCCCACCCCAGCCTTCGTTCTCTCTGACTCTATACAGAGCAGAGACTCTATCTGGGTGGGGGGAGGAGAAGGTAAGAAGGAGGGGATGCTGACAGGTCCGGAGCTCCTGCTGTGGGCAAGAGGCTGTCTATCAATTACCTTATGTAACCTGGTGACCTGATTTCAACCTTTCTTGTGCTTATTATTAAAGAATGAGGAAACTGACTCAGAGAAACATGAAATAATTCAATCAAGGCCACAGCTCGAGACCAGCAGAACTTGCATGTGCATCTAGGTCTGGCTGATTTTCAAGCCCACATTCTTCCCATGATATCAGGCTGCCCGTCCCCATGCAGAACTGTGAATAAAACGTTGAGGTAGTAAGGGAGTTCCCAGAGTTCCAAGGGGCGGTATAGTGTGCCAGGTCGCTCTGCCCTCCCCGCTGGGTTCAAACAGAGCTCTTCTTTGAAAGCAAGAGCAAGCTTCAGTTCTTTTGCCCCTAAGACCTGCTCTACATTAACTATGTGAAAATACTCATTTCAAAACAACTGGATGCCTGGGAGGGCATGAGATTCTATCTTAGTCTATAGGGAACTTGCTGACGGTCTCACTGTTTTCCAATGTAACATTACAGGAGACAGAGGGAGCCAGGAGGGTTATGACCTCCCCACTTGCAAGGACTGCAGTCCAGAGGGAGGGCCACCCCCATGACAATCACACCCAGATGGGCGACAGGGAATCTCACAGTCTGGGTGTCTCCCTGCTGAGAGAATTTAAAAAGGACTAAGACTAAGGAAGCTTAATCAAGGAAGACTTTCTGGGAAAGGTGAGTCTCCAGGGTGGAAATCAGTATGACCCAAGAAAGGAAACAGAACTACCATTATAGCAGGCTACACACATTTAGCAGTAATTTCTCCTGCTCAACTCCGTGGACTAATTAACGATACATTAAAATAAGAGCGAGTGCTTCTTTTTTGAAATAACAGTAATGTCTACCAAACGATGTAACTAAATTTAATATCATCCATAATGTAAGAGGCATCCAATGTTAAAATTTTATTACTCAACTCTCTCAAGATAGCCAATTCCATAGAAGATTTTCCTGAATTCTGATTCATTCTATGGTCCAACGCTCACTAAATTCAGAGAGAGGAGTGCTTGGAGCAACGTAATTATACATAGGCCACTCACATTTCTAGTGGATTATTTTCTGCTCTTAAAAACATCTTCATTATTTCAAATATCATTGAAATCTTTCCTTTGCTTCTTCTAGACACAGTAAGGGCCTCTCTGCATTATACCACTTCTGTAAGATCTCCTACTTACGTGGTAAAAGCAGCATTTACTTTCGCTCCAAGGTAGTAAGAGTAGAGTATGAACATGCCGATCATAAAGGCCAGAAACACCATGATGAAGAGGACCATGAACTTGAAGATGTCCTTCACCGTTCTGCCCAGAGAGATCTGCAGGGGGCCGAAACTCTCGTTGGCCGGGAGGATGTAGGCGATCCGCGAGAAGCTGAGCACGACAGCGATGGCGTAGAGGCCCTCAGATATGATCTGAGGGTCAGAAGGGACCCACTTATCTCTGGCTGGAAAGAGGGAGTGAGAAAGAGAGAGAGAGAGAGAGAAAGATGAAAAATGGAACTCTCTATACATTGCTAACTACGCAAAGTCAATACCTGACATAGGCTCCATTTCGTAGGTAAGTGGTTAAGAATAGCACCATTGAAGCAACTCTACATGTCATGAGTGGCTTGGGTGCTACTTGTCATGTCAGATCAGAAACATAACGAATTCTCCGTTCCAAAGAACCATTTCCATGGAGAAAACACTATTACGAAGATGCCAGGCTGACGTCACATCGAGCAGCTCCTGACTCACCGTAAGTGAAGTACTTTATGTCTGGGGGAAGGGTGACTTCGCTGAGGTCGCTCTCATGGACATTGCTGTCCACATACTGCTGTGCTTTTGTCGCCTGCAGGAAAGCGAGGAATCTGGCCGTGAACGCGGCGATGAAGATCGAGAGCATCCCAAAGTCCAGCACGTTCCACAGCTGCAAGATGTATTCCCTGGGTCCCTCCAGCCAGAGCTCCTTACACTCAGACCACATCATCCCTGTCACAACACACACGGAGGGGACGCGTTAGGCTCTAAGCGTAGCCCAAGAAGCTCTTCTATGGTCCTCCGCCTGTCCCCGCCTACACCAGGGCCCCCCGTGCGTGAAGCGGGCACCCGACCAGGGACCACACAGCACAGACTGTCCAGCTTGCTAGGCAGAGTTCATGAAAGAACTCTGCTTCTTCCACTACAGGAATGACTCACTCCACCAAGGGAGGATTCAGGGAAACACGCCTCCCTCCATGTGTGGGCCCAGAAATGCTGCCACCAAGGCAGAGCGGGCAAGGGCGGGATGGAGGAAATATGCTAGGGAGGCTCCACAAGTCAACTGGTTTTGCCCCACAAGACTTTTTGGAGGAAAGGAAAAATTCATCTTCCAAAAATTACATAGGTTCATTATCAAACCCTAGTGATGACTGGAGACATAGCCCCCCAAATGAACATCTTCCTGTAGACTTTTCACAAGAACGGCTTCCCTTCATCCAGGAAGGCTTTCATCACTCCCTCGACCCCTCTCCTCATTTTCAGCTCCACGCTGGGGAACTGAGGAACGTCGCCGGACCAAGGAGATACCCTTCCGCAGGAAGGCTCGGGGGTCACCAAGACCCCGTAAGCGGAGAATGCCGTTCCAAGGGAGAGGACAAAATGCTCCTTGTCTTGACTACAGAAGGGGAAAAGATGGTGGGGTTTTGAAGAGAAATGTAATGGCTCAAGATAAACTGTATAAAATAATGACGTGGTCCAGATGGGAGCCACTGGAGTGAAGGAGAGCAATGAGCCAACCTATCTAATCAGGGACTGAGAAGACACTAAGGAACTCTAACCAGGTGCAACAGAATCTATAAAAATGCCTGTGGATTAGTGAGTAGTAGGTAGACTGGTTCCAATCTCCACTATTTTTATGTTTTTTCCTCACATGGCCTAAAATGTTTCCTTTAATACAGCTAACTATTCGAAAGCGGGCTGTTGTGAGGCGAAGTAACAAACATTCTGAGAAAGGACAATCTCCTAAAATCTCTAAAACTAAAATGATATCGATGTTCTTTAGTCATTTGTTCACAGTCCCTGGGGTTACTTCACAAGAATTCTAGTTAAATATTTTACCATCCCAGTGAGTCACATTAAAAAAAAAAACATAAAACTTACATTTTATTCAATAATTGAAGTTAGATTTCTGAAACATAATATATTAATATTAGGCTCATGCTACTCATCAAAAAAATTTTTTTAATTTACTGTTAGGATACCTGTTAGCATTATCAAGCTGACAAATTATTTGATTATTTTGCTATTCTAACAATGGTGATATTGCTATAATAGCAATATCATGTCAACTATCATTTTAAGTAGAAAATGACAACCATTATATAGACACTATTTTTGGGGGGTAGAAATCTAGAGTACTTAAAATCCAAGGCTTACCGAGAACCCAAACCATAATGAGCATCTCAGTCCATGTGAACTGTGTGGTCTTGACCCTGAAGATCTGCTTGGGATAGTCAATGACCGTGACGTTCGGCAGCGTGCTAATGCCTTCGAACCTGTCGGAGGCGTTGAACACCAGCAGGCCCAGGAAGATGATGAAAGAAGCAGCGTGTGCCACGAACTTCATAAAGGGGCTGCGCAGGACCTTCCCCAGCTGGCGCAAGACAGAGAGAAAACTTTTAAGTTTTTAAAATCTGGCCTCCACTTGTGAAAAGTGTTAGATTCAGGGAGTACTGACATGCTGGGGCTGCCAAGAGTGTACAAGGTCCCTGTGACGCTGAGAACAAAGAGTTCAGCAACATCCTGCATTGAGTCAGAGACCCTTATCAGAAGTTTATGTTTGAAATTCTCCACTGAGCAATACCCCCCCCGTAACTGTGCACGACCTCCCTAGCCAATGACTAACAGCCACATCAGCTTCTGTATGATGCTTGCTCATCCTAGACAGCCACCCTATAAAAAGCAGCCATTTTAGAAGCTCGGAGCTGCAGTCCCTGTGCAGGTTTGGGGGGCTGCAGTCCCTGCGCAGTTTGTTGGCTGTGCAGGTTTGGTTGGCTGCAGTGCTCCAGTCTCTTCGGAGGCGTGGGTTGCCTGCAGTCCCTGCGCAGGTTTGGGGGGCTGCAGTGCTCCAGTCTCTTCGGAGTTTGGGGGGCTGCAGTGTTCCCCTGTGTGGGTTACCTGCAGTCCCTGCGCAGGTTTGGGGGGCTGCAGTACTCCAGTCTCTTCGGAGGCGTGGGTTGCCTGCAGTCCCTGCGCAGGTTTGGGGGGCTGCAGTGCTCCCTTGCATGGGTTGCCTGCAGTCCCTGTGCAGGTCTGCAATAAAACTTATAAAATTCACTTTGGGTCTGCTGTGGCCTTTCTCGCTAGGATGTAACAAAAAGGACTATAACAGGATTTTTAAAAATGAAATGAGAACACTTTCAAAGCTTTGCTTCTGTGTCCGAAGAGTGATACATTGTGAAAATTACACCTTTTAGGGTATGCTTCCTCCAAAAATAATTTTAAGAAGTACTCAAATTTTATTGTTTCTAAGTATCCAATTTGTCTTAGAATATACAGCACTCCCTCACAGATGCATTTCTGGAAGTCACCGGGCCTCTGCTGGTTATCCCGATGTTTACATTGAAAGTCTACACAATGTCAAAGTTTCAGAGTCTTGGAAACAAAATTCCAATTCTGTCGTATGTCATCCTGTACTGATTTGTAATTGGAATGTTATTCCATGTCCATAGCACATGAAAAACTCTTTGAAGATGAAAAACATCTTACTGCTATGGAAGTAAATTTTAGTTCTCATTTCTAAATGTTCCAAAGTCAAGTTATGCTTTGTATGCTAAGAAAAAAAAAGAGGCAGAAAAGACTATAATCAGGACAGATATTTTATCTGTTACTATCCCAGTTAGAAGAGGGAACTACACACAATAATTAAAACCTCTAAGTAGGCTAATTTAATTGAAAGCTTGGAAAATCATGTAAATCATACCAGAGCATCTTAAAGTTCAGTTAATAATTATTTTAAGGTAACGCCTTTAAAATCCCATGTGATGGGATGTCCTGAAAAGCCCAATGTTCTAGGAGAAATGAAAAACAATTCCTCTTGTCCCCAGGGCTTCCGCAGTCCACGGATTAGGTACATTCAGTAGATTTATCAAATACGCTCTCCAATCTACACGTTCTAAACTACTTTTAAACTCAGTCTGTGACCTTAAAAAGTACCAAGGTTCACATTCAAAATACTGAAAATTCAAACAAATCTTTTTGCACGTCCACAAGCTTAACTTGATGTCAACAAATAACCCAGCAACCGCCAAGCACTCCCGGGACTGACCGAGAATGCACGCAGACAAATGTTGCATTTCCTACAGGAAAACAAACAGTACTTTCACATATCACT
Source organism: Saccopteryx leptura (assembly GCF_036850995.1). Lineage (NCBI taxonomy): Eukaryota > Metazoa > Chordata > Mammalia > Chiroptera > Emballonuridae > Saccopteryx > Saccopteryx leptura. The sequence continues at coordinate 199,155,882 of NC_089503.1, forward strand.
CTGTGGCAGCTGTATGTTGCAGGGACAGGGGAAGGGGGGGGGGGTGTAGCTCATTCATAGCACTGAATGATTTCTTGGTAGTTGCTAAATCTCCCAAAGGTTGACCTTTTAAAACTTCAAATAACATGAAGAGAAAGCAGCATGCCTGTCCTAAAAATGAAATACGTGCAGAGAATTCTTGCTAGGTCGTCTTTTGACTATTGGGTAGATGGTACACAGCAGGTATAAATGAACGTAGAAACAACTCAGTTCCCTCTCTCCCCTTCTCTGCTGCGCAGAGTTCCCATGCCAGGAGCTGCACCTCTATGAGCTGAGAGAAACTGGGGTGGGGGCGGGGGTGAGGGGTGGGGGGCAGACAGAAGATGCCCACTCCAGACCTGATGTAACGTTTCCACCAATGAAACTGCCCTCTGAGACAAACACATCTACACTTGGACTCCAATTCCTTTTTTCCCCGAAAGGGAAATTATTTGGGTGGGATATGATTTTTGCTTTAAGGCGGGCTCTCTCCCATTATTTACCGTGTTTTAGTCTTAAGCGCTCCTGCATTTAAGGAATCCTGAGATACTTTTCCATGATACATAATAAAGGCACTCAGTTAAGTCATCAAAACCGATCAAAATGACAAACTATCTGCCTTCAAGTGCATGGGCAGCTCAAGCACGAGGTGAGACAGATGAAGATTCCAGCACATGTACGGGGCCTGCGGAGCAGGACTGTGCCAGGGAGCCTGCGGGAACCGAGATGACGGATTCCCAGGTTCCTTCCTAGGTGGCCTTGACCCACGTTGCCCCAAAACTGCCTCTGATGTAAAGAAAACCAGGTTTCAGAATCTAAGAACAGGATTTAAGGATCTCAGAGCAGTGTTTTCTCCCGGGCAGAGCCCTTGATTAACCTAATGCAGAATCTGTAAGCACGACCACTATTCCTTTCCCGTCTTGTGCAGTGGCCCTCTTTGGACTGGCTAGTGGAGGGGGGAAGACAGGTCGTGAACAAAATGATGCAAGCAAGACCAAATAGGTCAACCACCTAAAAATTCCAAAGCCCTAGAGTCCTCCCAATTCTACAACTTTTTTTTTTCTTTTGGAGAAGAGCAAAGAGTTTAGGGGGACCTGGGGTACACTTTCTTGGATAACTCCACGTTTGCAACTGGGCTGGGACAGGTTCGGACGGGCGCCCCCTGGTGGTCAGGTTGACTGTGTCTTGGTACCAGCGTCCCTTCCTCCCTTGGCTGGCCCATGGGCTCTCTATTTATTAAGCTGTCGCTAGAATCAGGACACATCCTACTTTGCTCCTGCAGCTCTTCCTCCCATCCACCACAGGGGTTTTATCTTAAAAGCCTAAGCACTCGATGCCTGCAAAGGCGATCACGCCTGCTGGCCTGGAAACCTTCCTCATCACTTCTTAGCTGAACTGATCCAGTCATTAAAAAAGCAGCATTCGTGTTCTTGAGTCAATTAGCATTCAGGGTGAAACTGCTATGAGCCTTAAGTCGGAAGCCTTTTCCTCCTTTATTATTATTATTTTTCATCCAAAAGGACATGGTACACCAACCTCAGAGGAAACGGATGTAAAAGAAATAAAAGCAGTACCCGGCTGCAGGGTGCGATCCAGTAGCCGATGGCGAGGAACGGAAGGCCCAAGGCCACCACCAGCACAACCAGACACTTGATGGCGATGGTCTGTTCCCGCAGCCCCGACAGGTTCTCGTACCAGATGGTCAGCAGCTGCTGCTGGCAGTTGGGGTGAGCCACAAACTGGTGGGACAGATAGAGAGAGAGAGAGAGAGAGAGAGAGGCGGGTTACCAGGCTGTCATCCACAGCTCAGCTCCACTGCTGAATGTTTAAGTATAACGTCCTAAAGATATTAATGTGCACATTCCCAGAATGTAGGCACTAGAAGGTCCTGGCCACATACTCAGTCACCTCCCTTCTATGTCTCCAGATTGCTTCAGAGCTAATTAATAGAAGAGCTAAGTGGAAACAAGAGGGTAGAACTGATGCTGTCCTGACCATGGCTCTGGCTGTTGGGAACTCTCTGTTAATGTACAGGCTTCTTTCTGGAATCTGGGTGGCATACGCTTTCCTTTGTGGATGTGTGCCCCTACCATGCGGTTTGCCAGCTTCCTTGCATTCAGTTCAAGTGGGAAAGAAAAACATTATTTGGTTTATTGTAGACTATACCTATTGTAGGCTAAAAGTGAAATGTGTTAAGCTTCAGTAGCAACTACTAGACGTTTGTGAAGATATACACATGATGCAGCCTGTGGGTCTGCAGGCAGGACCGCGGCAAATATGCAGAAGATCCAGCAAAAGCCCATGAACCTGCAGGTGTCAGGCTTCGGGCACGGCTTCCAGAAGCTGGGGTCACATGTCACTTCCTTTCTATAGTAGCAAGCTATCCTCTTTAAATTTATTTATTTATTTATTCATTTTAGAGAGGAGAGGGAGAGACAGAGAGAGAGAGAGAGAGGAGAGGCAGAGAGAGAGAGAAGGGGGGGAGGAGCTGGAAGCATCAACTCCCATATGTGCCTTGACCAGGCAAGCCCAGGGTTTCGAACTGGCAACCTCAGCATTTCCAGGTCGACGCTTTATCCACTGCGCCACCACAGGTCAGGCTGCAAGCTATCCTCTTTTTATTGCTTCCTCTATCACAGGCAAAAAACAAAAACAACAACAACAAAAAATCCCCACAAACATTTATCTCCCATAGTGCTTTTATAACTAGAATTCTAATCAGAAATCATGAGCAAATTATACTTACGTCATCCCTGCCATCATGTTTTCTTCTGCCACCTGGTTTTGCTAACACATCTGCCTGCATCTGTTGAGAAGAGCTGGGACTTCTCTAAGTCCCTGTCCCTCATCAGGGAGCAGAATGGCCACGTCATCAGGCCCTTGTAAAGGTCCCCACACAGAATGGTACCCATTTGTAGCTTGGATCTGCCTCTCTTTGAATGGCCAGGTGCCGTTGGTCCAAGCCTGGGAATCACTCAGGCCATTCACAAATCAACTCTAATTGCATATATATATATATATATATATATATATATATATATATATATATTTTTTTTTTTTTTTTTACAAAAAAGAGTGTTTAGCAATATGGAAGTCAAAGTATCACTGTCTTCTAAAACAAACAAAATCAAATGAACAAACAAACCAGAATGTACGATTCACAGAGAACCTGTTAGGAAGTACCTGTGAGAGGTTTCTGTGAACTCGGAGAGGCAAAGGGAGCAGCTGCAGCCCCCAGGAGGCAGAGGGTCATCCTGAATCAAGTCCTAGTCACCGATCCTAATGCTCTGTAGTGACTCTCGGCAACTCAGCAAGTTATTTGGCTATTTATCAAGAGCACGCCTACAGGGCCACGAAGAGGTTTCCATTTATTGGTGTATAGTTTCCCATCAGCTCCTTTAATTAAAAGAAATAAAACATAAAACCTCATCCCCCAGGGTAGGTAGTGGAGGCACCGCTCCCCGGAGCCCCCACTCCTGCCCCTGGCATGCCAGTCCTCTGAAGTCCACGATGACCACTCTGGTGACAGCCATGGTGCCTCTGAGCAGAGAAGTCGAGGGCCTGTTGACAGATGTGGTTGAGGATGAGTCTACAAATACTGGATCTGAAATACTTAACTGACTTGTTTCAATAATACAAACAGGTAGGGTTTGGGAAAGTTAAAAGTACAAGAAAGACGATGCTCTCTTTTCTTGCTTGATGAGTTCAATGTGAAAAAGAGTATTTGATCTTGTAAAGCTCCTTTCAATTCAGTGATAAAAATCGCTGGCCCTGAGGGTCACGGGTCCTTACCAGCCACAAAGTGTATATGAGATCTCCCTTCCAAGCGCAAGATTTTGTCACTCCAAAGTTCTAATTTTTGGAAAACAGTACGTCATGTTCAATGCAGTCATTATTTGAATTCATGGTGCAGGGTGTGGGTAGGATCAAGGTGAAAGACTTCCAGGGGTCTCTGCAACAGGTCCTAGGATTCTTGAGAATTCCAAATTTCCACTGGACCGTTTCCTTTCTGTTTCACCCCTCATCCAATATGAAAAATCTTCATCCCGCCTGCAGTTCCTATATGTGTCATTCATTCATTCATTCTTTCATTTGGGCCTTCACTCACTCTTAACAATGCCATAAGCCCCTCTTCTGAGCTCAAGGCTTTGGTACAAGAAGATGAAAACCAAAGCACCAGCATTGCCGTAGGTAATGGGCCGTCCCCGGTTATGGGCACACGCTAAGCTATCAACACCTGTGGCAAAAAGCAATGAGAATGGAGACCTGGACTGCTATCCTTGCCAGCATAAATCATCGGCATTTAACACAGTTTCAGTTTGAATGTTGTTCCAAAAGTCTTGTTGGTATAGAGGGTCTGCGTCTGTGGGAAGTCGATGGATGCGAATGAAAGGCAGGCCTGTGATGGCAGCCAGGCTCGGCTTGGGGTGGTGAGTGGTGCACCCCAGGAGATCCACTGCCAGAGGAGGCAAGGTCATCAGATCAGGTGTCTACCTCGGAAGTCAACGTGCCTTTGATTTTATAGGCTGAGACCAAGGGGGGTTTGAGCAAGACAGGAAAGGCCTACGGAGTCAACAGACAGGTGGATGTGTCTGTGTGGAACTGGCAGACACATCCCCCTGTGGTGAGTGCCCAGCCTTCCTCTTGCAGGTCTATTTTCTAGAAGATTGTTCCACAGCAAAACTGAACCCCATCATGGAGGGAACAGGAGAGCAGGAGGAAGAGCTCAGGAAACGTCCTTCTCTTTCTCAAGAGCCCCGTTTGCCAGACCCGATGGGTTTATGAAGACTGAGTGTCTCTGACCTTTGTCAAGGGCTTTCTTACCCGAGATGTAGCTGCTAGGACAGACAGGAGGACCTTTGGTCTTCTTATAGGTGCAGGGGGTCGTTATTCCTTCTCAAGTCACTGAAAAGCTAGAGGGATGGTCAGAACTGGAACTCAACCTTCTGGGGGGAGGCAAATAGTCCATTATTCTAACTGGAAGATAATTTGTGGTTTTGCTTGAAAAGTAAATTTTCTTGTATGCATTTAAAAAAAATCAAATTTCCTCTTCCATTCTCTTGTAGTAGAAGAATGTAGGTAACTCTACAGATGGTAATAGTATTTACTATCTTCCCAGTTGTATTTTTTTTCCCGAAAGACCCCTCAGAAATGATGAGTAATCTTCAACATTCCTGATAAAAAGCACATTATTATTTTCCACCAGTAGCATTTTAAAAAGATATATATTTATTTTTAGATTTTACCTATTCATTTTAGAGAGGAGAGACACAGAGAGAAAACAGAAGGTGGGGAGGAGCAGGAAGCATCAACCCCCATATGTGCCTTGACTGGGCAAGCCCAGGGTTTCGAGCCAGCGACCTCAGTGTTCTAGGTGGGGCAGCAGTAGCATTTAATTGCCCATTTCACCAACAGCATTGAGAATCGTAAGTTTTTATTCCTTAACAATTGAAGAGAGGCACAATGGTATTTGTATGGTCGTATGCATTTCTTTTATTACTAGAGCGCTTGAAAATTTTACACGTGTGTTGTTCACCATTTGAATTTTCTTGTCTGTGAATTACCTGTTTGAGCTCTTGGCTTGTTTTTCTATAGGGCTCCGGAATTTTTTTTTTTTATAAATTTGTTCGAGCCCTTTCGATATTAAGAATAGCAATGCATTATAAGTTATCATTGAGAAAAATATTTTCCCCAGTTCTCCCTACACTTTTGTGTTAATGAACCTTCTAACGTACAGAGGTTTTAAGTTTGTATGTGATCAACTTATACATATTTTTGCTTTGTTTCTTCTACTGCTTTTATATTGGGAAGTTCTTTCCCACATAACCGTTAAATTCGTGTTCAGCTCCCTTCTATGCAGATCTGCTCTATTTTCATTGTCCTGATGAACTGTCACTGAGTCTTCACGGCCTGGGAGAACTCTCGGTGTGATTCTTAGGGAAGACCTGAGCTCTGGGAGCTATGCTGTCCTGACCCAGAGAGAAAGAGGTCAGGAGACTCTGAGTCAGAGCTGGGGGGAGGCATGGGCAGATGGTAGGAGAGACTTTGTAAGTCTCCGATGGGATCTCACAGCCTACCATGACACAGAACTGGTTTCCTTGGAGAAATGATGGGCTGATTTGAATAAATTTGAGTTTATTGTTTTATTGAGGGGAAAATTCCATAAGAAAGTTATTTTGAAATCCCAATGGCTTTCATATAGCCACAATGTGTGTGTGAGGGGGGAGGCTTCATCCATCCGTAACATCCAAGGGGAGATTTTTCTTGGAGACTAGAAATGAGATGGGGGAGAAAAATGGCTACAGGAGGGGGTGGGGTGTGTTTCCTCTTTGCTGGAATGGAGAGGGGTAAGTGCTGAGTGAACAATAAAGGAAGCCTTTGAGAGGAAAAAAGAAAGAGGACTATTGGGCATTCCAGAACAGAGGTCTTATATACATCTATCAAGTGAACATTCCAAACCAAAGACTTTATCTGATACTCATTGCGTAGCTTAAAACAAACAAACCAGAAACACCTGCAGAATCTTAAATCTCCTTTCAGTTCCAAATATGTTCTTTTTGCTCTTATTTCCCGATAGCTGACTGACAGTAAGTTTATTATTAATGATGCCTCATACATTGTAATCTACATATCATTTATTTGAAATGAACAGGCAGGAGGACTGTCAGTCTACAAGACAGCTTGGTTAACAGACATGCATCTGTAGATGAGCTGTCCCTGCTAACATGACACTTTCAAAGCCATGATAAAGAAGCTATCACAACTGAAATCAATGCCTCCCTCTCAGGTACTCGATTGAAGAGACACGTATTACAAGACCTGTGAATAAATGTCCAGGTAGATGTGAAAAGAGCTTAAACATCAATCTTATTCAAAATTACCTTTTTTTCTCCCCTTCAATGTGGCAACACCTCTACTAGCTAGAATGCTCTGAGAAGAACTGGCAGTTGGGACAATTTCGTTATCTTGTAACTGACAGTGCCTTGAAAAGTTATTTCACTTCACTATGTGCTGAGGATTTCACACTTCAGGACCCTGTTAAGCAGAGTGGAGATCTGTCATTGATGGCTGGTTACAATCTTGTGAACAATTCACGTGGGAGTTGAAGTGTGTGTGTGTGTGTGTGTGTGTGTGTGTGTGTGTAGGGAGAGAGGGAGAGATTCCCCCTCCTCACTTGCCACATTGTAGTAGAAGAGTGTGTGAGTGTGTGTGTGATTGTGTATGCATGAGTGTGTGTGAGTGTATGAGTGTGAGTGTGTGTGAGTGTATGTGAGTGAGTGTGTGAGTGTGTGAGACTGTGTATGTGTGAATGTGTGTGAGTGTGAGACTGTATGTGTGAATGTGTGTGTGTGTGTGAATGTGTATGTGTGTGAGTGTGTGTGAGTGTGAGTGTGTATGAGTGTGTGTGTGTGTGTAGGGAGAGAGGGAGAGATTCTCCCTCCTCACTTGCCACATTGTAGAAGAGTGTGTGAGTGTGTGTGTGATTGTGTGTGTGAGTGTGTGTGAGTGTGTGAATGTGTGTGTGAGTGTATGTGAGTGAGTGTGTGAGTGTGTGAGTGTGAGTGTGTGAAAGTGTGAGTGTGTGAATGTGTATGTGTGAATGTGTATGTGAGTGTATGTGAGTGTGTGAGATTGTGTATGTGTGAGTGTGTATGAGTGTGAGTGTGTGAAAGTGTGAGTGTGTGAATGTGTATGTGTGTGAGTGTGAGTGTGTGAATGTGTGAGTGTGTGTGAATGTGTATGTGTGTGTGAGTGTGAGTGTGTGTGTGAGTGTGTGTGTGTGTGTGTGTGTGTGAGTGTGAGTGTGTGTGTGTGTATGTAGGGAGAGAGAGAGGGAGAGATCCCCCCTCCTCACTTGCCGCTCAGGTAAACACACTGGCCTAAGTCCCCCTGGAGAGAGGTGCGTGTGCAGGCCTTGACGTAGAAGGTTCGAAGGGTCATACCTATCAGGCAGGACTTGGGCCCAGCCATCTGCAGCAGAGGCAGAGCTGTTCAGTTCTGGCCAGTTCCGGAAGCAAAGTTTAGACATTCTTGTTCCTCCTCCTCGCCCAATGACTCTCGACCCTCACACTATCCCTTATAAAATTCCTTTCTACTTAGAATGACTAGAACCAGTGCGATGAACATGAAGCCTGTCTTTGATGACTGGGAACAGAACTTGTTTAAGAGTCATCATTCTGAGAACTGTCCTAATGTAGAAATGTTATTAGCTAATTCTTATTGAATGACCACCGTGTACTACACCTGGGCTGATTACTTTACATGCAGTACTTTATGTAATTCTGAAAACAACTGAACACATCGTTACTACTGTTGTCCACACTATACTAACAAGCAGACCGAGGCTCTGACTGGTTTGGTGGCTTGCCTGTGGTCACACAGGGACTTGAATCCTTGTAGGCTGGCTCTAGAGCCTTCCCTCACCACACTGCAGAAGATTGAGCTGTGCATAGCTCGACCAGTTCATGAAACCAGAGCTAGTCCTGACAACAGCTTCCTTCTTTGTGATTTACCAGGTTCTTTTAAAAGTAAAAAAAAAAGATTTTTTTTATTTATCTAACAGTTACACTGCATAACTACGACTTTTGTTATGGTGAAACATCCTAACCACAATTTTCGTGAATTATGTAAAAGCCCTGTACACATGGCAGATAGATATGCAGAACAGTTTACCTGCAGGAACCAGAGAAAAAAAGGAATCATCATTTTTATTTTTGGCAACTGTGTGACCAACTCCGTAGCTGGGTGACCTTAGACATGTCGTTTAAGCTTGGTGAACCTTAGTTTCCATAGAGAATAGAAACCTCATCATCTGTCTAATTGGTTTGATAGGCAAAATGGAGAATAACGTAGGTTTGGCACAGGCTTAACATGAGAATGTATGTTCCTTCCAAAATGTGCACAAATAACAGGTTTTATTATTTTTAATTGCACTGCAACAAGCAGTTTACACAATTCCTTGGCGTATCTTAAGCCACTGAAATTCCACCCAAACCCTGAGTTAGATAACGAAATAATACCGTCCTTTCAGAGAGGAAACTGAAACTTTAAAAGGTCACATGACTTATCCATGGTCTCACAACCATTCAAAAGTGGTTCAGAAAATTGATTGATATTTGACTCACAACTTGACCATGATATGCCCCTTCATCTCTTCGAAGAAAAAAAAAAAATTTCTCTTTTGCCAATAACCTCTATTCTTATTGTTGAAAAAAATAATGCCCTAGAATTATTGCATGGTGGATACTTATTCCAACCCGGTGCTGGAAGGAAGCAGGCCACTCACCTTTTTGACTTCGTACTTAATGGCCAGTTTGACGCGACTCAGAGAGGCCTTGTGCCTGTGCACCTCTGCGGCCTCTGCCGACTCCAGGTCTCCATTCAGAATCGCCTCCACCTCCTCCGAATCTCGGCAAAGGTCCAGCACGCCCACCACAAAGTCTTTGCATTGCATGGACAGCTTCCGGTAGTCATTCTGAGAAGGAGAGGTTCGGAGAGTTTAATGCAAAGAATTTACTTTAATTCCATGGAAAGTGTTTTGTTTTTCTTGGTTTGTTTATTGTTGTTTTGTGACAGAGACAGAGAGAGTCAGAGAGAGGGACAGATAGGGACAGACAGACAGGGAGAGAGATGAGAAGCATCAATTCTTCGTTGTAGCACCTTAGCTGTTCATTGATTGCTTTCTCATATGTGCCTTGACCAGGGGGTTCCAGCAGACTAAGTGACCCCTTGCTCAAGCCAGCGACCTTGGGCTCAAGCTGGTGAATCTGGGTCCTTCATGTTCCAGTTTGACACTTTATTCTCCTGGTCAGGCTCCATGGAAAGTGTTTAGTGGTTTTTTTGTTTGTTTGTTTGTTTTGTACATTAGAAAAAGTCATCCAGTCCTCTGGGTAAGTAGCTGCAGCCCCGATGTGAATGCCAGGCTTGCTGAGTTAGATACAGCTGGATGTCCCCCCCCCCATCCCCTTAGCCACGACCTTCTGCTACCTGCCCACCACGAGAGAGCTCTGAAAATGCTATGCACACAAGTCAAGGGCTTGTATTAAGAGATGTTGGCTCCACGCTAATGCTGAAAGGGCCAAGGCTCAGAAAGAGTTGTATTCTCGCATGCAGATACATGATAGTTTCCTTAAAGTCAACGCAAAAACCCTATGTCAGATGAAAAAAATTTTTGAGTTATTTTATTTTACTTATTTAAATTTTTTTTTATTTTAAAATGACAGTTGCTGTACAATGAAAAAAAAAACCAAATAGTGATTTTTCTAAAGGGGCGATCTGACATAGAAGATTGACCATATGTGAAAATTATGTGTCCACCATCCCTCGCCTTGAGGGAGACACGTCTCGCCTCCGATGCATCTCCCAGTGCGGACCTCCAACCAGCAGCATCAGCACACTCACCACGTGTCAGAAGGTCAGTGCTCGAACCCCACCCCCGATGTCCGGATGCCTTTCCCATACACGAGGATGTTTGGGAATGACCAGTCTGTGGGAAATGTAAAGAGATGGACGGGGTCAGCATAGAAAAGGGGTTATTGGTCCTTGTGTGTCTGCGGGGCCCATTTTCACATCCTACAAAACCCAAGGATGACAAGGGTCTGATTAGACGCCACTGAATTCTCAAGGGCTGACGAGTATTGATGCCCGAGAGAAAGACTGCAGGGCCACCAGAACTGAAACCTTGCTACAAACAAACTGTAAATCCTCCATTTTCCGTGTGAGTGTAGGGACGTAGTGCACGGACTGGGATAGGGAGGTCATGGGCAGCTCTTCCCTGCTCTTTGGTCCCTGTTGAGATGTCGACGACCATCTTACTTTTGGAAATCCCAGTTCCACTTCTATGGCTTTCACTAAAATGATAGACCATGAAGAAAGTTCACTAGCCCTATCCAGAGAGCTTGGTTGGTTAGGGCGTCATCCTGATACACAAAAGGTTGTAGGTTCGATGCCCAGTCAGGGCACATACAGAAATGGGTTGATGTTTCTTGTGCTCTCTCTCTCTCTCTCTCTCTCGCTCTCTCAAATCAATAAATAAAAATTTTTAAAAAAGAAAGTTAACCAGATGATAATCAAATTTGGTACACTTGAAGAAAAAGGAATTCCTCATTTTGACATATCCTGGGACACTGTATGTGTCTAATAAATTACGGAATAATATTTTGCACACTAGAACTTCCAAATTCTGGGCTTCCAAAAACCGTGTTTGGTTTTTTCTTTTTAAAAAAATAAAAGACAGGAAGAATTCCATTTATTTTTTTTCCCCCTGTTAATAATTAAGTTATGTGATGTGATGGCCAAAAAGCACATCATCAGCTAAAATAAACAAGAAGAGGAGAGACTGTGTAAAGGCCACACAGACTAGAACAGTTTCCATTTCAGATATCAAAAACTCAGATAAAGGGCAGTTACAGCTAATCCTTTTCCCCTCATAAGGGAACAGATAAAATGAACAAAAACTTCAATCTCTGGTTTCCATTCAAGTTGGGACCATGCAACTGATAAAAGTAATAAAGTGTTCAGTCTCTGGTTTCTATGCCGTGTCAGTAAAATATACAGCTGTCCTCCAAGCCCGAAAGACTAATGAAATGTTTTATTACAGCATCCAGAGAAGTATTAAATCCATGTCTGTTTCCATAGAAAGTGCCCCTTTGAATACAATTTTTTTTTTAGATGAAATTTCCTCGTTACTCTTCAGTTCAGACTGTTCTGTAAGATTTGGTACAACTTGGGATGGCCGCTGCTCCGTTGAGCGGAAATCAAAGAGACTATTTTCTGTGTGTGAACAAAACGTAGGGACCACTTCTGCAGTAAATACCTCAAGAATGACTCATTATCTTTAAAAAATTATACTCTGGAAATTGTCCAGTCTCAAAGAAAGCAATGCTTTTTTTTGTTTTTGTTTTTTGTTTCACATCTGCGGAAAGATCAGTCATACAAGTTGCAAGAACAAAACTTTGTTTTCATAACAAGTTAACCATTTCCTGCTGGAAGAAGCCTGTTCAACCCAGTGCAGAAAATAGTCAGAGCTGGAGATAATGGGCCTTTCTCCCACTGTGGTCTCGGGACAGCATTTTGTCCATCTATGCAGTGTACCCCTGTGACACACAGAGCCACAGACGGCCCTCTGTCAGGTGCGCAAGGAGCCATCTGCAGCCTACACTGACCACCAGGTAGCTGGTCATTCACCAGGCGGTCCCGCCTCCCACGTGACTTCACAGCTCGGACCGTTTGTTTGCTCTGCATTCTCTAACATGTCCTTAATTTAGTTGTGCTTAATCGTCTTCATCACGCCAACTCGTCCATGACGAGGGCCTGCTACCAAATTAGCAGGTGGACCTGCAGCCCACTTTCCAGAGCTGGAACTCAAACACCAAGGACCTGTGCCAATTAGAGGAAGACCAATAGAGCTCCGTCCTCATGACACCCTGTCTACAGGTCTCAGCACACTTATATCAATGTGCATGGTTTATTCATCTTAATTCCTTTTTATCCTTAAGAGGAAAATGGAAATTCAACTCTAACCAGGCCAGTGGGTCCTGTCCGATCCTTTCCCTAGTAACAAAAAGAGTGTGGTGGTTAAAGCATCAAGCTGAAGCCAGAGTTCTTGGGTTCAAATACTGCTTCTATCACCTACTAGCTGTGTAATCTTGTGGAAGTTACTGAGCCTCTCTGATGAGAATAAGCCTACCTAATACTGCTACTATGTGGATTAAATGGTTTGAGTGTTCTTTGTACAAGTACTACAGTAGGGTTTCGATATTACCAGGTATAGCACGTGAGATAGGATATTTAATACGGGGACCCAGGACTGCTAAATCTAGGCCTTGCAGAAGGGACGCTGGTTATAGCCTTTGTTTTCTCATTTGTAAAATGAGGTCTGTTTAGCCAGATGATCGATTCCTCAAATATCTTCCTGCTATAAAATGTCACTTTGTTTTAGGATTTTTCTTTCTTTTTTTTCCAAGTGAGAGGAGGGGAGATAGAAAGACAGACTCCCACATCTGCCTTGACTGGGATCCATCTGGCAACACCCATTTGGGCCCGATGCTCTGCCCATCTGGGCCAGGCTCACAACCAAGTTATTTTTAGCACCTGAGACAGAGTCTCCACAGAGCCATCCTCAGCACCCAGGGCCAATGCACTTGAACCAATTGAGTCATGGCTGCAGGAGAAGAAGACACACATACACACACAGAGAGAGGGTGGGGAGGGAGAAGGGTGGAGAAGTAGATAGTCACTTCTCCTGTGTGCCCTGACCAGGACAGTCAAACCCAGGACAGTCAGACAGTCAAACCCAGGACATCCACATGCCAGGCTGACGTTCTACTGCTGAGCCAACCAGCCAGGGTTATGCTTTAGGATTATATTCATTTTTCTCTTCCTTACAGCGCTGCTGTGATAATAGATGAAATTGTTTTCTGGTTGAAAGAGAGGGAAACTGAGGCACAGAAAAGGCAAATGGTTCTTTTTTTTTTTTTTTTTTTTTTTTTGCAAAAACGTGCATCACTGACTCAGAATTACAAAATTTCACTTTGCGTTCTTTCTTACAGCTTAATAAATGACTAGCTTGCTTACCTCTGACATTTGGAGGATTAGGCCTGGAGTCCACCCTGTCCAGTGTTCTATTTCTCAGAATAGCTACAGACCGCATTTGCAGACCCAAAAATATTTCTTGCCCTGGCCGGCTGGCTCAGTGGTAGAGTGTCGGCCTGGCGTGCAGGGGACCCGGGTTCGATTCCTGGCCAGGGCACATAGGAGAAGCACCCATTTGCTTCTCCACCCCCCCCCCTTCCTCTCTGTCTCTCTCTTCCCCTCCCGCAGCCAAGGCTCCATTGGAGCAAAGATGGCCCGGGCGCTGGGGATAGCTCCTTGGCCTCTTTCCCAGGCGCTAGAGTGGCTCTGGTTGTGGCAGAGCGACGCCCCGGAGGGGCAGAGCATCGCCCCCTGGTGGGCAGAGCTTCGCCCCTGGTGGGCATGCCGGGTGGATCCCGGTCAGGCGCATGTGGGAGTCTGTCTGACTGTCTCTCCCCGTTTCCAGCTTCAGAAAAATACAAAAAAAAAAAAAATTCTTTAATAACCTGTCACCATGCTGTCCTCCATTAATTTATCTACATCTATATCCAAGAATATTCAACCCCCTGGGGTAATAACCTTCATGTGTTTTTGGCACCAGGCCTCTGAATTCTTCAAGGAACTTCGGAAACTGCAAGGTGGCTGGGGACCTCCTCTGAAGCCCCTCAGTGACAGCAGTTTGAGGGGCAAGATGCTCGATCCCACAGGCCAGGGAGAAGGTGAACCAGGGACCGGTGTCTGAAAAGGGAACGACCACCTCTTTTCCACGAGGGAACACCCTGTCCATCTTTCCATTTCAAGGCTGGTAACTCTGAGCTCACAGTCTCTGTGGAGAGGCTACAGAGAACACCACAAAACAGGGCCAATTACCTTAGCCCCCTGATTACAATACGAGCGTCACTTCCTCCGCCCTTTCAGAGTGGAGTTCCAGGTCAGAGCTGCATAAGCTCTGTTTGCTCTGTCTAAAGCCTCGACAGGTGGCCGGAGTGCAGGACAAGCGGGCCAGCAGTTGAAGAAGGGAGGGCAGGTAAAGAGACAGCAGCCAGGACAGGGAGGAACGGGGAAGAAAAGGAACAGGCACCCAGGGAGGGGGACCTGTGGTCCCTGGAAACTAGGGCTTCCCAAGAACGCCCTGTATGGACTTTGACACAGAGAAGGTTCCACCACCCAGCTGCTGTCCCTATCACTCAGAGAAAAAGATGATGAGAGTGAGATGATTTCCACACGTCCTTAGATTTCTGCCAGCCTTTATAGATGCCCTCTGAAATTCAATTGTTTCCTCCTCCCCCCTTTTCGTTCCCCCTTTACTTGTAATATTTTCCCACCTTTGAAAGGTTAACAGGTGATTCTGTAAGTTGGGGTAAAGGGGGCTCTAAGTATATAGATTTAGCTGGCTTCGGGGGCAACTGTGAATGACAGGATTTTATTTTTAACTGTGGCTTTACTGGGATGACGTCTCTGGGCAGAACTGCATACTTCACCATCCTTCATAAATTATTAAAACATCATCCTAGAAAATATTCCCTTTTGTAGAATTACTTTCATAGACTTTTCAATAGAGAACAAAATGAATAAAAAGAAGGTTTGAGTGATATTTGAAAGAGGCAAACAAATTTAGAACTGTATTTTTTTATTACTATGCCAAAATAAGGCATTAGTGACATTTAGAACAATTTTTACCTGAATGTTTTTCTATTCTCTCTAAACAGAATGTGAGGTTTTCAATTTATTCTGAGTTCTGTCTAAAAACAAATTCATCATGGGCCCAAGGAAATGAGTCTTTTCAAACACTACATAGTGAATCTTTTCAAAGGGAGTAAATATAAAGTAATATTTTATTTATTCTTTGTATGTTTCCACATTTTCCAAAATTTTTATAATAAATATGTGTAGCTTTTATAGCAGAAAAAAATTTTAACAGTGTTTTTTTTAATCTTTATGTATTGATTTTGGTGAGAGAGGAAGGGAGAGAGATAGAGAGAGAGGAAGAGAGACAGGAACATTGATCTGCTCCTGTATGTGCCCTGCCTGGCCAGAGATCGGTCCGGCAACCTCTGTGCTTTTGGACTATGCTCTAACCCAGCGGTTCTCAACCTGTGAGTCGCGACCCCGGCGGGGGTCAAACGACCAAAACACAGGGGTCGCCTAAAGCCATTGGAAAATTTCCACAGGTTGAGAACTGCTGCTCTAACCAAATGAGCTATCCAGCCAGAGTTAGAAAAATGTTTTAATGGAATAACAAGTAAAGTTACCCTACAGCCAAAGCTCCGCCAGCACAAGATGAGGGTTGATTGACATCTAGGAATCTGGCGTGTATGCAAGGGGATGAAAAGAAACCCACAGAACATTCCTACCACCTTTTTGCAACCTCTCAGCCTGAATTATATCACCAGTTGCATTGTGTGAATCTCACTTATGTACGGAAAACTGTAATAAGATTTGAAAGACAGAATAATCTCTCCTCCTGGGCTCTGACATCACAACACTGGACTGAAAAGAAGACAGATCCCGCAACCAGAAAACAATTCAAGGAACTAATGTCTCTGATCACCTTCTGAGGTGGACAGCAGGAGACAAGGTCCTGCTGAAAACCAGTCCGACTTTCTCCACAACTAACACAATCTCCTCTTGCCCCAGATTTAATTGGTAGAACCATCCAAAATGCAAGAGGGTGTAGCAATTGAATAAAAAATAAAAACGTTCTGCATTAATGGATAATTTTTATAAAAATAAATAGTACTGGTTGACTGGAAATGATGTCCAAGAAAAAAGTCATTTACTAGAAAAAAAATCCATTAAAAACATTTCTGGGTTGACCTAATGTCTATGGGTCTACCTTCACCACATTGAACATATATCTGTGTATTTCAGAAAGAAGAAGCATTTTTGTCATTTTAATGAAATGACTCTGAGAGCATTTTATATTAGCCTTTTGACTTTCAATCTAAAAGGATATACAAATGTTTAGGCCAATAAGCAATGAACTAATACTCCTGGCATGTTGGGTCCCAATATACAACTAACTATAAAAGAGGAGGAAGAATTTGGAAGGGAGTTGGACACACCAAATCCCTCCTTTTGACAAAAGAGAAGTCTTGTATTCTAGAACGCTTATCTGCAACACCGAGCAAACCCCAGAAGTATAGCTCTCTGATCCCGCATATCTATCCCCATCCCCAAAGCGAAATTTCCACAGCACTGTGCCGAGAAAGGAAAACTGTCAGCGCACTCCCGAAGGATGCTGCTCCGAAGTCCCTGGCGATCGATCGAAACTCCGCAGGGCAAATAAAGCGGGCAGGCACCAGGCAGCGGCCTCAGCTTCGTGGCGCCCCTGGGCTTACCTTGAACTCCTTCTCGATGTTGGCCAGCTTGGCCAGCTCGTTGCTGAGCTCCAGGGCGGTGAGCACAGGGTCCTCGCTGGACAGGGACAGGTAGGCCGGGCTGGCCAGCCCCTTGTAGGCGTTGATCCTGGAGCGCGAGTGGCTGAAGGAGTCGTGCCTCTGCTTCTCCATGCAGTCGGTGCACTTGCAGAAGTAGTCGTGCGGGCGCTCGATGCGCGCGCCCTTGAGCAGCAGCATGTGCACCACCTCGTACTTCTGGCAGTGCGCGGCCAGGATGATGGGGGTGATGTCGGGCGAGAAGCGCGTGCCGTCCTCGTCGTAGGCGTAGAAGTCGTCGTCCTGCAGCTCCTGCTCGCAGGGGCTGAGCGTCAGGCGCGCGCTGGCCGCGAAGCCCGGGTGGCCAAGGATGGCCTCCACGATGCGCACGTAGCCCTTGCTGATGGCCAGCAGCAGCGCGTCGCCGATGCGCGCCAGGTTCTCCTTCTTGAGCAGCAGCTCTGTCACCTCCAGGTGCTCGTTGCCCACGGCCAGCTGCAGCGCGTTCTGGCCCATGTAGTCCACGCAGTTGACGTTGAGCGTCCGGGACTCCTCCAGCATCTTGCGCACCACGGGGATGTTTCCATACTCGGCCGCGTCCAGGAAGCGTTCCTCCTCGGCCGTCAGGCTGGTGCTGCGGTCGTGGAACATGAAGGCCGGTCCCCGGACGGCCTGGCGCCGGCCCTTCTCCCGCATCACGGTCTTACGCCGCAGGGATGGGCTTTCATCCATGGACCTAAGCAGCAGCAGCAACAAAAAAACCAATCGTAGACCATTAGGGCGAATTGCTTCCTCCACGCGTCGGGTGCTGTTGTTATCCACACCGGCAGTTAGTGGTTAATATTAGTGGCTAACATTAGCGCCCCTGAAATGGTTAGTGGGTTAGGGGCTAACATTAGCGCCCCTGAAATGCACACCTGTACCCGCGCTGCCTGAACCCGGGGCGCGGCCGCCAGCCCTGTGAATAAGAACTCCTGCTCCATGAAAAACAGCATTCTGAAGGAACCTTAACATAAACAGTTTCCAGACACCTGCACCTACCGCCCTGTGACCTTGTGACCCTGGTTAAGATGGAACTTATGGTACCTCATGGAAGTACCCTTACAACTGCTCTGAACAGTCTTGAAAATACCGGCTAGGAGGTACTTAGCACCAAAGCACTGAGCTTGAAGGCTAAAGAAAGCACATTGTTCAAGAATTAGGGCAGAACATATCCCCTCAAGTCATTGCATGTGTTTAAATACAATAAAAGACCAAAAAGGTGGGAGGGGGAGCCCAGGATTTAGGCCAAGTATTATCATTCAGGATCTTAGAGTCTCTTGCCCCCCCCCTCCTAAAAGACCTTATAAGATTCATTTTTTTTTTCAATGATATGGACAAGATTGAGCAATTATAAAATTAGAGCATCAATCTAGATATATTTTATTGAAAATAACAGTGCTTTTGTTAATGACTTGCTTAATTACCAATACTATATAGTTGTCTTTTTGAACTAAAAGACAACGGTAAGATTCATGGTTTAAAATGCACTCGGATTACTGGTGAATCAAGCAGTCGACATTGAAGGCACACCCAGAACAGTGCGCACCAGAGCGCTGACACCAAACAGGTGGTTGAGATTCAGCCGTGGTACCAAGTCATGTGTGGCCACCAGAGTTCACACTGTGGTGTCTGGGATGCTGGGCAAAGAATTCATTTCCCTGGGTTTCCTTCCCCCAGGGGTTAAGGGGAATTTATAAAGCACTCCCTGTTTTCCTCATACGCTCATGAATAAAAAGCTTTTTGAGAAGTTTAGGGTGTCTCAAAAATGATGGTAAATAAACAATATAATTTTTAATGTTATGATTTTAATCATTTATTTTTTAAAAAATATTTATTGGTTGATTGATTTTAGAGAAAGAGGAAGGGAGAGAGAGTAAGGGAAACATTGATTTGTTGTTCCACTTATTCATGCATTCATTGATTGGTTCTTGTAGGTGCCCTGACTAGGGATCGAACCCACAGCCCTGGCATGTGGAGATGATGCTTTAACTAACTGAACTATCTGGCCAGGGCCTATTTTTAATATTTCAATGGCTATTATTATAAGTACAAATCTGCATCTTTACCTTTACCCAGATTTTGAAATGTTTACTACAACTTCCTTTTTTAAAAAACAAAAACAAACTGTGAATTTTGTTTTTTTGTATGAGTTGCACCACCAAAGCTACCAGATAAAGCTCATTGCACATTGCTGACTTTTGAAGCAAATAAAAGTGACAAGTTACAAGTGAATGGCTGGGGGGGCGGGGAGGGGAGAATGCTTTTCTTTCATCATATGTATTCCAGAATTACCTTATACTGTTGACAAAACAGTATTCACGGAGTCAGGAGTTGAAAACTAACTAGAGAGGACATCAGCCTCCCTGGGGGTCCAGAGGGGGACATCAGGGAGTCTCTTCAGCAGAACAGTGGTGGTATGAGGAGGTGAGGCCTTTGGGAGGGGAAGGATTAGATGTGGCCATGAGGGTACAGCCCTCATGATGGGATCAGTGCCCTGTAAGAAGGGACACCAGCGAGCGTGCCCATTCTCCTGCCTGCTCCTCTCCACCATGTGAGGACACAGCGAAATCAGCTGTCTGCAAGCCAGGAAGAGCGCTCAGCAGAACCTGCCCACCCTGGCACCCTGGTCCCAGACTTCAGGCTCCCAAGCTGTGAGAAAACACATTTCTGTTGTTTAAGCCACCCAGTCCATGGAACCTGTTATGACAGACCAAGCTGAGGAAGACACTGGCCATACGTCTTAAGGCAAAAACAAAACAAAAAAACAAAGCAACAACAACTTTTTAATGCTTTACGAAACAAACTTGGGGTTCTTAGTCCTTGTTCAAACACTGAAGTGGATAAAAACTCCTTCCTGAGAAATATTTTGGTGAACCCAAAGGCAACCCTTTTCTCCACTTCCTATTCAGAAGCAAAAGTACAAGTAACGCCCTTCTGTTTTTACAACGTTGCCATCAACTCCTCTGACCTCTGTCACTGTCGCTGTGTGTTAACACGTGGCATGCCTGTTACAATGTAGGTTTCTGGGCCCCATTCTAGACGAACTACAACAGAATCTCTCAGGGACAGGGCACTAAATGTTGCGACTGTCCAGGATAAAAACAATGGCGCACTCCTGAATCACTGAAACACCCCCCCCCCCCGCCCCCGTGGGACAAGGCCCATAAACTCCTGTCACTCTGTCCCCGCCGAAAATAAAGATGAAGTAACAGGTTCAAACTGAGGGACAAGCAGCCTTATGCTCAGATGTCTAGGATTTATTACCATTCAAATTTTATTTCTGGGAAGCCACTTACCTGGATCATAAAAATAAGAAGCCTGCAAAAATGCCTTCATTGGTGACCATTTAATGTCACACCTCTGCTTTTATCAAGGATCAATATTTTTGAAAAGTTACTATGTCTTCTTCGATCCCTGCATTTAAAGGGTTAAAGAGGCTGCCCGTTATCGTATTCATAGTACCTTTTATGGGGATTCAAGTGCTAGCCTCATTCTAGAATTGTGTAGCAAGAAGCCTCTCTCACCAGATGAGGCTTATCTAGTAATATAAACTATATAACCCTGTCCCCCCTTTTTTATTTTGGCCCATGGTATCCAGCAACTTAGTTTGGATGTACAAGGCTCCGTTACCCACCACATTCATATCCCAGACGCCCGACACAGCCTCTCCCCTTCTCCTAAATGATTTCTCATATAGACTTTATTTTTTTCTCACATAGATTGTAAATCCGTGGATGGTTAGGGCACGCTTTCTGTACCATCACCCTGAGCCCCACCGGGAGTGGACCCTCAGTAAGTACCTGTTCAGGTAGTTCCCAAATCCCTTCCCGGCCGCTGTCCTGTCACTTCTCGCTCAGGTCAGCACCCAGCCTCTCAGGCTGGTTTCCAGGTTGAGCAACTTCAGAGTACCCGAGACCCACTGTCTTGATCCTGTCAGTCACTGCATTCTGAAGCTTCTCCCTGGGAACGTTTCCTGTCCTGGATCCTCCCTTCCAGGGCTCACTGCCAGCACCACCCTCCAGACCTGGCACTGGTCGGTCATGGTGGGATCGTGACAACGGCTCTCCAGGAGCGAAGGAATGACCCTTCCCGAAGGACCTGGTGTGTACATATGTGGGCTTTTTTGTTTTTGTTTTAGAAAATTAATTTTAATGGTAACATTGATCAATAAGTGTACATAGATGTCAGGCAAACATCACTCCATCATTTGAATAGTTAATTATATTGTATATCCATCACTTAAAGTCAAATCATTTTTCGTCACCTTATATTTGTCCCTCTTTACACCCTTCCCCCCACCCCCTTCCCTTTCCTTACATCTCCCTCCCCTGAGAAATACAAATCAAAACTACAGTGAGACACCACCACACACCTGTTAGATTGGCTATGATCAACAAGATAGATAATAACAAGTGTTGGAGAGGCTGTGGAGATAGAGGAACCCTCATTAACTGCTGGTGGGAATGCAAATTAGTACAACCATTATGGAAGAAAGTATGGTGGTTCCTCAAAATATTAAGAATAGAACTACCATATGACCCCGGAAATCCCTCCACTGGGTATCTACCCCCAAAACTTGAAAACATTGGTACATAAAGACACATGCACCCCTATGTTCACTGCAGCATTGTTCACGGTGGTCAAGACATGGAAACAACCAAAGTGTCTCTCGATAGAGGATTGGATAAAGAAGATGCGGTACATATATATCTAAAATGGAATACTACTCAGCCATAAGAAATGATGATGTAGGGTCATTTACGAGAACATGGATGGACCTTGAGAACGTTATACAAGTGAAATAAGTAAATCAGAAAAAACTAAGAACTATATGAACCCATACATAGATGGGACATAAAAATGAGACTCAGAGACATGGACAAGAATGTGATGGTAACAGGGTGGGGTGGGGGAGTGGGGAGGGGGCGAGGAAGGAAAGAGAGGGAGTTGAGGGAGGGGAGGGCACAAAGAAAACCAGATAGAAGGTGACAGAAGACAATTTGACTTTGGGTGAGGGGTATGCAACATAATCAAATGTCAAAATAATCTGGAGATGTTTTCTCGGAACAAATGTACCCTGATTTATCAATGTCACTGCATTAAAATTAATAAAAATAAGATAAAATAAAAAAAGAAAAAGCTAAAAACTGTATGATGTCACACAGAGGTGAGGTGGAAAACTGAGACTCATGGACATAGATGACGGTGCAGTGTGTATACATTTTTCACACACTGTTGTACCCCATCCTCACGAGAGCGCTGAGGCAGGTATTATTTTCCCTGTTTCCTAAGTAAGAAAACGGAGCCCCCGAGAGAGTGCCCCAGGTGCCACCCAGTAAAACATGGCACTGGGGTTCTGTCGGGGTCGGACACCCCGATTTCCTTCTTTGTACCCTGCAGTCGTCTCTAGCATCTTGCACTTCTTTTACTTATTTATTTTTTTATTGATTTTATAGAGAGGAAGGGGGGAAGAGAGACACACAGGAACATCGATCTGCTCCTGTATGTGCTCTGACCGGGGATGGAACCTGCAACCTCTGTGCTTTGCAATGATGCTCCAACCAACCGAGCTATCTGGCCAGGGCAGTCTCTTGCTCTTCTTAAACTCTGCTCACACTGTCAGTGTCTTCTTAAAAGCAAAAAACAAAAAAAAGCGAGAGTCCCCTGGCTGACTTTTGGGGACACTGGCAGCCCACCCCACCGGCCCAACCTGCCTTCTTTCCTGGCTCTTCACTGCCCCGTAATCAGACCATGCTGCTCACTTCTGTTCTCTCAAGGAACACCTACCCTATCCAGGGCATTCTCTGAAACATGAGGATGGTGCTTCTTTCTCTCTTGTGCCTTTCCAAGTCCAAGATCTTTGTTTGCCCTGGCTGACTCAGGACCCCTGTCGGGGGGGGAGGGGAGTGTGACCTAGTGCATTGGGTATTGGGTGTGTTTAGGGGGCAGTGAAGAAGACAGATTATTGAGGGCAAGTGCAAAGAAAAAGATCAAGGTAATTTGCAGCCTCTTGCAAAAATAAAAAGGAGATTATGCAAGCAGAATTTGGGAAAAGCAGTGTCGTGAGGAAGGGTTTCTTCCATTCCTCCTTCCTCTGATTAACTCTGAAGGAACTGGGTCCTGGAGTGCCCTCATCACGTGGACAAGAAATCTCTCCCACCCTGGCAGGGCGGCTCAGTGGATGGAGCACCATCTCAGCACACTGAGGTCGCGGGTTAGATCCTGGTCAGGGTACATGTGAGAAGCAACCAATGAGTGCACAGCTAAATGAAACAACTAAGTGGAAAACAAGTTGATACTTCTCTCTCTCTCTCTTTTCCTCTCTCTCAAATCAATGGAAAATTTTAAAAAAGAAAGCTCTCGCACATTGGCAGCCCAGCCATGTCACCTGCTGTACCTGGAGAAGAAGGATGTAGCAGAAGGGAAGTAAAAGTCAACCTGTGGCCCGAGAGGCTGAGGAACCACTGAGGGTAGGGGTTCTGGCTCGGGGTCTGGGACAGCCCAGCCTGGTCCGGCAGCAGAATGGGGAGGGGCTTTTCCAAGCCGCCCTCTGCTTCCACGTGGCATGGACCCTGCGATGAGAGCCAGGGAACCTGCACCAGGACGAGATAAGATCACGGGTGCTGTGAGGTGGACCCAGGATGTCCCTGCAGGCGCTGGGTTCTGCAGCCCGAGGGGCTGAGCTGAAACCACGCACACCAGGGAGAGCACAGCTGGGTTCTGACAAAGGCAAGTCGGCCGGGGACAAGTCACTTCCACGGACGGGCAGCGCCGGAAGGGACAGCAGAACATCCCCATCCCGGAGACCAGAGGAGTCAGAGGACACCACCTCTCTGTCCCCCACCCCCAGTGGCCAGATGCTATGGAGCAGAGCAGAGGGGCAGCTTTCTGGGAGTTTAAGTAGTTTTACTCAAGTGAGAGAGAATTTCTTTAAAAAGAAAATGTGCTTTACAGAATCAAATTAGGTTCAGTTGAGATCGGCCTCAGAGCATCTCTCTGGAGCACCCTCCACCAGGGGTGGATGCTTGGAACATAAAGAGGCTCTGACCCCTTGTAATGACTGGGTGGGGGGAAGTCCCTTAGACATGGGCTAAGGGCACAGGAGACACTCCTGGCTGCCCAAGTCCCTTGGGAATTCAGGGCAAGTGCTTTGATTAATTGATTGATTGCTTAGTTCACTTGTCGAATGAGAATAAGTGTCTGTTGAATAAGTGAAACACAAAATTTTAAAAATTAACTTAAACCACAGATTGGCTTATTTTTTTCTCTCCCAGTGAGCAGGCGGGTGGCTCAGGAGAAGGACCTGTTACAGGCAGATTGTAGGGGTGCCATGTTGCTGCTCGTGGAAGCTGTGTGGGTTCTTGACCCACACAGCTCTGGGATGCTCTTGACCCTCTGTCTCTGGGATGCTCCTTTGTTTCCTTCCGGGGGCATGCTCTCATTTTCGCCCTTGTTCAAATCCTTCCTGTTTCCATGATCCAGCCTGCATTACTTGGCTGTAAGCAGGGGGTAAGGTGTCACAGGTCATCACTAGCACACCTGCAAGATTCTGTTCATTCTGAAATGTTGAGTCTTTTGACCCTTTCTGAAACCTTTCCTGATCACTCCAGCCTAAGCTCTGTAATATTGCTAGTCTGCCCTGAATCTCTACACTTAATTTTATTTCATCTCTTTGGTTAGTGTCTCCTAGGATATTCGTGTCCACTAAGGTCAGCTGAAGATAACTGCTTTGTGCTTCCTATGTTGTTTTATACTTATGTCACCTTGACAGTGCATACTGCAGTGCAGTAGATGTTTGAAAAGTACTTTGAACTGATACGCTACAGATAAAGAGACCTGGTTAGAACGGTCACTTCCTCAAGGTCACTGAAAGGTAAGAGAATTAGGAGATTAGACTCAGAGGTCCTATGTCAGACTTTCTCTACGTTACCACGCCGTGTCTAGGGAGTAAGAAAAATGAATAACCGCTTGTAAATCAAAACACCGGTGGTAAAATATACGTTCAGCTTATGGGTAGGAACATTCTGGTTCTATCAAGAACAGTTTCTAAAATGGCCTCAGGATTGAATCAGAAGCTCTTTAGCACTCAGTAACAACTGACATTGTCAAAGAAGTCACCTGAAATCCTTGGTTGAAAAAGGTAAGAATTCATCAGCTCCCCCCTCCAGCTAGCAAGGACACAGGCTAAGAAATATCACCCCCCACACAAGCCAAAGCAATGAGAATCACACGCAAATTGTTTGGACTAATCCATTCATCGCCCTGAAGACAGGGGGTGTGCCGACTGGTGAAGATCCGGCCTGTCATTCTGTGAAGTGCGAGAGAAGCAGAGGAGTCTCAGAAGAGGAGAGGAGGGAGCAGCAGAGAAGACAGACAAGGGGTTAGAAGCAACCACCACACCGGTGGTGATGGTGTCAGGGTTGGTGACGACTGGAAGTGGTAATGACAGGCAGTCGCAGCAGGCAGTGACAGAGGACACAAAGGTCATGGAGGAAAAGTCACAAATAGACAACCCCCACTGTGCCCCTGGCAAGCAGGTACCTGTCAGTCAATATGGCTGCCTCTGGGGACATCTATCATCTACCCAGTGCTCCTCACAAGTGAGTGTGCTTGGAAGGAGGACAGGGCACCTGATAAAGGGCCTCTATGATGTATGTCATTGAAACACATGACTTGACCGTCTGTGAACATGTGTGTTTTTGGGGTGGAGTCACGCTGAAGCCTGGGAGCCCCTAAGTGCACATTCCACTGCTGAGGGTATTAGAATCAAAGGGCTCAGGCTCTCTGTCATTAGCTTCCATATCCGAGTCAAGTCTGCAGTCTCAAGGTGCTTGCTCCCCTCCTGTCACCCTGAGACCTGCCTTTCACCAGAGAACCCATATGTACCGTCCTACTTGACAGAATGGAGTAAAAAATGCAAAAGAATATCGTCACAGTCACACTCTCTCCTCCACGGGTGGCGCACGTGTGCACATGTACATCTCACTGTGTATAAAGATGGAGGACCAAAACCCTAATCGTCACCTATTAGCTCAACA
This sequence comes from Saccopteryx leptura, assembly GCF_036850995.1. Lineage (NCBI taxonomy): Eukaryota > Metazoa > Chordata > Mammalia > Chiroptera > Emballonuridae > Saccopteryx > Saccopteryx leptura. The sequence continues at coordinate 199,181,929 of NC_089503.1, forward strand.
GAACAAAGATGGGGATTTTTTTTTTTTGACTAGATGATTGTAGACAAATATCCCTGACCTGGACACAAGTAAAGACAAAACCCTATGAAATCTGAATTATTCTCATAAAGTCACTGCTGAGCCCCGTATGCACAAGTGTGAAGTTAGCCACCCCACAGTTCATCACTCCAGACCTTGTACCTGGGGCCAGACTCCTGCGTGACCACCCTGCCCCGGCCACTAATCTGGTCCCTTCCCAGACGCATCCTGTGGAGTGCCGAGGGCATGCCGAGAGGGAAGACTGCTGGCCAAGAACAGCCCCCTTCTCGTCCATAAGAAAAGATGGAGCGATGTCATTTGGAACAACGTGGATGGACCTGGAGAACATCGTGTTAAGTGAAATAAGTCAGAAAAAAAACTAAAGAACCCTATGATTTCACTCATATGTAGGGTATCCGACTGAAACTCATAGACACAGACAACAGTGTGGGGCTCACCAGAGGGAAGGGAGTGGGGGACTGTAAAGGGGGTCAAATATATGGTAACAAAAGCTGTTTGACTGGGTGGTGGGCACACAATGAGGTAGCAGACGATGTGTTATAGAATTGTATACTTGAAACCTATATAATCTTATTAACCAATGTCATGTCACCTCAATATATTACAAATGGAAGGAAGGGAGGGAAGAAAGGAAGGACAGAAGAAAGGGAAGGAGGGACGGAGGGAGGGAGGAAGGAAGGAAGGGACAGCTTCCCTCTCAGAAGACTGTTTTGTGACCATTCACTGTCACTTGAGCAATACCCTGAAGGGGGCTGTCATCTTAGTGTGGGACTTAGACAACTTTAGGTAGGGGACTTCAGATGACCCTCCCACTGTAGGGGTTATTCTCTACTCCATTCACCTAATAAGATCACTCATGGTTCAGCATCTTCTTCCTTTTGTGATCTTGGTTCTGTTAATGATACTGAATGCTAGGGCCCCAGTGAATGCCAGGGGGTCTCTGGCTTTAGGATGATGGAATAAAGACAGTTCTTACCCTGTCTCCTCTCCGAAATTACCTTCCAACAAGCAACAAGGAGAAAAAGAACAGCAACAGAGAGGTCACCATTCTGAGGTCAAAGGGCATTTGTTACCCCACCCACCGTATGTGAGGACGGGAAGAGGCACCGGCAGGCTGCCTGGCAACTCAGCAGAGAAAAGGGAGGCCCCACTGCAGGGCCTGTAAGAAGAAGCTGACCCACCCTGCTCGGTACCAGAAAAGGCTCAGAAGTTGAAGGCTAAAGAAATACCAGAAAGTAGAAACAAAGGTAGGAGCCAAAAATGGGGGGAATTTGGCTGAAAATCTATATGAGGAGTCGTGAGAAACCCTTCCCCCAGATCACTAACCCCAACTGATGAGATCAAGTGATACCTCCCCCCCCCCCACACACACACACAAGAAAGATAAGATGTACAAGATCTGGAGAAACAGGCACAGAGATGCACTGGATGAGGGGAGGGGGGGTAAGCAGACCCAGGGGAGGGCAGGAATCCAGAACAGGGGGTCCCTGCCCAGTTCCAGAATAATAGCAGCCGGGTTTATTATCTCCCAATCCCTCCTCCCTTGAGAAATAAAGGTTTTTTTAAATACTGCATTTCTGAAATAAGAAAGAAGGCGATAACAAGAAATCCTCGTACAACAAGAAAGAGCTCTTAGAGCTCAAAACTATCAAAACTAAGATAGAAAAAAAATGAGTGAAAGAATTGGGGGAGAGAGTCAAGGAAACATTTCAGAAAGAAGAACAGAAAAAACAAGCACTAGAACATAGAAGAGAAGAGATAGGAAAACCAAGGATCAGTCCAGGAGGTCCAACACCAAAACAACAGGGATCCCAGAAAGAGAAAAGACTAAACAGAGTGGGTAGGAAATAATAAAAGAAATAATACATGAAATCTTCCATAAAGGAACCATAAGCATAGTCTCCAACTACTGAAAGGGTTCATCCAGTGTCCAGCAAGGCACATCCTCTTGAAATTTCAGAACAGCACCCATGAAGAGACAGTTCTTTTTTTTTTCCTTCCCTAAAAGTCTCCTAAAGGAAAAAAAATAATTGAAAACCACATTCAAAGGAAGTCAGCGGGTTTAGAAGGGATGCCTTCAGGAAGACACATTACAGTTGGGGACTGCAGAGGATTTAGCTAAAGAAACAAGAACAGATGAGTCAAATATGCACTCCAAGAAAAACAAGTAATTAAAAAAGAAACACGATCATACTAGTGCACCGCTTGACTCCGCAGCGAACGATAGTTACATGGTCATAAGAATAAAGACGTCAATAACCAAGAATTGTGAGAAAGCATGTAGCGGAGGGTGAGGGGAGAGGACAAGGTATGAGTGAGTGAAATGTCCCACCTGACACTACGGAGAACATCTAAAACATCTGAGCAAGCAGGTGGCCGTGGATGAAGGGGTTGAAAGTGGGCAGGAAGAAAAAAGGAAGGAAACAGGGAACTCTTGGGGACTTGCTATTGTTCGTTAAGCCTTTGTAGCACTACCTCATCCTTAAAACAGTATTTATCTATTACCTCGATAGGATGCGGAATAACTTTAAAAACCACCAACAAAAAATGACAACTCTGTACTGTACATAGAGAAATGACTCCTCTTGGGGATAAACTAATATTATAATGAGAAGTTTCAGATTATTGTAGGTCAGTCTGATGTCATGCTGCATTATTCTTCAAAATTACACCGTAACTATGGAGAAACCTGCCTCTTCCTCCTGAACACTAGTTTGACTTTGGTCCTCAAAGTCCAAACTCCTGTCCTTGGACACATCACAGGCCCTTAGAGAGTTGCCGATTTCTGATTGAGGGGGTGGGAGCAAGATGCTACTTCCAATCTAATGCCCAAGCCATGTACACCGCTGTTCTCACACAGTTCAGCTGAGCCTAGGCCGGGATGTCTACACGAGGCCAGTGCCACAGAAACCCACGTCCAGCTGGACAGTATGGGTGAGGGCAGTGTGCACTCACCTGCAGCTCCCCTGTCACACGGAGATGTGCTGGTTATGTCAACCTTCTAACCACTCTGTGACTTCATTTTCAATAACTTTTTAAAAATAAAAATTGTATATACGTCAGGTGTAAAATACAATGATTTGATATACATATATATATAGTGAAATGACTAGTCAAGATTATTAACATAGCCATCTCCTCCCATAGCTACTTCATTTTCTTTCTTTCTTTCTTTCTTTCTTTTTTTTTTTTTTTTTTTTTTGTGAGAGCACCTGAAATCTACCCTCCTAGCAAATAGCCAAGATCCAAGATATGAAAACAACCTAAGTGTTTATTGATAAATGCATGGACAAAGAAATTGATATCTGTATATATATCTCAGTGGAATATTATTCAGCTCAACAAAGGAGACCCTGCCATTTGTGACCACATGGATAAACCTGGAAGACATTATGCAAAGTGAAATAAGACAGACACAGAAAGGAGAGCAGTGCATAATCTCACGTGTGGAATCTAAAATCATCAACTACAGGGAAGTGGGGAGCACACTGGTGGCTGGGGGTGTAGGAAACGGGCAGACACTGGTAGAAGGAGACAGGGCTGCAGTTATGTAGGATGCATAAGTCTAAGCTCCAATGCAATGGTCCCCAACTCCTGGGCCGCGGTCCGGTACCGGTCCGTGGGCCATTTGGTACCGGTCCACAGAGAAAGAATAAATAACTTACATTATTTCTTTTTTATTTATATTTAAGTCTGAACGATGTTTTATTTTTAAAAAATGACCAGATTACCTCTGTTACATCCGTCTAAGACCCACTCTTGACGCTTGTCTTGGTCACGTGATACATTTATCCGTCCCACCCTAAAGGCTGGTCCGTGAAAATATTTTCTGACATTAAACTGGTCCGTGGCCCAAAAAAGGTTGGGGACCACTGCTCTAATGGACAGCATGAGGAGTAGCGTCAATAATTACATATCGAATACAAAAGCTCTGTTATTGATTTACCAAGTAACCTTCAGAAAATGACTGTAGTTCTCTGTGTGCCAATGTCCTCCTCTGCTGAATAATGACAATGATAAAATCTGCTTTATTTATTTTTAAAAAAAAATTTTTTTTATTTATTCATTTTCAGAGAGGAGAGAGAGAGGGAGAGAGAGAAACAGAGAGAGAAGGGGGGATGAGCTGGAAGCATCAACTCCCATATGTGCCTTGACCAGGCAAGCCCAGGGTTTCGAACCAGCGACCTCAGCATTTCCAGGTCGACGCTTTATCCACTGCGCCACCACAAGTCAAAAATCTGCTTTAAAGAGCTGTGATTCCAGTTAATTAGTATAAATGTCAGCATGAAGTAGTATGTAAACACAAATTACTGCTTTTATTATAATAGAAAGCACTTCTTCCTAAGAGAAACTGAACAGAATCCTCTTTTCTGGAAGTCTTTCTTGGTGAAAGGTAACACCACAGAGAGACCTAAATTTAGGTTTTGTGCTTGCATGTTACTACAAGGATCAATTCTTTTTACTAAAAGTAGAGACCTAAGTTTTTCTCTTGATTCATCAAGTATTTGACAACTATGGGTCAATTCTTCCCTTTTCTTGGAACTGTCCTCTCTAAGCAGCCTACCCTTACCACCACCTGCACCTTCATCCTTTTTTTGTGTCTTTTGCTTACTCCTGTCTCTCTCCCTCTCTCCCTCTCTCTCTGCCCTCTAACAAAACATTTCCCGCAGATAGGGGAGCCTAGGCTGCCTTTGCCTTCCCCATTACATTCCTTCTTCAGTGATACCATATACTCACAGGACTCTGTAACCATTCCCACCAGACAGTAGACACTCAAATTCTCCAAGCTTTAAACTTGCCTTGACATCTTTTTATTTGATACCTCTCTCAGAATTATGTGGAAAAAAAAAACAAAAAAGACTCTCCTCTCTGTCCTATTCTTTTTAACAATAACATCCAATGATCTCTTTGTTATCTAGGTTTGAATCACCAAGTCATCTCTGACCCTGCTTTCTCTGTAAACCTCTCATGGGCAGTCAAGTTGCAAAATTCCCAGAGATTCTATCTGTGTATTCTCTCTTCTAATCTCTCCCCTTTCCATCCCACCAGCATGACGCTGTGACACTGTTACAGATTCTGATCTGGTCCCACCAGCACGACACTGTTACAGATTCTGATCTCGCCTGGGGAGTTGCAATAGCCCCTAAGTTATTTATTCACAACCACTACATCCAGCTACATCTTTCTGCTTTCCAACACATAACTTTATGTTCCTAAAAAACTCAACTAACATTCCCTAGACATGCCTGGCATTTTGGGACCGGACTGGGGGAAAGGGCCTGAATTAGTAACTCTGTCTCTGCCTACTGGCCATTTTCTCAGGCTGACAAAGGTTTCCTCAATTTCTCCACAACTTTATGTTGTATGTCTCTCCTTTGCACTTGACCCTTCATAGTTCTATCCTTGTGTGTGTGTGTGTGTGTGTGTGTGTGTGTGTGTGTGTGTTTATGGTGTTTATCTAGAGCATAATCACTCATGATCAGTTTTATTTCCACCTCCCCTCCTGAGATTCTGAATTCCTTGAGTGCAGACAGGTTGTATGTGGCTTGCTGTACCTAGCCTGCATTTTGCACATGTAAATGCTTAAGAAATAACTTAGAATTGAAATTCATGACAATGCCTTCAAATGGCATTTTGGAGTTTATCAGATACGTTACAACCCAAAACACTTCAGGGACGAGGTAATCTCTCCAATGACACACTACTTGGCCGTAGGTTGGCAAATAAATAGGATAAAAGACATATTGGTTTGAATCACTGGTTGAAGTAAGAGTTTTGCCAAGGTTTTTTGTTTCATTTTTAAAAACCTTATTAGTGCCTGACCAGTGGTAGCGCAGTGGATAGCGTCGACCTGGGATGCTGAGGTCTCAGGTTCAAAACCCCGAGGTTGCTGGCTTGAGCGTGGGATCATAGACATGATTCCCTGATCTCTAGCTTGAGCCCAAAGGGTGCTGGCTTCAAGCTCAAGGTTGCTAGTTTGAGCAAGGGGTCACTGGCTCAGCTGGCGGCCAATCCCGTCTCAAGGCAAGGCATCTATGAGAAGCAATCAATGAACAACTGAAGGAACACAACTACAAGTTGATGCTTCTCATCCCTCTTCCTGTCTCTCTCTCACTCTCTCTCTATCTCACTAAAAAAACAAAAAAAAACAAACAAAAAAAACTTGTTAGTGATATAACAGATGACATTCTTTCTTCTAAGTCAGTCTGTGTTTAAAACTCCCAAATAGAATCCTGGAGCATGGAGCAGTGAGACAAACAACAGGATCACTCTGAGAAATCTTCCTGATAGAAGTGGGTTCTATCCTCAGCCTCCCTCCTATTCTGTCTTCTAAAGAGGGCTCTGGGGCCACCCTGCTCTGAGCCCACCCTAGGGCTGTGTGTTCACTCCCTAAGCTATGAAACTGGGTGTGTTCTACTCTGAAGGAGAAAAGAGCTAACCTCCGCCAGGGATATCCAACTAGTCTTCGCCATTACCAAGTCACAGGCCTCAAACAAACAGGGAGAGCTGGCTGCAGCACGCCGGAAGAAATTTTTCTTAAGTCTACCTCCTTAAAATGACTGGATCTTCTCGGCCTCTTTAGAAAATACACTATCCACAGTCTTTCTTGTTGAATTCTGTCAACTCAGCCCATAGAGAGGGAGATGTTCCATTAGCAGCTGGACACCCTTTTTGCCCCTGGCTCTGAATAACTGACCTCAGACCTCACAAAGGCAGAGAGTGAGGGATCTCTGCTCTGCCATCCTTTCTCAGGTAGGAGTGCTCTGCTGTCCAATTTAGTGTGAATTTAAGGTAAAAGAAAAAAAAAGTTAAAGGATCAAGAAATTGAGCAGGGTTCTTAAAACCAAATTGACCAAAGGAAAAAATAAAAATAAAAGGACCACATCTTAAAACCCCAGAGAGGCAGGGAAGCCAGTCGGCGGTGCTTTCGTCGCTAAGGATTCTATTACTTACATTTCCTGGGCCATTACCACTCCAGGCCTATCTTCCGCAAAAACCGAACCACGCTGGGATGCATCGCTCGTTTTAAAGCAGAACCCTTCCCAGGGCCATCTACTCCCGGGTGGCTCCAGAGGCCTGGCCCCGGCAGCGGGCAGCCCTTGGCTGCAGGGGGCGCTGCAGAACCACCTCCCTGGGCCCAGGCGGGCAGTGTCACGGCCAATCCGACCCCCACTTTCACCTAGAGTTGAGCGTTCTTCCTAAAAAAGACAGCAAACCCCGCGACACGCCCAAGGTACGTGCCAAGAGAACCGGAGAGCTTGCGCCCTGTAAAATGAATCACCCTCTTTCTCATCCTCTCTGCGTCTCGCAGGTCTGGGAAGGAAGCAAAGTTGCTCCTTCTCACCCATTACAGCGTGGACTTCTATACAGTATCTTCCTTGAAAATAAAAACACAACTGTCGACCCTGAGCCGCCCGGGGTCTACGGCCCAAATCACCAGCAAAGCGGTCCCCGCGCCGCTCTCTTCCGGGGGACCCACTGGGGCTCTGGTTCCAGACTTCCCGGTGAATGGGCCGTCGGGAAACCAGGCGACCAGGCACACCGTCCGTCCACGATACCCTCCCTTCGCCCCGACGGCCCGGAGCATCCGAGGGAACCCACGTTCCCGGGGTGGCTTCGCGCTGGGACGCGGGGACGAGCTGGGGGTGCGCGCGCGCCCGGGTCGGTGCGCACCTTGCCTTCCTAGACCCCTCGGGTGATCGTGAGCACCCGGGGTCCATTCTCCCAGGGGGTTCCCAGCCCATGGGGCCGTCGCACGTGTGTCCCCGCCATAGGAGAGAAAGTGTCCACTGACTGGAGAGCGCGCCCGGCGTCCGTGAAGTCGCTTCATGGGGCATTTCTCTCCACAGGGCAGGACCTAGGGGGCGGTCCCCGAATCAGACCGGATAGGGTCTGGGGTCATGGGCACGTCGCGGGCGCCTCCCTCCCGGGCCGCGGCGGCCGGTACTTACGTGTCGGGTCCCGGCGACCAGGGCGGCGGGCGGTGGCCGTGAGGTTCCTGAGGCGCGGGCCCCAAGCGCGGCTCCAGACCCCCGTTGACGCCCCTCCAGCCCCGCCGGCGACGCTGCGGCTCGGCACCCACGTCCTCGCCCTCCTCCTCCTCCTCCGGCGCGGGGAAGGTCACCCTCGCCTGCTCCTTGCACTTCCTGACCTTGGTGGACATCACGCCGGCCGCGGTCCGCACGCGGGGCTGCCTGTCGCGGGCCTCCGCCTCTGCCTCCGCCGCGCCCCCTGCCCGCCGCCCGCGGCCCCGGCTGCCCCGCGCAGTGACCGGGAGGGAAGCGGGGAGGACGCAGCGGCGCCGCCCGTCACCTGGCGCTCAGAGACGGAGACGGGGACCAAAGCCGCCGCGCGCCGCCCACCATCCAGCCCACGGCCGCTGCGCCTGCGAGCAGTCAGCCCGGGGCCGAGTGGGGCGCGGGCGCTGTCTGCTCCGTGGCCGCGCCTGCTCCGACAGACAGCATCACTCGCTAGGACAAGAGCCGCACTCGGGGTGGTGGAGGGGGAGGGAAGGGCCAGTTCCTTCTCCGACCCGTGGGGCCGGGGAGGACTCAGCCGGCCAGCAGGTAGGGAGGCGGGGGAGCAGAGAAACTCCCCCTCCCCACTCTGCCTTCTCGCCTCCCAGGGGCCCCACCGCCCTTTCCACGCAGACAAGTCTCCCTGGGGAGACAGAGAGGAACCGGCCGGTGTGCTGCTCCTTCTCCTGCAGTCCTGTGTACCCTCTCTACGGCAAGGCCTTACTTTCCGTTGTTCCTCTCTCTGAGACTTAGCTGAACCTGCAGAGGGATTAGGGGCTTGTCCCTGAGAGCCTTCTCTAGCCCAGCAATGGCAATGGTTTAAATGTGCGTGAGGCTTTAAATGAATCTCAAAAACATTGAACAGGATTTATATACTTTCCAGGGAATATTTTCCAGCAACATTTAAAGTCCTTTAAAAAAAAAAAAACAGACAAAAAGTATTTTAAAATTCAAGAGTAGTATTTCTTCTAGGAGAAAAGACTCAGGGAAGTTTAGTCAGAAGAAGTATTCAGGATCAAGGAATGTATCCCTTGTTTTAGAAATGAGAAAACCAATGGGCTTAGAGAGACTGAGTTCAACAGCCCAAGGGAGGTAACTAGTGAGAAAGAAGACTCTGGTTAGACCTAGGCCAGTGTGTTTTCCAGGTGCCTATTGCCTCAATAGGCAGCTTCCCAGCAAGCCCAACTTGGAAGAATTGGAAAAATACCAGACATGCTATGATGAGATAAAATAAGATACTCATTTTTAATTGTATCCACGTTTAGTGCATTCCTTTGAGGAGTAATTCTTCCCAAATTTAAACAAAACACACTTTGGTCTCCCTCGAACCTTTCACTCATTGCCGGACATTCTGGACACTTCCCCACATTCCTGCCTTTGTCTGTGGCATTCCTGTCACCAAGCTGTCTCTTCCTTCCTCCCCCCGGCAAACTTCTACTTTCCCCAAAAGACCTAGGTTCCATATGTCTCTTACCGGACATCCCCTGCTGTGTCCCAGTGAAACTCTCAAGGCCCCTGGTCCCTACCTGTGGAGCTCTGTGGTACCACAATTTTACCCAGCATCACAGTGTATTGCAACGAACTCTTTTTGTGCCCGTCTCCCCTTTAGACTGTGAATTCCTGGAGGATGGTCTGGGATCTTACTTCCTTTGAGCTGGTTGGTGGCTCATCTTTCTGTCTGACAGCTCAGCATCTGATGTCCAGGAAAGCTCAATACATGTCTGTTGAGTGAATTCAGGAAATCTGCAGGCTCTTTATAATGATGTTAACAAGTTCATAAGCTCCTCTTACGAGGTTCTAGATAGAAGCATTACAGATAGCCTCAAATCACGAGGTCTCCCCTTATGCATTGTCCTGGTTTGCTGGGGCTGCCCTAACCAGCTGTCACAGGCTAGCTGCCTAACAGGGCAGTGATTTCTTCTAAGGACACCTTAGAGGAACAGCAAATGAATGCTTTCCTTCCCCGTCACCTCTCTCTCCCTTCTTCTCTCTGTGTCTTTAAAAAAAAAAAAAAAAAAAGATCCAATCAACAACAAATTAAACCCTGGCTGGATACCTTGGTTGGTTGGAGCGTCGTCTGGAAGCACAGAGGTTGCCGGTTCGATTCTGGTCAGGGCACATACAGGAATAGCTCTATGTTCCTGTCTCTCTGCTTCTCTCTTAAATAAAAGAAAGAAAAAGAAAATTAGAGAAGTTTTAGGTTTCCAACAAAATGGAATGTAAGGTACAGAGATTTCCCACATGCTCTCTGTCCCACACAGTATAGGGTGCTGTAATGCCTGTGGTCAAAGCCTGGCAGGACCACACCAGAGTCGGGCAGTCAGTAGAGGAACTGCGGAGCCCAAAAGCGGTGGGCCATTCAGTTCAATCAAATCTCATAACCGTGGATGAGCACACAGGCAGGGAAACTGCCTCTCGGGCAAATAAACAGCAACAATGGCCCCACACAGTGGCAGGTGGGTAATCCACAATCTGCCGCCCTGAGGGCAAGCATCTGCAGCCTTACATGGACCATACACATGTGACGCTGCCATGTGCTCACACACTAATCAGGTAAAGCACAAGCGAGCAAGCCTAACACAGCTGTCTTCCCTACAGGTGCTAAGGACATATGCTCTGGGCCAGTCTCAACCGGGCGCTCTTCTGAGGAGCATGGTGAAACCTTGCGAACCCTGCCCCGTGTCACCAGGGCCGTGATCATGCCTTTGTCCAGTGCCTCTACCTGGACATTCCCGCCCTCATTCTCCCCGCTCTCATCCTCCAGCAGCCATCTTGGTTCTCAGATGGACCTGGCACTCGGGCAGTGCTCCTGTTCAAGTCACCCTCATTTTACCTAAGTGCCAAGATGGTGGCACTGGCAACTCAGGAACGCCAAAGAGAGGCCTCGGAGATCTTCCTGGACATCAAAGGGGAGTAGGATAAAATTCTGAGATATTTTGGGAGAGAAAGACCATGTTCACCTGAGTTTTCCTACAGTGTATTATTAGAAGTGTCCCATTTCATTATTAGTTATTGTTGTGAATCTCTTGCTAGACCTGATTTATAAATTACACTTCATCCTGGGTGTGTATGTGGAGGGAAAAAACGTAGAACACAGGGCGTATGGTACTGTACTCTGTGGTCTCAGACATCCACTCGGGTTTTGGAGCATACTCCCTGTGGATAAGTGGGGGTTATTGTACTGTGTAAGAATTAGCTACCATTAGTTGACCATTGTGAACTATAGCACTAAGGTCAGAAGCCTGCAGTCTGGGCCCTAAAGCGAGGACCTGCCCTGTTTGACGTGGGTGGCCCTCTGTAATAGCCTGTCTTATGTTGTCCACATGTTGAGTTGTTTGTCTTCCCCACTGGATTGCCAGCTCTGTTGGGGCAGGGGATAATGTCTCATCTGATCTGGTCACACCAGTCTAAGCATCAAACTGTAAGCAAAGGAAGTAAGTGTTCAGTAAATGGTAACCAGTAACAGTAGCAGTTGGGACAGCAGACCCTCGATAAACATTTACTGAATGAGGACCTAGGAGTGAAGAGGAGGAGGAGGAGGGAGAGGAGGAGGAGGAGGAAGAGGAGGAGGAGGAGGAGGAGGAGGAGGAGAAGGAAGAGGAGGAGGAGGAGGGGGAGGAGGAGGAAGAGGAGGAGGAAGAGGAGAAGGAAGAGGAGGAGGGGGAGAGGAGGAGGAAGAGGAGAAGGAAGAGGAGGAGGGGGAGAGGAGGAGGAGGAGGAAGAGAAGGAGGAGAAAGAGGGAGAGGAGGAGGAGGAGAGAGAGGAGGAAGAGGGAGAGGAGGAGGAGGTAGAGGAGGAGGAGGAGGAGAAGGAAGAGGAGGAGGAGGAGGGGGAGAGGAAGAGGAGGAGGAGGAGGAAGAGGAGGAGGAGGGGGAGAGGAGGAGGAGGAGGAGAAGGAGGAAGAGGAGGGGGAGAGGAAGAAGAGGAGGAGGGGGAAGAGGGAGAGGAGGAGGAGGAGAAGGAAGAGGAGGAGGAGGGGGAGAGGAAGAGGAGGAGGAGGAGGAAGAGGAGGAGGAGGGGGAGAGGAGGAGGAGGAGAAGGAGGAAGAGGAGGGGAGAGGAAGAAGAGGAGGAGGGGGAGAGGAAGATGAGGAGGAGGAGGAAGAGGAGGAGGAGGAGAAGGAAGAGGAGGAGAAGGAGGGGGAGAGGAAGAGGAGGAGGAGGAGGAGGGGAGAGGAGGAGGAGGAGGAAGAGGAGGAGGAGGGGGAGAGGAAGAGGAGAAGGAGGAGGGGAAGGAAGAGGAGGAGGAGGGGGAGAGGAAGAGGAGGAGGAGGAAGGAAGAGGAGGAGGAGGAGGAGAAGGAAGAGGAGGAGAAGGAGGGGGAGAGGAAGAGGAGGAGGAGGGGGAGAGGAAGAGGAGGAGGAGGAGGGGAAGGAAGAGGAGGAGGAGGAGGGGGAGAGGAAGAGGAGGAGGAGGAGGAAGGGGAGGAGGAGGAGGAGAAGGAAGAGGAGGAGAAGGAGGGGGAGAGGAAGAGGAGGAGGAGGAGGAGGGGAGAGGAGGAGGAGGAGGAAGAGGAGGAGGAGGGGGAGAGGAAGAGGAGAAGGAGGAGGGGAAGGAAGAGGAGGAGGAGGGGGAGAGGAAGAGGAGGAGGAGGAAGGAAGAGGAGGAGGAGGAGGAGAAGGAAGAGGAGGAGAAGGAGGGGGAGAGGAAGAGGAGGAGGAGGGGGAGAGGAAGAGGAGGAGGAGGAGGGGAAGGAAGAGGAGGAGGAGGAGGGGGAGAGGAAGAGGAGGAGGAGGAGGAAGGGGAGGAGGAGGAGGAGAAGGAAGAGGAGGAGAAGGAGGGGAGAGGAAGAGGAGGAGGAGGAGGAGAGGAGAGAAGGAGGGGGGAGAGGAGAGGAAGAGGAGGAGGGGGGAGAGGAGAAGGAAGAGGAGGAGGGGGGAGAGGAGAAGGAAGAGGAGGAGGAGGAGGGGGAGGAGGAGGAAGAGGAGGAGGAAGAGGAGAAGGAAGAGGAGGAGGGGGAGAGGAGGAGGAAGAGGAGAAGGAAGAGGAGGAGAAGGAGGGGAGAGGAAGAGGAGGAGGAGGAGGAGAGGAGAGAAGGAGGAGGAGGAAGAGGAGGAGGAGGAGGAGAAGGAAGAGGAGGAGGGGGGAGAGGAGAGGAAGAGGAGGAGGAGGAGGGGGAGGAGGAGGAAGAGGAGGAGGAAGAGGAGAAGGAAGAGGAGGAGGGGGAGAGGAGGAGGAGGAGGAAGAGAAGGAGGAGAAAGAGGGAGAGGAGGAGGAGGAGAGAGAGGAGGAAGAGGGAGAGGAGGAGGAGGTAGAGGAGGAGGAGGAGGAGAAGGAAGAGGAGGAGGAGGAGGGGGAGAGGAAGAGGAGGAGGAGGAGGAAGGGGAGGAGGAGGAGGAGAAGGAAGAGGAGGAGAAGGAGGGGAGAGGAAGAGGAGGAGGAGGAGGAGAGGAGAGGAGGAGGAGGAGGAAGAGGAGGAGGAGGAGGAGAAGGAAGAGGAGGAGGGGGGGAGAGGAGAGGAAGAGGAGGAGGGGGGAGAGGAGAAGGAAGAGGAGGAGGGGGGAGAGGAGAAGGAAGAGGAGGAGGAGGAGGGGGAGGAGGAGGAAGAGGAGGAGGAAGAGGAGAAGGAAGAGGAGGAGGGGGAGAGGAGGAGGAAGAGGAGAAGGAAGAGGAGGAGAAGGAGGGGAGAGGAAGAGGAGGAGGAGGAGGAAGAGGAGAGAAGGAGGAGGAGGAAGAGGAGGAGGAGGAGGAGAAGGAAGAGGAGGAGGGGGGAGAGGAGAGGAAGAGGAGGAGGGGGGAGAGGAGAAGGAAGAGGAGGAGGGGAGGGAGAGGAGAAGGAAGAGGAGGAGGAGGAGGGGGAGGAGGAGGAAGAGGAGGAGGAGGAAGGAAGAGGAGGAGGAGGGGGAGAGGAAGAGGAGGAGGAAGAGGAGAAGGAAGAGGAGGAGGGGGAGAGGAGGAGGAGGAGGAAGAGAAGGAGGAGAAAGAGGGAGAGGAGGAGGAGGAGAGAGAGGAGGAAGAGGGAGAGGAGGAGGAGGTAGAGGAGGAGGAGGAGGAGAAGGAAGAGGAGGAGGAGGAGGGGGAGAGGAAGAGGAGGAGGAGGAGGAAGAGGAGGAGGAGGGGGAGAGGAGGAGGAGGAGGAGAAGGAGGAAGAGGAGGGGGAGAGGAAGAAGAGGAGGAGGGGGAAGAGGGAGAGGAGGAGGAGGAGGTAGAGGAGGAGGAGGAGGAGAAGGAAGAGGAGGAGGAGGAGGGGGAGAGGAAGAGGAGGAGGAGGAGGAAGAGGAGGAGGAGGGGGAGAGGAGGAGGAGGAGGAGGAAGAGGAGGGGGAGAGGAAGAAGAGGAGGAGGGGGAGAGGAAGATGAGGAGGAGGAGGAAGAGGAGGAGGAGGAGAAGGAAGAGGAGGAGAAGGAGGGGAGAGGAAGAGGAGGAGGAGGGGAGAGGAGGAGAAGGTGGAAGAGGAGGAGGAGGGGGAGAGGAAGAGGAGGAGGAGGAGGGGAAGGAAGAGGAGGAGGAGGAGGGGGAGAGGAAGAGGAGGAGGAGGAGGAAGAGGAGGAGGAGGGGGAGAGGAAGAGGAGGAGGAGGAGGGGGAGAGGAGGAGGAGGAGAAGGGAGGAGGAGGAGGGGGGAGAGGATGAGGAGGAGGAAGAAGAGGAGGAGGAGGGGGAGAGGAGGAGGAGGAGGAGAAAGAGGAGGAGGAGGAGAGGAGGAGGAGGAGGAGAAAGAGGAGGAGGGGGAGAGGAAGAGGAGGAGGAGGAGGGGGGAGAGGATGAGGAGGAGGAAGAAGAGGAGGAGGAGGGGGAGAGGAGGAGGAGGAGAAAGAGGAGGAGGAGGAGAGGAGGAGGAGGAGGAGAAAGAGGAGGAGGGGGGAGAGGAAGAGGAGGAGGAGGAAGAAGAGGAGGAGGAGGAGGGGGAGAGGAGGAGGAGGAGGAGAGGAGGAGGAGGAAGAGGAGGAGGAGGAGGAGAAGGAAGAGGAGGAGAAGGAGGGGAGAGGAAGAGGAGGAGGAGGGGAGAGGAGGAGAAGGAGGAAGAGGAGGAGGAGGGGGAAAGGAAGAGGAGGAGGAGGAGGGGAAGGAAGAGGAGGAGGAGGAGGGGGAGAGGAGGAGGAGGAGGGGAGAGGAGGAAGAGGAAGAGCAGGAGGAAGAAGAGGAGGAAGAGAAGGAAGAGGAGGAGGAGGGGGTAAAGGAGGAGGAGGAGGAGGAGAAGGAAGAGGAGGAGGAGGAGGGGGGGAGGAGGAGGAGGAGAAGGAGGAAGAGGAGGAGGAGAAGGAAGAGGAGGAGAAGGAGGGGGAGAGGAAGAGGAGGAGGAGGAGGAGGGGAGAGAAGGAGGAGGAGGAAGAGGAGGAGGAGGGGGAGAGGAAGAGGAGGAGGAAGAAGAGGAGGAGGAGGAGGAAGAGGAGGAGGAGAAGGGAGGAGGAGGAGGGGGGAGAGGAGGAGGAGGAGGGGAAGGAAGAGGAGGAGGAGGAAGAGGAGGAGGAAAAAGAGGTGGAAGAGAAGAAAGAGGAGGAGGGGGAAAGGAGGAGGAGGAAGAGGAGGAGGAGGAGGAGAAGGAAGAGGAGGAGGAGGAGGAGAAGGAAGAGGAGGAGGAGGGAGAGGAGGAGGAAGAGGATTTGCTTTCCTCTGCTTTGGACATGTGCCAACTTCAGGTTAAATCTGAGGCTGGGCGCATTTTTTTTTTTTTTTTTGGTGTGTTCCCACTCTTTCTCTCACATCTTTTTCTATACAGTTCTATGGTTCAGCTTCCTCGGCACCTGTGCCCTCAGTGACCTCATATTGTTTTATGAATTCTCCCCTGATGTTACCTCTCTGGTTCGCTCTCCCCCAGAAGTGCTCTCTGCTTCTCAGTCACCCTTCTCATCCCCGCTGGTCAACATAGCTCTTCCCCCAGGGCCGCCTGGCAGCCAGTGGTTAGTTAGGGGGAGCATGTCTCCCACAGACTTTGTGTGTGTGAATACCTAAGTGTCCTCTGTGCTCCAAATGGTTTACATTGTTTGAAAACGGCAACGAGGGTCCATTTAGTGGAATGGCTGGCTATGTATGAAAGTGAAGTGCAAGGAAGATGCTTTTGGGGGGCCAAGGATGGATGAGGAGCGACTAATTAGCCAGCCAGCCTTGGGGTTGCTTGCATCCCCCCTGCTATTCAAGTTGCAATTGCAAACGTTTTAAGCTTGCCTGCCTGCCCCCATCAACATCTGCCTATCCTGTTGTCAAGAAAGGCTGCTAGCTTAGGTAGAGTGGAAAATGGGCCAAGGGGCAGGGCTAGCAGCTTTCTGTGTAGTCTCCATCTTAAGAAAATAGGGACAGAAATATGTCATTGTTGGGTGACCCTTCTCCACGACCGTCTCACGTTTCTATACATCTTGCAAGGAGAGGCAATGGCTGCCTTTGTTTGGGGATAAGCTTTTCAAGGGTGTTTGGATGGCCAACAGCCTTGGAAGGCAGAGACAGTGTTTCTCTGGAGAGCAAAGAGCATATTGGTTTCTTCCTGGTGTAATAAAGAGAATGCTTCCCCTCTGGAGCAATGCCTGGGCAGGTTTACTAATCATTATAAAAGATTCTTCACCTAAGTTTGGGATTCCTCTCTTGTAACACAACCTATTGCTCATGCAGGAGTCATCTGGGGCTCTTCTTGTCACTCTGTGGGAACAGGGGCTCAAGGAACTGGGACAACTTGTGACACTCTGGCTCCTGCTATTGCAATGAGTAATAACCTGTCTTTTGTCTCTGGTGTGGGACATTTTGTGCCTTCCGCCAGCATCCATGAAACTGTAACTAACTTGTGAGCTTGCAAGTAGTGTAAGACCTCAGACCCTTCATAGTTCTTGACAATTATTACAATTTGCAGATGAAAAAACTCAGCTCTCCCCAGAGCAGATATTGTCAGGAATAAATTAGATTCTTAGAGGGGTTGTTGCAACTTTCCCTTGGGATGAAATGCATTGTTAATTAATTTTTCTATGTCCAAGTACTCTTTTACATCCTTGCTAACAATTTTTATTTTATGTGGAGTCATTACCAAAGGAAATCAATGCTTTGACTTTTAATTAGACCCAGGCTTGATGAGTGCTCAGTTTTGTATTGGGTGTGAGGAGTGGGCGGGCGCTGTCCCTCCCTGTCCCTCCGGCCAGCACTGTGTTTGGACACTTGCAGTACAAGGGGGCAAGCGGCTGGCTCTCACTTCCTCTGCATGCACGCACAGAAATCAGATCTGTCCAGCCTCTATTTTTGGCAAGGGTAAGAACAACTCTCCTCTCTGCTGATCCCCATTCCTGCCCGCTCCCTTCCAAAACCTATTTAAAGACACGTTCCTCAAAGTTATATTTGTCCTTCCTCGAGGGAGGGGAAAAAAAGTACCGATCA
This sequence comes from Saccopteryx leptura, assembly GCF_036850995.1. Lineage (NCBI taxonomy): Eukaryota > Metazoa > Chordata > Mammalia > Chiroptera > Emballonuridae > Saccopteryx > Saccopteryx leptura. The sequence continues at coordinate 199,199,277 of NC_089503.1, forward strand.
CTTACCAATGGGAAACTGGCAGAAACATGTCGTAGAAGTCACCTGTCAGAAAGGGATTTTGAGAAAATGGAGGCATTTCATCCTTCCAGTAGTTTCCATTTTAGTGAAATGAGCTAAAATAATGTCTTCCTCATAGTATCCCTCTGCGTTGTGAATACTTAGGATACTAGACAGGGTGATAGGAACTAAAGTGTCATTCTCTTTCCTTTTCCTACTCATTTCTCTGCCCTTCAGGATCATGTTCATTCTCTGCCACATGCATGTGCCTCACAGCTTGCCAGCGCAACTCCATCTCAGTTCTGAAGCAGAGTTAGGGTACAGTTGTTAGTCTCCACGTGACCAGTTCATCTTGTAATGTCTTATTTAAAAGCACAAGCATTCTCCCACCATGAACAGATGAAGAGACAGCCCCAGTATAACCAGGTATGGATTTAGGGAGGGGGAAGTGGGCCTCACTTAAACACTCTAGACATATAAAGGACAGCATGTCCCCATTGCTTTAAGCCAGGGGTCCCCAAACTTTTTACACAGGGGGCCAGTTCACTGTCCCTCAGACCATTGGAGGGCCACCACATACAGTGCTCTTCTCACTGACCACCAATGAAAGAGGTGCCCCTTCTGGAAGTACAGCGGGGGGCCGGATAAATGGCCTCAGGGGGCCACATGTGGGCCGTAGTTTGGGGATGCCTGCTTTAAGCCATGACCTTCCTACCCAATCCAATCGCTATCTTTTTTTTTTTTTTTTAAGTGAGTGGAGGGGAGATAGAAAGACAGATCCCACATACATCTCAACTGGGATCTACCTGGCAACTCCTATCTGGGGCCGATGCTCAAATCAATCAAGCTAGTTTTAGCACCTGAGGCTGATATGCTCTGACCAACTGAGCTATCCTCAGTGCCCGAGGCTGATGCTTGAACTAATTGAGCCACTGGCTGTGGGAGGAAAAGAGGGAGAGAAGGGGGAGAGGGAATGATCACTTCTCATGTGTGACCTGATTGGAAATCGAACCTGGAATGTCCATATGCTGGGCCAATGCTCTATCCACTGAGCAAACCGGCCAGGGCCCCATTAACTATCTTAATCTTCAGATAAAACTCCTGTATTTTGTAATGCTTCACTTTAGGCAGAAGTGTTAAGAGAGAGAAAAAGGAAAGAGAAATGGGAGAGAAGACTCACAAAATTCTCTGTGTCTCCCTATATTCACCTGGAATAAATCACCTTAAAAATGTCGACATCTCCTGATCTGTGGGATGCTCCATGGTCTTATTTAAACACACGTTTTCATTTTAAAAATGAAAATTACAAGATACTCATGCAGCAACATAAAATATATAACTCTAATTTTAACAATTTTTGTGTGTGACAGAGACAGAGAGAGAGACAGAGACAGAGAGAGGAACAGATAGGGACAGACAAATAGGAAGAGAGAGATGAGAAACTTCAATTCTTTGTTGTGGCTACTTAGTTGTTCATTGATTGCTTTCTCATATGTGCCTTGACTGGGGGCGGGGGCTACAGTAGACCGAATGACCCCTTGCTCAAGCCAGTGACCTTGGGCTCAAGCTGGTGAGCCTTGCTCAAACCAGATGAGCCCGCGCTCAAGCTGGCAACCTTGGGGTTTCAAACCTGGGCCCTCCAAGTCCCAGTCCGACACTCTATCCACTGCGCCATTGCCTGGTCAGGCCAATTTTAACATTTTTAATAATCATAACGTCTTTAAGGATTTGGGGGATCAGAGAAAGGGAGGAGATTATACCATCTAGAAAATCCTGAACTGTGTGGATTCAAACCATCTCTTAAAGGACTTCTAGTCTGATCACCTTACAGTGCTTGAATCCTTCTGCACTATCCTCACTAAATATTCACACATATACATTAATGTCTTTATCATGTAAGCTGGTTTTTAGAAACGTGATCTGTTTGCCTCTACATATTCTTTTTTTTTTTTTTTTTTTTTTTTTTGGTATTTTTCTGAAGTTCGAAACGAGGAGGCAGTCAGACAAACTCCCGCATGCTCCCGACCGGGATCCACCCGGCACGCCCACCAGGGGGCGATGCTCTGCCCCTCTGGGGCGTCGCTCTGCCACAATCAGAGCCATTCTAGCGCCTGAGGCAGAGGCCACAGGGCCATCCTCAGTGCCTGGGTAAACTTTTGCTCCAATGGAGCCTTGGCTGCGGGAGGGGAAGAGAGAGACAGAGAGGAAGAAGAGGGGGAGGGGTGGAGAAGCAGATGGGTGCTTCCCCTGCGTGCCCTGGCCGGAAATCGAACCCGGGACTCCTGCACGCCAGGCCGACGCTCTACCACTGAGCCAACTGGCCAGGGCCTACATATGCTTTTTTAAGGCAGTACATCCTTTTTTAGAAGAGGTTGAGATGCCAGCGGAGGGGGAAAATGAATGGTGTGGTTAATATCTTAATCAAGGAATCAGATTGATGAGTAACTGCCCTTAGGAGGAAGGTTGTAGCTCTTAGTGGTGGAATAGTGAGTGTTTAAAGGAGGATTGCAGGCGGTAAGTATGAGGGCTCCTGGGGAGGACTGATGTCCAATGCCACCTTTATCTACAAGGACTGGAAAGGTCCACCTGCACGTGCACAAATCAAATGCTGTAACTTCTTTATAACTATGAGCTGGGGATGGGAATGGAGAGCAATTAGTAAGAATCTACGTCAGCGGTTCTCAACCTGTGGGTCGCGACCCACAGGTTGAGAACCACGAATCTATGTCATCATAAAGGAATGGTTTTCAACCTTTTTCATCTCTTGGCACACGTACACTACTAAAATTCTGTGGTACACCGAAAAATACACTTTTTTTTGGCCCATCTGACAAAAATATAGTAAATAGTTCTGATTTTAATTCACTCAACGGACAGCTACCGTTATCTGACACTCTCGGGGAAGAGAGGTCAGGGTCCCTGACTAAATAGTCAGGTATTGCCCGTTTTAAAAATCCTCATGGCACACCAATTGAAAATTGTTGTCATAACCCAAAGACAACAGATGTTTACATACAACAGATTTAGGCTTGGGTGCAAAACAGCCAAGCGGATGCTTTGAATCTTGCCATAAATTTGGTTTCTCCTGGAAAGGGGGCAGTGGACTAGGGACTCGGCCAGCACCTTGTGAAAGTGCTATTCGCCGCAGCAGGACTTAGGGATAGCCACCGAAGCCTCGGTATCCGTATCAGACAAGCAGTCCCCGCGCACAAAAGGATCTCTCGTTCAAGTTCGAGATTCATCTCAGCTACTGAACATCAAAAAGGAGTCGTTTTTTCCTCCTCACTCAACTGTGTAGGTTACAATTCTGGAATCCCACAGGGAGAGGGAGGTTTCCCACACATCAGAAAGGAGATAGAAGGCTCCCAAACCATAAATGGCTTCAGTTTTCATAGAAAGTCAGCTTCGTGATTCACAGGTGGATTTTTACCAAAAATTCATTGCGGGGCCAATGCCGTCAATAATACCTTATTTAAAAATAGTCAGCTCACCACTTGGCTAGAAAGAGTATGCGTACTGTAGCCAAATGCGTTAAAAACATCAACAGAAGCCCTGGCCGGTTGGCTCAGTGGTAAAGTGTCGGCCTGGCGTGCGGAAGTCCTGGGTTCGATTCCCGGCCAGGGCACACAGGAGAAGCACCCATTTGCTTCTCCACCCCTCCCCTTCTCCTTCCTCTCTGTCTCTCTCTTCCCCTCCTGCAGCCAAGGCTCCATTGGAGCAAAGATGGCCCGGGAGCTGGGGATGGCTCCATGCCCTTTGCCTCAGGCGTTAGAGTGGCTCTGGTCATAACAGTGCGATGCCCCAGAGGGGCAGAGCATCGCCCCCTGGTGGGTGTGCGGGGTGGATCCCGGTCGGGCGCATGCAAGAGTCTGTCTGACTGCCTCCCCGTTTCCACTTCAGAAAGATACAAAAAACAAAAACAAACAAACAAAAAACAAACAAACAAAACATCAACAGACACCTTTGTAAATAACTTGGCAGAAGCCCAATATCCACAGATGAATTGATTTCAGGAGGAATAATAATAAAAGCTCATCATGAGCATAAGCATGCATTATGTGTTAGTACTGTTAAGGGGGGAAAGACATGGAATAGTTTATTAGGATGACTTTTTTTTCCCCCCATAGAGACAGAGAGAGTCAGAGAGAGGGATTGACAGGGACAGACAGACAGGAACGGAGAGATGAGAAGCATCAATCATTAGTTTTTCATTGCGCGTTGCAACACCTTAATTGTTCATTGATTGCTTTCTCATACGTGCCTTGACCGTGGGTCTTCAGCAGACTGAGTAACCCCTTGCTCGAGCCAGCAACCTTGGGCTGAAGCTGCTGAGCTTTGCTCAAATCAGATGAGCCTGCACTCAAGCTGGCGACTTTGGGGTCTCGAACCTGGGTCTTCTGCATCCCAGTCCGACGCTCTATCCACTGCGCCACCGCCAGGTCAGGCTAGGATGACTTTTTTGTGAGAACATATAAAATCTTGTTCATGAGTTTAGATCTCTTTTGGAAGCTACTTTTATATAAATGCAAAATAGAATGTGGCCCTGAGTGACACAATAAGCCTGGTGTAGGTGTATCATGGGAGACAGTCATGATCAGAGTCCATCCACATACTTGATTTCCCAGAATCTCAAATCCTCCTCCTGCTCCTCCTCCTATTCCTGCTCCTCCTCCTCCTCCTCCTCCTCCTCTTCCTTCTCAACTTTTCTTCTGTACCATTCCTTTCTGTTTAGTGTGGAGTGGGCATGTGTAGCATGATGCACCGGAACCCCAGATTAAACCCATTGGCATAAGACTTAAAACCTTGCAGTTTCCTCATTGCCTCCAGGTAATGTCCTTTACTTAACATGTAAGACCTTTGGTGACCTGGCTTTTGTCTGTCTTTCCGGCTTTATCAATGTCTACCTGCCCTTTCAGACTTTGTATATGTGTTCCCTCTGCCAGTATATTCATTCAAAAAAGCTGTTTGAAAGGTTTTATTTTAAAAAGAAAAAAGCCAGATAGAATTTTTGCATATGGCACAAGTCAAGATTCAAATTGGTTGAGGATCATATATCAGTGTACTCAGCGTTTATGTAATTTATCTAGAATGCACTTGTCCTCAAATTATTCTGAATTAGCAAAAAGTCTTCCCCATTTATTTTTTAGTGATTCACTGACATATGATAGTCATGCAAAAACTAAGTGCTAACTAAGCCTTTTTTGTTTGTTCTTTTGTTGAATAATTTAAGGCTTTATTATTTAATCATTTTATTCTCTAAAAAATATATTAGTCACTTTGTCAAGGCATAGAGTTTTTTTTTTCTGTAAAATCTTAGTCTCTTATTTCTTAGTCACACTCCAGAGCTTAAGAAATGAATAATTTTTCTCTGTGAAAATGTAAAATATGCAATATATGATTGAACAAACCCATTTAATTCTATGCACTGTCTCTTTTTAATCAAATAGCCTTTCTCATCAGAGATCAATCATTTGACTAATTATTAATAGCTATGGGTATTTTATATGATGTGGACATAAATATTCACAGTGGAATAATTTATAATAAAAAGGAGGATTTTGATAGAGAATCATGGTGTTCCCATGCAATTAGAATACTATACTGGCACAAAAGCCATGTTGTAGAAGAAAACATTTGTGATATGCATGAGGTAAAAACTATGGGATATTGAATTTTATGTGTGGCTCTATACCATTTTTCCCCTACAAACAAAAAGACCCAAAATACTAAGAATTTTCACCTATTCCTAGGGTTAGAAGGTGGGAGAGGTATTTAGTATTTATGATGACATTTAAATTTTCCTTTATGCACTGACCATGTGTTGCCTATATAAGTAGGAAAAAAAACCTCATTTATTAAAAGTGAATTGCTCACATAAAAATAAGTTTTTGTTTAATTTTATTTTCCAAGTCAACCAATATTTTTTTTAACACAACCTAGTGCAAGATATTTGTAGAAAGTATTTTTAAAAGATAATTTTTTCCCTGCAATCAGCAAGCTTTCCGCCCCATTGTAGAAGAATTGGATGTAAAAATATAAAATGTTCTAAAAAATCAAGAAGGTTTAAATAACAAGTCAAGTCAGGAATAGAAAGGGGGATAAGCCCATATTAATTATATCAACAGATACTACTGTGAAGAGAATCACTTCTCTGTTTGACAGGCCTGTGTTTAATCTGGTTACACTATGAATCTAACCAGCCTATGCCATTCCTTTCTTATTTGTTAGGCTTTCACTACTGACTTCATCTTTCAGAAAGAATCCTATTCTTGAGTTCAGTTTCGGTGGCATTTAGCAAAGTGCAGTTCTGAAACTTCCTCGATCCTTGACTGTGTGCCACTTTTGTAACACACAAGAACTTTGTAGTCCACAGTTGTCATGTCAACCCTACCCTTTGTCTGAGATTTCAATTTAGATATACCAGTGGTCCTCAACCCCCAGGGGCCACGGACTGGTACCAGTCCGTGGGCCATTTGGTACCGGTCTGCAGAGAAAGAATAATTAACTTACATTATTTCCGTTTTATTTATATTTAAGTCTGAACGATGTTTTATTTTTTAAAAATGGCCAGATTCTCTCTGTTACATCCATCTAAGACTCACTCTTGACGCTTGTCTCGGTCACGTGATACATTTATCCATCCCACCCTAAAGGCCGGTCTGTAAAAATATTTTCTGACATTAAACTGGTCCGTGGCCCAAAAAAAGTTGGGGACCACTGAGATATACCATGTTAAACTTCCTTCCCTCTTTCCCAATGTGGAAGAGAAAGAAAAAGTCCTGGATCTCTTGACACTTTTTCTCAGGGACAGAAGGGATAGTGCAGTGAGTTAACCAGCCTGTGGCTCTGTCTGTCTTGGGAGACATACAGCATGCACTAAAACCAGCACCGTGTTGCGTGCAGCGAGGAACGCCAGGGCTGAGGGCGCCTAAATGTACTTCAAATATGGACCCTGACCTTGATGGCTGTTCCCCCTCAGTATTGAACCATGTCTGTCTGTTCTTCCCATGGAAAAGACGGGGAATGAGTTATTTCATTCGGCGGAGCTAATTCCTCTGCAAGGTAATATATTACTTAGTGCCCAGAGAAGATTTGTGTGCTTACCTATAATGATGGAAATGGATGGTTTCCATTTCCCTGAGTGTTATCTATTGGGTAAGACAAGTCATCATGGAATCATGTGCTTCTGTTGCACTGTGTAGATTTTCACAGATTTTCTTCCAGAGTGATTTTCAAAACTCCGTATAAGAATGTGTACTCCCCCCCACCTCTCCGTAGAGGGCAGTTAAAGATAGGATCCATGTAATAAGTGGTACATTTAAAAGTAGTAACACGGTCTTCAGGATATTTGTTCATGCCCGATAAGTGAGAAAGATATAGGGATAAGTGTTTCCCCATGGCACTTGGGAATTATATTTATCTAATGTAAATTTTAATCTTTTCTCCCTTATTACCGATTTCTCTTTCCCTCCTTCCCTCTCCCTCCTACATCCTTGTTTTCCTTCAACAAATTACGTGCATGTGTTCGAAGCTGGATTTTCATAGTTTATGCTGAAGAGTGAGCGTGTCTTTTCTCACTGATTTAACAAATACAAGTTTATAACTCTTGTTCTCTGGGGATAGAGCAAGTATGGTGGTCAAAGGAAAATGACAGGAGCCTGCTTATTGAGACAACTTTTCAGCAGCTCCTTTCAAAGCTAAACATAATCTCTTTGAAATTAAGTAAGCATAGGCAAAAGGAGGCTCTATTCAAGTAATGTAGTTGCTGCAAAGAAATTGTGAATCACTGTTTTTCTATAATGCTCAAAAGTTGTTTCCCTGAAATGGAAATCTTTATTAAAGGATGACTTCCTAACACTGCACTCATGCTTACATAATTGCATGTTGAAAGACACATATTGTTCACTTAATGAATAGACTATCATTTTCATAAAGTAATATTTATTGAGCAATTTTCTATACCTGAAGCTAGGCATTCCGCTAATAAAATTATTGCTGAAATAAAGATAAAAATTCTTCTCTGTGCTTTTTTTGTTTTTGATTTTTTTCCCCCTGGTAGTCACTGTTAACATTCACTTTTTTTTTTTATCTTATTTTTATTAATTTTAATGCATTGACATTGATAAATCAGGGTACATATGTTCCAAGAAAACATCTCCAGGTTATTTTGACATTTGATTATGCTGCGTACCCCTCACCCAAAGTCAAATTGTCTTCCGTCACCTTCTATCTGGTTTTCTTTGTGCCCCCTGCCCCTCCCCTCCCCCACTACCTCTTTCTCCTTCCTAACCCCCTTCCCAGCCCCACCCCCCTACCCCTGTTACCATCACATTCCCATGTCTCTGAGTCTCATTTTTATGTCCCATCTATGTATGGGTTCATATAGTTCTTAGTTTTTTCTGGTTTACTTATTTCACTCTGTATAATGTTATCAAGATCCATCCATGTTATTGTAAATGATCCAATGTCATCATTTCTTATGGCTGAGTAGTATTCCATAGTATATATGTACCAAAGCTTTTTAATCCACTCGTCTTCTGACGGACACTTGGGCTATTTCCAGATCTTCACTATTGTGAACAATGCTGCCATAAACATGGGGGTGCATTTCTCCTTCTGGAACAGTTCTATGGTGTTCTTGGGGTATATTCCTAAAAGTAGGATAGCTGGGTCAAAGGCAGTTCAATTTTCAATTTTTTGAGGAATCTCCATACTGTTTTCCACAGAGGCTGCACCAGTCTGCATTCCTACCAGCAGTGCAGGAGGGATCCCTTTTCCCCACATCCTCGCCAGCACTTATTCTGTGTTGTTTTGTTGATGAGCGCAATTCTGACTGGTGTGAGGTGATATCTCATTGTGGTTTTAATTTGCATTTCTCTAATGATTAGTGATGTTGAGCATTTTTTCATATGCCTATTGGCCATCTGTATTTCCTCTTTGGAGAAGTGTCTATTCATTTCTTTTTCCCATTTTTTGATTGGATTGTCTTCCTGGTGTTGAGATTTACAAGTTCTTTATAAATTTTGGTTATTAACACCTTACCAGACGTACTGTCAAATATGTTCTCCCATTGTGTAGTTTGTCTTTTTATTCTGTTCTTATTGCCTTTGGCTATGCAAAAGCTTTTTAGTTTGATATAGTCCCATTAGTTTATCCTGTCTTTTATTTCACTTGCCCGTGGAGATACATCAGCAAATATATTGCTGCGAAAGATGTCGGAGAACTTACTGCCTATGTTTTCTTCTAAGATGCTTATGGTTTCACGGCTTACATTTAAGTCTTTTATCCATTTTGAGTTTATTTTTTGTGAATGGTGTAAGGTGGTGTTCTAGTTTCATTTTTTTGCAGGTAGCTGTCCAATTTTCCCAACACCATTTATTAAAGAGGCTGTCTTTACTCCATTGTATGCCCTTACCTCCTTTGTCAAATATCAGTTGTCCATAGAGCTGTGGGTTTATTTCTGGGTTCTCCGTTATGTTCCATTGATCTATGTGCCTGTTCTTATGCCAGTACCAGGCTGTTTTGAGTACAATGGCCTCGCAGTATATAGCTTGATATCAGGAAGTGTGATACCTCCCCCTTTTTTCTTCTTTTTTAAGATTGCTGAGGCTATTTGTGTTCTCTTTTGGTTCCATATAAATTTTTGGAATATGTGATCTATATCTTTAAAGTATGTCATTGGTATTTTAATTGGTATTGCATTGAATTTATAAATTGCTTTGGGTAATATAGACATTTTAATGATGTTTATTCTTCCTAACCATGAGCACGGTATATGTTTCCACTTGTTTGTTGCTTCCTAGATTTCTTTTATCAATGTTTTATAATTTTCCGAATACAAGTCTTTAGTCTCCTTGGTTAAATGTACTCCTAGGTACTTTATTTTTTTGGTTGTAATAGTGAAGGGGATTGTTTCCTTAATTTCCCTTTCTGACTGTTCATTGTTAGTGTATAAAAATGCCTCTGATTTCTGAGTATTAATTTTATATCCTGCCACTTTGCTGAATTCATTTATCAGATCCAGTAGTTTTTTGACTGAGACTTTAGAGTTTTATATATACAATATCATATCATCTGGAAATAATGATAGCTTTACTTCTTCTTTTCCAACTTGAATGCCTTTTATTTCTTCTTCTTGTCTGATTGTTGTGGCTAGGACTTCCAGGACTATGTTGAATAAGAGTGGTGAGAGGGGGCATCCCTGCCTTGTTCCTGATCTTAAGGGGATTGCTTTTAATTTTTTCCCATTGTGTATGATGTTGGCTATGGGTTTGTCATAGATGGCTTTTATCATGTTGAGATATGTTCCCTGTATTCCCACTTTGTTGTGAGTTTTGATCATGAATGGGTGCTGAATTTTATCAAATGCTTTTTCTGCATCTACTGAAATTATCATGTGGTTTTTCTCCTTCCTTTTATGTGATGAATCACATTGATTGAATTGCGAATATTGTACCAGCCTTGCCTCCCCAAAATAAATCCCACTTGATCATGGTGTACGATTTTTTCCATATATTGTTGGATCCGGTTTGCTAATATTTTGTTGAGAATTTTAGCATCTATATTCATCAGGGATATTGGCCTATAGTTTTCTTTCTTTGTGTTGTCTTTGCCTGGTTTTGGAATCAGAATTATGTTCGCCTCATAAAAGGAGCTTGGAAGTCTTCCTTCCTCTTGAACTTTTTGAAATAGTTTGAGAAGGATAGGAGTTAGTTCTTCTTTAAATATTTGGTAGAATTCACTTGTGAAGCCATCTGGCCCAGGACTTTTCTTTGTTGGGAGTTTTTTGATAACTGTTTTGATCTCATTTGGTGTAATCGGTCTGTTTAGGTTTTCTGATTCTTCCAGATTGATTTTTGGAAGATTGTATGTTTCAAGGAATTTGTCCATTTCATCTGGGTTGTCTAGTTTTTTGGCATACAGTTCTTCATAGTATTTTCTTACAATATTTTGTATTTCTGTTGTGTCAGTTGTTATTTCTCCACTCTCATTTCTAATTTTATTTATTTGAGTCCTCTCTCTTTTTTTCTTCGTGAGTCTAGTTAAAGGTTCATCAATCTTGTTTACTTTTTCAAAGAACCAGATCCTAGTTTCATTGATCCTCTGTATTGTTTCTTTAGCCTCTATGTCATTTATTTCTGCTCTGATCTTTATTATTTCCTTCTTTCTACTACATTTGGGCTTTACTTGCTGTTTCTTTTCTAGTTCTTTTAGATGCAGGGTTAAGTTGTTTATTTGAGCTTTTTCTAGTTTCTTAAAGTGTGCCTGTAGTGCTATGAACTTCCCTCTCAGTACTGCTTTTGCTGTGTCCCATAAATTTTGAGTTGTTGTATGCTCATTATCATTCGTTTCTACGAATTTTTTTATTTCTTCTTTGATCTCATTCTTAATCCATTCGTTATTTAAGAACCTGCTATTTAGTTTCCATGTGTTTGAGAATTTTTGAGCTTTTCTGTTGTGGTTCATTTCTAGTTTCATGCCATTGTGATCTGAGAAAATGCTTGATATGATTTCAGTCTTCTTAAATTTGTTTAGACCACTTTTGTGCCCTAACATGTGGTCTATCCTAGAGAATGTACCATGAGCACTTGAAAAGAATGTATATTCTGCTGCTTTAGGGTGAATGGTTCTGAAGATGTCTAGTGTGTCCTTTAAGTCTGCTGTTTTTTTGTTAATTTTCTTTCTTGAGGATCTATCTAGTGATGTTAGTGGGGTATTAAAATCCCCTACTATTATAGTATTGCTGTTGATCTCGCCCTTTAAATTCATCAAAGTCTGCTTTATACATTTAGTGCTCCTATATTAGGTGTGTAGATATTTATAATAGTTATATCTTCCTGTTGGATTGCTCCCTTTATCATTATGTAGTGGCTTTCTTTATCTCTTACTATATTCTTTGTTTTAAAGTCCATTTTGTCTGATATTAAGTATTGCTACCCCAGCCTTTTTTTCATTTTCATTTGCATGAAATGTTTTTTTCTATCCTTTTACCTTCAATCTATGTGCATCTTTTGTTTTAAGGTGTGTCTCTTGTAGATAGCATATGTACGGGTCCTGTTTTCTTATCTATGCAGCTACCCTATATCTTTTGATTGGATCATTTAATCCACTTACATTTAAGGTTATTATTGATATGTAGTTGTTTATTGCTATTTTATTCTTTAAAGCTGTATTCCTCTTTTGCTATATTCTTTTCCCACTTTGATCTGTTTACACCATGCCCCTTATCATTTCCTGCAGCATTGGTTTGGTTGTAATGAACTCCTTGTTGTTTTTTGTCTGGGAAGCTTTTTATTTCTCCTTCAATTTTAAATGAAAGCCTTGCTGGATAAAGTAGTCTTGGTTGTAGGTTCTTGTTCTGCATTACTTTGAATATTTCTTGCCATTCCCTTCTGGCCTCAAGTGTTTCTGTTGAGAAGTCTGATGTTATCCTTATGGGGGCTCCTTTGTAGGTGATAGCCTTTTTTTCTCTTGCAGCTTTTAATATTTTCTCTTTATCACTTAGCTTTGGTATTTTAATTATGATGTGTCTTGGTGTAGGTTTCTTTAGGTTTCTCTTTAATGGAGTTCTCTGTGCTTCTTGAACTTGTGAGAGTTTCTCCTGCATTACTTTAGGGAAGTTTTCAGCTATGATATGATTGTACAAAGTCTCTATCCCTTGTTCTTTTTCTTCTTCTTCAAGAACCCCTATGATGCAGATGTTATTTCTCTTCATGTTGTCACAGAGCTCTCTAAGAGTTTCCTCAGACTTTTTGAGTCTCTTTTCTTTTTTCTTCTCTGCTTTCATGCCTTCTTTCCAGTTGTCCTCCAACTCGCTGATTTGATCCTCAGCTCTATCTATGCTGTTTTTAATTCCTTCCATTGTGGTCTTTATTTCTGATATTGTCTTTGTCATCTCTGACTGATTCTTTTTTAATATTTCAATATCCTTTTTTATACTTGCTATTTCTTTATTTAGGTGTTCGTAATGACCATCCATTGTTGTTCTAAGATCCCTAAGCATCCTTACAATCATTATTTTGAACTCCGCATCCGGAAGTTTGGTTATTTCCATATCACTCAGTTCATTTCCTGGATGGTTTCTCTTGTGTTTTCATTCAGATTGCACTTCTCTGTCTTCTCATATCTATGTATTTGGGTCTTTTGTTTGTAGAGCTGGTTGAGTCTAGGCTTGTTGTTGTCTGCCTCCAGTTTTCAATTGTGTTATTTCTAGGTCTTCTTGGGTTGGCATCAGCTATTATTTGTAATCCACTTTTGGATTTGGGCTGCACTAAAGTCTCGATTTGTTTGTTTTCTTAACAGGTGATTGTTTTGTTTGCTGATCTCAGCAAGGGGCTCATTTGAAACTGTATCCAGGAATGTGGTGGGTGTAACCTGAGCTCTGCCAGTTAATCTCTCTGGGGTGGGTTGCTTTCTCAGCTTCAGTAGGGGGAGGTGTATCTCAGATCTCCAGGGGAGACCTGAGTTACTGCCCCTGCTCCCCACTTCTTGTTTTCAGCTGTGTCTTGTTGTGGTGATTGGAGCTGGAGAGATGTCTGGAGATCTGTGACCTGGAAGTACTTTGTATTCTCTTTTGTGGAAGGATCAGCCCCTCCCCCAGCTATGGCAGCCTCCAGCAGTGAATGAGTCAGCTTTTCAGGTCAGCACCTTCATTCCTCTCCCCCTCACCATCTGTCTCTCTCTCTCTCTCTCTCTCCTTTCTTTTTGGAAGAGAAGCTTGCCCTTTAAACACCCCTTTTTCCCTGGTCACCAGGCAAGTGGCTGTGAGCAGTATTTACTGCTCTTTCCTTGGAGTGAGATTGTTGGGCAGATAAAATATATTATGCTCATTTTGTTAAAGATGGCACTGCCCATGTGGAGGCTGTCACCCAGGTGATATTAATGTGTGTTGGGGGTGGCTGTGGGCAGGAAGAATCCTTGTAGCCTGGGGCTTGGTTTTAGGACTAAGCCTTTCCCACTCTTTTTGATGTGGGATGGTACAATCCCATCATGCCTCAGATAAGTGACTTTGTATTAGAGACTTCCCTATTTTGTATATTGGATTAAAGGTTTTGAATCTACACTATAAAATGGGGGCAGAACGGGAGCTTGCTCTCTTGGTTCCTGAGATTATATTAGAGGAGAGAGCAGAGAGGAGAGAAGAAAGAGGCCATGTGGAGGAGGCCAGGAGAAGCAGCCAAGATGGTGGAGTGTTGGGTGAGAAGCCAGTTTGTGCAGAGTTTGTGCAGGGAGAAGGAAGGAGATGGGGAACAGAGGTGAATAAGGCTGGTGAGCTAGAAACCTTTGATTCTAGGAAACTCGGATAAGTCAGTAGCTTAGTGAGCACTGAATGTGAGTGGGTTTTGGAGCCCAGTGTGTGTTTTTACTTGCCCGTCAGGTGCAAGCTAGGATTAAAAATGATGCCCCCCCCCAAAAAAAAAAATGATGGCCCATCAGTTTTTGGCTCCGTTGTTTCTTTACCGACTGTCCAAATCCAATGCGAACCTGCATGGGCCAGGCTGCTGTGATGGTGGCCCTGGCTACTGGCTTTACAGAGATTCCTTCCGGGGTCTCAGCCTCACCCCCTCCCCCCCCATTCCTGTAAGCAGGGGAGATTCAGGCATTCACTACCAGGTTTGTTGTGGCTTCTTCTTTGCTCCTTGGTTTTTGAGAACTGTTCTTGTAGTCCAGATTTGGTTTTTCATGCTGATTGTTCATAAATTAGTTTATAATCCATTTTGGTGGTGTGAGCTGGGAGTCTGTGCATCTGCCTACTCCGCTGCCATCTTCAGGTCTCCCAGTTCTCCATTCTTAATCTCTGTGTAATACTGTCCAGAATGGTGTGTCAACATTATTCACTTTATCTGAGGTGCATTTAGGATTTTTATTTTAATTTTTTTTTAGAGAGGCAGGGAGAGAGATAAAGACAGGAGCATCGAGCTGACCAGGAAATTGAACCGGCAACCTCTGTGCTCCAGGACGACACCCCAACCAACAGAACTATCTGGCCAGGGCTTAATTTGTATTGATTTTTAGAGAGACAGAGAGAAAGGAAGGGAAAGAGAGGAGAAGGAGATGGGAAGCATTCATTTGAGCAATTCTTGAAAACAGCACAGTATTTTACATTGATTGAGGAGTTGGCAGTGTGATGATGGACCGCCATTCAGAACATCTGGTCTACTGTACACACTGCCAGGCGTGACCGCCTCTGGCCCTAAATCACCTTTGCAGTCCTCATCCCACTGCTTCTCACTAACCCACTGAGCAATCCCCACCACACTCCCATTTCCACTTCCGGGTGTGTTACCTACAAGACCACCCCCAGAGCCTCGGTGCCTTTGCGCTATGGACTTCACAGTCATCGTCCTCTACTTCCAAGAAATGAACATGTCTACTTTCTTTCCTGCCTGGAGAAATGCTTTCTGTCCTGTAAGCCCTGTGTGGTCACCTGCTCCGGAAACCTCCCTGACAGCACCATTCCTCACCTCTCCCAGAGCAGAACTAACTATCCCCTCCTTTGTGCACTGACAGCATGACCCGCTGGCAGAATAGAGCTCTGGAATTACTTGGGTAGAAGTCAGCCTGCCACTTTGGTATTAAAGGACCATAATATTATTCATTTGTGCATCCCTAATTAGCATGACGTAGCCATTCAATAATTCTTTTGAGAAAACATCTGAGAATACATTTGAGAATGCATCTGATTGTGGGGGCGGTGATTACAGTCTTGGTTGCCCAACTCCAGCTCCACTCTCTCAGGCATCCGTTGTTCTGCGGCTTTGCTGTTCTTCCTCAGAGGAGATCTCCTTGGCTGTAGGTGTGGAGCTTTGTTATCATGGCCCTTTGTGCTTACAGAAAAGATGAGAATAGAGTTGTATTTTTGTCACGCTGATGTCTGCAATAGTATTTAAACTCTTTTTAAAACAATAGCGTTCTCAGTGTAGAACACCATTATTGTATAGAATGGCCATAAAACGTGTAGTTATTTTTTATTTAATTGTAAGAGTTCATTAGATTGGGTTATGACTGGGCTGGCTGCACATTTTTTTCAGAATGACTTAATTTTTTAAAGAATTTTTAAAGCTAGGTAGGTGGTCTTTTTTATTTTAAAAAATTACACATGCAATATTAAAAAAAAATTTAAACTGTTAAAGTAAAAATTATTCTAATTGTATCAAGGCATGTGGTTTTATACTTCTTTTCCCAGAATCGCATTTCCTCCTCATGGTATTTAGTGTGTATCATTCAAACATGGATGTAGACGTTGATGTAAATAGAGCCATTGGGTCACAACGTTAGTTCCTTTACTAGAAAGGAAAAGATGAGATCATGTGATGCCTCTTGGTCCTTTTGCCATTGAGTGTTCATTCCTTTGATGTCAACAGTAGCAAAAAAATCTTCACATAAATCATTTAAATGAGTGGCCCAATGTCAAGCACATTGGATGCTAATATACTAGCTAACACTAGCAACGGCAATTTTGTTTTGCGTTAAGACAGATGATGGTGGAATGCATTTGTGACGTTCATAGGGATCAGGAATGATTAGATTAATTGTGTCTCAATAACATAAAAATTAGCACTATGTCAAGCTTAAATGTTTGTAAAAAGTCATTTTCTATCAAGTGAAGGTGATTTTTGTTCTACTGCTATTTAGTGAAAATTAGTTATACTATTCCTTTTTAACACATAAAGGCCTAGCTTTTAAAAGCCTCTGGATCTCTAATTACTATTAAAATACAAATGACCCTTGGTATGCACGGATCCCTGCAGATACCAAAATCCACAGATGCTCAAGTTCCACATATAAATGGCATGGTATTTGCATAATAACCTATGCACATCTTTCATATACTTTAAATCACCTCTAGATTACTTATAATGCCTAATACAGTGTAAATGCTATGTAAATAGTTGTACACTGTATTGTTTAGGGAATACTAAGTAGGGGAAAAGGCTACACTTGTTCAGTACAGATGCAATCGTTATAGGCCTGACTACATACTACACGTCATTAGCAACATCATTTTTTTTCTTGGAATGTTGGTTGAATCCGCAAATGTGGAACCTGTGGAGATGGAATGCTGACTGTAATATTTTAATTTCCTGTAAAATTTAGGCTTTCCAATAGAGAAATCTCTGAAAGCTCATCCTCCTTTTATTGATACAAAAAATAAAACTATGACCAAGAATTTACAAATGAAGCATACTAAAAACAATGTACTTTTTCATGTAGTCTCTGGGTAAAGGGTTTTCATCCTAATTGTAGCCTAGAATCCTGGAAAGAACGAGGACGGGTCTTGGTGTAACCCAGGGCAAATCCTTCACCTTGCAGACGTGGGAAATAAAGGCCTCAAGAGGTGGGACCTGTTGGCCATCGATGGCATCCTGCTGGCAGAGCTTCACCAGGGCTCCGAAGTGCTGGGTGTGAGACTCAGCCCCACGGAGGCATGGCTCCCTCTCTGTAAAAAGGGGGTAAGATGTGCAGGCCAGTCGGCTTCCCACTAATTCCTTTTAGCCAAGCCCTGTTGCCTGTCAGCCTCATGGGTGGGGTTTCCAGGCTCTTAGACACATGAGTCATAGTTGCTTTATTACGGGCGCTGAGTGTGTTCTCGGCCACTGACAGATCTTTCCTTTGCCCTCGGGATAAAGTTCATCATCTCCTCAGCATAACCTGAAAGGCCTCTGTTGCCCTCTTCTGTCTCTATCAGTGCCCATGTCCATAAACACCTGGACCCAGCCACACTGACCTCTTCTCAGCTGGTCGGCCATCACAGTGCACTCACAGCACTCGGTCTCCCCTCACCGGGCACGTTCGGACCCATCCATTTCATTTGTTTCAACTTGCTTGTCATCCTTTCTGGGAAGCCTTCCCTGACCTTGGATCGGAGACTCATATCCTAGAAAATGTCCTGATACTGTATAGTAATGGATTATTGACTATGTGACTCCTCCACTCAGCATTTAAGTCCTTGAATCTTGAAGAGACTTCGTTGGGCTTTGGTATCTGTTAATGTCTTACACAAAACTTCAAACTACCTTTAACTATTTAGTTGAAGTAGAACAACCCATCTCAAAAAGGTGCATAAATCAGATATGTTCAGCTGGATGAATTTTCCCAAATGAAACTTGTGCAACTGGCATAAATCAAGACACAGACATCACGGGCATTACCCCACGGTCCGCTTCCTAGCCCCTTTCCTGTCTTTACCCCTCTTACTTCCAACACAATCAAGTGTTGCCTGTTTTTGAACTTTATATAAAAGAAATCATACAGTACACATTTTCTTTTGCTCAATATTATGTTGGCAAGATTCTAAAAGCTTTTTTCTTAAAAAAAAAAGGCAAATATTGCAGTATCTAAGATTTTAATCAATGTGTACGAGATGTTTTCTGTCTCAGAAGGAAGACAGCTATTGTAAGGCATGCATGAAATTCCTCTCTAGGGATGCCTGTTTAGCATTCAGCCCTGTCATTCCTAATAGGAACCTACTTTTGTCAGGTGTCCTGGCTACACCCCCGCCCCCGCCTTTCCCATCGAACCCAGGCAATTCAAGGTTGGTAATCTGCTTGCCCTGGCCTAGGATTAGCTGAGGAATGGGAGCCCCCATTTTGACCAGTGAGACCCGAAGAGAGGTTTGCTGGGGCCCCTGAGAAATACTTTGCCCACTACACAAAGGATGCTAGCAGAAGTGACCCCCTCACTGTTCTTTTGGTTGTGGTCATGCGTGTGTGTGAGGCTCAGACCTCCGAGGCTACCTCCTCGCCACCCCAAGGATGAAATCGATACAAGGAGGATGGCTGAGAGTCAGAGCAGACAGGCCCGCTACCAGACTGAGTCATTCTGAGCCCATCTTCCCTCTCAGTTTTCCAGTATGTCATTCGGCAAATCTTATCGTTTCATCCCGTTTGGAGGTCTTCTTGTCTATTCATTTTTTAAAAATACTTAACACTAAAGGCGTTTAAACCAGTACATCTCCTAAGGGCCTGGATGAAGACCTGGACAGCACATGGAATGGTGGACGGAGGGTGAGGTGAAGCTTTGGTCTCGGGAATGCGATGTTGGTTGGGGTGGTGGGGTGGACGGCTCCGGCTGGTGCCTGGGCCTGAAATGGGAAATTGCAAGAAGGAGCAGACCTGGCACCACCCACGGCACCCTGGGCAAAGGCTCTGCGGGCACGCACTGTGGGGACAGAGGCAGCTGCGTGTGCCTGCGAGTAGAGAGGCTTCTCTTCCTGCCACTCCCATGGAGGACATAGCGGGCAGAGCTACCGCCCTGATGGAATCGTCGGTGGCCCAGGGAATCTTCAGACAGCAGGGATTGCATGGGCTGGCAGGCTGCTGGATTTTGGTGGCATAATTCTCATGACCAGGATGACACAACTTCTCCAAAAAAATGGACATGAAGTGTGACACAGGGTTAACATGACTCTTGGTGTTTTCCGGGTGCTGGGGTGTGGTCGCAAGAGTGAGGAGAGTGTCAAGACTGCTAAGCAGGTGTTCTGCCTCCCCCCTACTCCTGTCACCACCCCCCAGATAAGAGCTCCCTGGGGGGCTGCCATTACAGTGGGCAGAGGACTCTCAGATGGGAAAGATGTTCTGTGCATAGAGCCTTAAGTGATGTCAGCTGAAAACCGAAGGGAAAGTAGTTCTCTCTGGGGTCCAAGCTGGGGACGTGGGACAGACAGTTCTGTTTGCAAGGGGAAATCAGAGAGACGGGTGACTGAAGCGGCACCCGGTGTGACCTGTGAAGAAAGGCAGAGCAGATCCTGACGTGAGGGGAAGGAATCTAAGGTGCAGGACCAGAAGGCACAGAGGCAGAAGGGCAGGGCAGGGGCAAGTGGAGGAGGACAGAGGGCAGGGATCACCCTGACTCCATCCTAGGATGTGGGAAGGTGAGGAGGGCCCAGTGAGGTTGGACGAACAAGCTGTGATGTCAAGGCCAAGGTTGTTGTGAACACCCCGGGAGAAGTTCAAATCTGTGGGTCACAGAGAACGATGAGAGAACTTTAAACATATCAGTGCTGAGATTAAAGCTTTCCTCAAGGTAATGGAAATCAGAATGGACTAGATACTGAAAGATGTGGGTGGGGAGACCCACTGGGGGCTGAAGGCAATACAACAGACGGAAGGAACTAGGAAGTGAACTAGGGTCATGGTTGCAGGCCGAGAGCTTTATGGGCGGGAGCTCCAACTGATGAAGAGGAACTGGACCACTGTCACCAGATCTGGTCCCACAGATTGATCATCTTTTCACACCATGTTACACTTTCCGCACAACCATCTTGCTGGTGAAATGATTCCCAACTTGTGGGCTATTTTGGGAGGTATTTGTAGCAAGAGGAAACAAACAAAAAAACCAAGCGATCAAGCTGGCCTGTGGTGGCGCAGTGGATAGAGCGTCGACCTGGAACTCTGAGGTCGCTAGTTCGAAACCCTGGGTTTGCCTGGTCAAGGCACATATGGGAATTGATGCTTCCTGCTCCTCCCCCCACCCCTCCCTCTTTCTCTCTCCCCCCTGCCTCTCTAAAATGAATAATAATAATAAAAAAACAAGCGATCAAGTGGTCCATGTAAAAAGAATTTGCCTGACACAGTGCTCCTGCTTTTGGCCAAGTGGAATGGTGTGCTCCAAGGATGGTAATGGAAAGGGGGTGCATTTGGAAGGCCTTGTACCCTCATTGTCCTTCCCGCGCACCACCAGAATCTGCCAGCAGTGAGTCAGAGCCAAGCAATTGAGGATGTGTGGGTTTCTTTGTTTGTTTTTTACATTTTTTCAGAATTTGATTATTAGCTAGAGTGAATTCACTTTCTAAACTGGAAAACTCACTTGGAACTTGGCTCCAGAGCCCAATTCTCTTTATTAATAAAGAGGAGGGATGGTGACGATGCTTCTTAAGAAACAGATGCCAAAAAGCATTCTTGGTGATCACAGAGGTAACGCTGACTTTTAAAGTAGTGTTTTTTAAAAGAATCACTGCCACATCTTCTCTTCCAGAGGGAAGGTTGTAAACTCTTTATTATAGGGCCCAGTGTCAGGATTATATTAGTTTTTTCATAAATAGCCGTAAGATAAATGTCAGGGAAAGACTGTAGCAAATAGTAAGATGGGAAAATCTCTATGCAGCAATATAATGTTAAAGCTCCTACGCCGGGAGAGCCATCTTTACACTCAGATAATTGGAAAATCCATAGATCTTCAGAGGAAAGAAGTAAGAGGCAGAGGCATGCACCTGAGGGCGACTTGATCCACTCCTGTAAGATTTGAGTCAAGAGTTGGGAATAACTTTAGAGGGAAATCTCAGTCCTGGAGATCCTGAACAGACTTTAATTGACTCCACCCTTCACTGATGTTGTATTCAAGGATATCAACGGGATTTAGGAAGGACCCTCAAAGCCCATTCGTTCTTCCTCGAGAGCAGACGAGGGCTCACGGTGACTGATTAGTGATGACGGTGGGTGTTTAACAGACTACTTCCTCTCAGATTTACATTGGCTTTTTGTAATTTAATTTTTATGGCACGTCGTCGTTAGAACGACGAGCTGATCCTCAAAGGGGTAGCCTTGGATACCCGAGCTATAGTTTACTCCGGAGCAGATCCTGCACAGCGCCGGAAAACGGAAAGCTCCATGGAATGCAGAGCAATTATAGACACGTAATAAAAACGAAAGGCATTGAGTAGTAATGAGATAGTTATGTCCCCAATCACCCTTCCATCATTTGAGGGAAATTTCCCAAAAGGAAACAGAGATCGAGGGATTCTATTTTAATTGCACCCAACGAGGAGAGAAAGTGTTGTTCAACTGCTGTGAGGACAAGTTGGGGTGGATGGATTTTGAACCAGAAGATGAAGGTGATATTACATCCTCCTGGAAATTCTAAGTTCCCCCTGTGTTTTAAAGGGGTGTCGCTTACAGCGAGTGTCTCAGCAAAAGCAAAACGTGAGTGGAAAGCCAGAGTCATCAGCGTGAATCTCTACAGCATGACAGGAGTAAGGGGAAAAAGGCACAAACTGGCTGACCTCCTCATTCAGGCCAGTTGTCCTTTCAGTGCATCCAGGCATTCTTAGAAGTGACGTCATCACGAGGAGATTAGCATAGGATCACTACTCTGCATCTGATCTAAGAATCGGTGATGAAAGCTTTTATCCATGTAGAATAATTACTGCATTACATGTTTCCTTTTGTCACCATTCAGCAATTTCATAGTGACTTGGTTGTAACCTGAACTCCCTTCTTCTTCCTCCGTCCCTTCCTCCCTAACTCCTTTTCTCCTTTTATCCTTGAACGGGGTGGATGACATAGCCAGAGGTTATCATTTCCAAAGCCAGAGAAATCCACTGAGGATCTTCACAGACTTGCTAGCTGTAGCAGTTAGCTATCGTCACGCAACAAACAGTCTCCAATTGTCATGACTTCCAACAACCATTTGCATAGTTTGTGATACTGCCAGTCAAGTTGGCCATTCAGGCTGGTCACCCACCTGGGCTCCCTCACGCATCTCCATGCAGCCGTGTGACTGTGAAGGAGCTTGCTGCTTCCAGGGCCCAGCTGGTGCCTCTTGGCTCTCCTCCACGTGTTTTTTCATTCTCCAGCAGGCTAGCCAGAGTTTGTGCTGCAGGTGGAAGTAGAGGGCCGGCACAGAAAGTAGAAGCCTGCAAGGGTTCTTGAGGCCCAGGCTGAAAACCGGCACCGCCACGTTTTGTCAGACTACACAAGTCACAAGGCCGGCTCAGAGTCATGGCAAGGGAAATAGTCTCTACCTCTTGACAGGAAGAGATGCAAAGGTATGAATGCCGGGCGGTCTTTCATTCTGCCGTGTTAGCTACTGTCCTAATACTTTACATCATTTATTAAGTAAATACTCTTTTTCTTCCAACTTGACGGAGAATTTTTATTCAGGAGTGAATGTTCAATTTTATTCATTGCCCCTTCCCCCTACAGGTGTAAAGATAATCATGGATTGGAGTTTTCTTCCTTTGAACCATCTGATGGGTCATCTTCATGGATTTTCTAACATTGAACCTTCCTTGCACGACTGGAAAGCACTGCACTTAATTGTGGTTTTTGTTCTTTTATGACACTGGTTAATCTCATTGCCACTATTAAGACTGGATTTTTTTTATGAATAGACTGTAGTTTTCTTTTTTTTATTTTCTTATTTTTTTTGTGTGTGTGCTAGATTTGGTGTTAGCGTTATAATTTGCTGTCAGAGAAAAATTTCTGGTCTAACAGATTTTGTCCTAAAGAATATTAATATCATAGATTGCTAAATTCTGGCTAGGTTTTAAGTCTTTTTCTCAACCTCTTCATTCTTTACTAGATGACTCACTCTTTGATTCCCACAAGTTTTCTACCCCCTCAAGACTCCAAATATATCTCTTTTATTTATTCTTAGTGTGACACAGGTAGTTTCTGCCTCAGCGACCAGTTCAAGTGAACTCCCTTAGTAATCAAAGAAATTCTCACATGAAAGTAAATTCGTACATAAAAACAAGACCAGAAAAACACTGGCAGTGAGATGCTAAGCACGTACACAGAACGTTTGGCAACAGAAAACAAAGTGAGAAAAAAAGAAAATATTACACGAAACAAAAACCCAGATTTTAGAAAGTTTCAATCATAGAAACTTTGACTTACAAATAAGATATCCAAAGGGTAACATGTGAGTAAATGTTACCAATCTCAAAGCAGAAGCAGTAAACCCTTGCATGTGCTTTTTGGGGGTCACCTTGGAAACGACTGCCGTAAGTGACTTAGAGATAAACTAAAGGGAACTCTTTCTTGACATGCTGCTAAAATAAATATATTCTGAAGCTGTTTGTTATCGTTAGGACTCTGTCTGTTGTAAGGAATAGGAATGCTAACTCAGGCTGACTTGAGAAGCTTACATAATCGGAGACTCCAAGGGCAACTGGATTCTGGCCCAGTCGGACCCAGGCTCAAGTAATGACAGCTCGCTCTTTCTCCATCTCCCCAGCCTGCTCCGGGGAGGGGGGGTGATCCTACCCCAGCCTCTGGACTGACTGTGCAGGAGGGATGGTTTCCAGAGTGTTCTGTCTAAGAAGATAGGGGAAAGGGTTCCAGGCTGCCAAAAAAACAAGTACCTGTATTATTGTTGTGCAACAAATTCGTGTTGAAGTTTTAGTTTATTCATAGCAAGTATGGCAGGGAAAGACAAATGTTATTCACAAGTCAAACAGAGATTTCTGAATCCAACACTAATTTATTTTGGTTAAAGACTTGTTTTGCCTTGGCTGGTTGACTCAGCGGTAGAGCGATGGCCTCGCATGTGGAAATCCCAGGCTCAATTCCCGGTCAGGGCACACAGGAGAAGCAACCATCTACTTCTCCACACTTTCCCCTCTCCTTTCTCTCTCTCTCACTCTCTCTCTTCCTTTCCCACAGCCATGACTCAGTTTGAGCAAGTTGGCCCCAGGTGCTGAAGATGGCTCCATGGCCTTGCCTGAGCAATGGAGCAACGGCCCTAGATGGGCAGAGGATCACTCCTTAGTGGGCTTGCCAGGTGGGTCCTGGTCTGGGCGCATGTGGGAATCTGTCTCTGCCTCCCTGCTTCTCACTTAATTTTTTTAAGGCTTTTTTTTTCTTAATATACCAATTAAGTTTTAAGGATTGGGTTAAGATTCTAGTTTTCTGTCTAATCATTCCAAAAGCTAATTCTGCTCCTAAATCAAAGGGAGTTGTGAATTCACACACAGCTCATCTCAAATGTAAATGGGAAAAGGAGAGATACTGAAACCAGAGACATTACGTGCATTACCGAGTGAGAAGGATGACAGACAAGAGGTAACGAAGCCAGACTCCAGAGTGAAACTATCTGTTCTCCATCAAAGGGACAATGAGAAGGCCCCGGATGTAAAGTCCCATGACTTGATTGGATTCACACAGACATTTCTGACAGCTTGTCAGGAAAGACAGTTTGGTTAGGGAGCTGGCTTCACGCATTAGAATGTTTCCTCCCATTCTCTTAAACAGCTTGTACTGTGTATCCTCTTCTAGTCACGAGATATTGAATGCGTGGACTTCCTATGCAACAGAAGGCATACTTCAAATTCTTCACTGAACTTTTGATTTATAGCGAGTTCAGGGATTCACCTTTCTAAGGAACTAGATCCCCAGACCTGCATGAAGTTGAGATTGCCTCCCGTCTGTTGGCACGAAAACAGAGACCTTAGTTTCTGGTCCCAGGATAATAAGACATCCTTTATTTCCCACAGAGGTAACTTGAAAACGTGGCTGTAATTTATAGATACATGTCATTGTGAGACAACGTGTTATTCTTCCCAGGGCTGAAGAAAAGTTCGCTGTTTAAGACGTGGTTCATCTGAGTCAAAATTATGGCCTTGCTTTGCAAAGAGTTTTCCGGCACTTCACACAAACCCAACTCCTTTTTCAGTGATAACCTGAGAAGTTGTGCAGTGTCACAGTGGCGAGGACTGGGGTCGGGGGTGGCGGTCTTGACTGAACAAAGAGAGATCTAAAAAAAGCCCAGTTTGTTCAGTATCATCTTGTTATATCTTATTAAGCAGGAAGCATCTATCACCACATTGTCCGATAATAATATGTTACCAAGGAGGGGAAGATGTATTCGAAATGAAAGCTGACTGGAGCTGGTTTTTCCTTATAAGGAAGAGGAAGACGATTCATTTCAGGAGAGCAATCAATCTCTATAAATCTCCACGCAGCTCCCTTCTCCTGACAGAGACTGCGGAGGAGGGGAGAGAGGACTGAGACCCGAAGCAGGGGCCCAGGGTTCCTAGACTCTGAGGCCATTCCAGGGGACCCTGACCCTGTGCCAGGACATTGAGGCCAGACAGAGATGCAGAACGCTCCCCACCCCATCTGCTGGGGGGAAGCCAAAGTCACTGAACCCACCAAGGGTCTTCAGAGAAGAAAGCCTAGCGTCACATGTGAAGTTGTCCGTCCTGGAAATTGGTGACGTAACCACCTTGGAATCAGTAGTAAAATAAATTGCTATACTTTGAAATGTATGATGACGATTTTTTTTTTTTGAGGGGGAGAGTGTGGTTGGAATTCAAGGAAGAACAGTCCCCCTCGAGTTCTCCACCTCAGGTGGTCCAATGGGGGAGGTGAGGGCGACACCATGGCGGGGCTGAGAGCTCTGTAGAGCGTGAGCTGAGCCACTGTGGTCATCCCAGGTGAGCACAGAAATTCTGGGGCAGCAATGTGAGGGGAATTCGAAGGTGACATCTAGGCAGCTAACATGTTCGTCGTCGTTACGGTGACCGATAGAAAGATGGCCTGCGTACTAGGCCTTAGATCAGTGGTTCTCAAACTTTTTGAAGTTGGGGCACATTTAAAATTCTACACATAATTGTGGGCACACTGTATACAAATTTCTGAGAAATATGTTATAATAATTAAGTCAAATATGAAAGAAATAAAAATAAAGTCCAAGCGTGCTTTTATGGTAATTAAACAAAGTAAATACGACAAAATTAA
Source organism: Saccopteryx leptura (assembly GCF_036850995.1). NCBI lineage: Eukaryota > Metazoa > Chordata > Mammalia > Chiroptera > Emballonuridae > Saccopteryx > Saccopteryx leptura. Next base: position 199,225,736 of record NC_089503.1, read on the forward strand.
ATCTATTCTGACATTATAAAACATTTTTTGTTATGCTTTTTAGAATTTGTAAAAAAGAGGGGTTAAAAAATAAAAAAACAATAAAAAGATAAAATAATTATCTTTTTTTATATATATAGATACATTCTTAGTAAGATTTAGTAAATTTGGCAGGCCTCAGTGCAAATGTGTTAAGTTTTTTCATTCTTGTGTTTATGAGAAACATGAGCCTGATGTGTCCTAGAGATTTCCTCAATGTTTGGGCATATATTTGAAAGGTAAACTCTCATTTCCTCATCAATACATTGAAAAATTCCTCTCTTTTTACTCTTGTGTTGAGTGCAGAAAACCCCCACCATACGTATCATCTTAACTTTACACCAAACAAAGGATAGAAGAAACTTGCCTCCAGTCTTTCTGGGGAACATGGGGGGGTCATGTAAACAATCCAGCACCACAGCTTAACAGCCTTTTGCAACCTAATCAGGCAAGTGAGGTGGGGGGTTGGGCAGACTGTCAGCTTACAGTTCTCTGTCCCCCAAAAATCTAAACTCCAAAAACCCTGTTGATGTTTTGGTCCCAACAGGCACATATTTCTCTGGAATACCATAGGGCGCACCTGGAAATCTTCTAGGGTGCACCAGTGCCCCTTGGCGCACACTTTGAGAACCACTGCCTTAGGCTAAGCATGGACACAAGCTCTCGCATTCATTCCTCACGACATTTCTACATGGTTCAGGTGACTGTCTCTGGTTGTGATGAAGAGACTGAGACTGAGGCCTGGAAGTGTTTGCTAACGTGCCCTGGGTCCTGGCAGCTGAAGCTCAGCAGAGAGTCAACACCTGCAGGTGCTAAGCCCATGTTCTCCCCCCCCCCCGCAGCTTAGAGCCCCTTTCTGGGGTCTCACCAGTGCCACGCCCACACGCTGGGCCGCGCGCTCCTTCCCTTTAGCAGAAATCACGAGGGGCTGCCCCAAATTCCTAGGTCTTTTCAGTTTGGAAAGAAATCGCTGTTACTCATAACCAGCTATTATTGATTGTCTAATTAGGATGCGTGAAAGAAAGAAAAAGGTGTTATCCCTAATTCCTAGCCTTTCAAGAAATATCAGCGAGTTGGATAAGTAGGGTAAATATTAAAACAGAAGCAAAAAGCAATGTCTGACATTCCAAACTAAAACCGAAAGGCTCAGCCAATGTGGGATACTGGAAAGTGACGGAATGAGGGAGAGATTATGGAATTGCAAGGTCAGCTCCTCGGAAGCTGAGCGGGTTTGGGCAGGTCCCCTATTCTCTCTCAGTCACAGCTGCCCATTGGTACCAGGGGGACGGTCAGAGCACGTGCTTTCTCCACCAGGGCCGTGACGTGACATGGGTCCTAAGTGAGATGACAAATGGAAAATGGTAAACCGCCAAGCATTATACAAATTCCAGTCCTTATTCTAGAACTCGAGGGCTAATGTGACTATCTCCAGAGACTTAAAAACTGCCCACCTTCTACATCAAAGATCAAATGCCAGTTCGTTCAAACAGAGGACCAGTTTTAGGCTGTCCCTTACCCGCTCCCCTGGGCAGAGTTGTTGGCAGGAGAGCGGGCAGTGGTAGTAGCAAGGCAGTGATAAAGAACCAACACGATCCACAAGCCCTGTCCTCTCCTTTCTTGGTGATGGGACCAGTCAGGGTGCCACCTGGGTACTCCTCCAGCTCTCCCTCTTCTGTGCTGCACACCCCCCTGCCATCCACGGGCGCTCTCTGCCTTGAGCCCAGGCTGGGCACCAGCCCCTCAGTCGCTTCCCATACCACCACCAAGGTTATCTTTCTAACACGCAGTGCGGCTCTCCAGCCCACACCCCGATAGACTACCTTCCCAGTACTGGAGGAAGTGGGGGGTTCGCGCCCAGCAGAACCTGTCCCAGTCGGCTGTCCAGCTGGGCTCTGTGCCTTGCAGCTCATCAAAGAAGCCACCACCACAGCCACCCTTTGTACATGGCCTTCCTCTCCTTGTCCTGGTGATTTGTCACCCACCTGTCCACACCTTCTCCCTGGTCCCTGGTCTGCTCCCATCCCTGTCCTGGTGCCCCACATGCAGAGGGAGAGTTAGGGTTTCCTTTGACCCATGAACATGTTATGCATGCTCCTGGTACAACCTTTACCTCAGGCAGCATCACTATCTGTCCTCTGCCTCCCCACGCCAGACTGTGAATGCCCTGAGGGCAGGCACGTTCTCCTTGATACACTCAAAAGAATGGATGCATTGACACCGACTTAAAAACCCCCTCTGAGTGCAGTGCGGAGATGAGGGCATTCGCCCTGGATTAGGAAGTGCAGAAACCTTTCCAATAAGAATAACTGAAGCTGCAGGCATTCAAGAGGGGTGTCACCAGCTTGTGCTCAGAACAATGCAAGGGAGTGTAGCGACCCCACCAAGACATTCTGTGCTGTCCTTGGAAACCCCCTTCCTTTGGAGCCTGCAGGAAAGACGTGACTCTTCTAATTGTGATGTTCCTGGCTGCTGCTGTTAGCATAACCACAGTGTCAAAGATGCAGAACTGGGAAAGCCAGCAGGGGCCAACGAGCCAAGCCTGGAAAATGGATGTTTCAGTAGGAGAAAGAAGAAATCCAGGCCAGGGACGGATCATTATCTGGGAAAAATGATTGTTTGGCTTCGGTGCCAGCTGAAGGCATTGCATTATGAGAGCGGGGTGGGGGGAGAGGGGGAGGTCAGGGCAGGGCAAACCGGTTTTGGCTGCCTTTTCTGTGCAATGGGGACATCGGGGCATTCTACAGGAGAAGCGATTAAAAGTCATTAGCGAGTGAAGTGGTAACACGGTGGGGCATGACCTCCAGATTGGTTTGGCTTTCATGATCAGTGCTTTTTTTTTGTAAAAAAGGGAAACATTGGTAGTTTATTTCTCTTTTTCTAACTTCCTGAGAGGCTTCCTTAAGTGGCATTTATCTATGAAAGTGCCTGAGGAAAGCCTTCTTGAGAAGGCTGGGGTTCTTGCTTTGCTTTGTAACTTGGCTTTCCGTGTCCATGTGTTTACTTGGCCAACGAGATTAAAAATTCCCAATTGGAACAGACTATTAACTAGCACCACCATCATCACTATCATCATCATCATTTGGCTTTCAAATCAATTATCACCAATCTGTGTAGGTGATATACCAGGAATGAAAAGTCATAAGTCACCTAAGGCTTACAAGTGTCCTATAAATATCATTGTATGATTCTAGCATGAGCTAATTATAAGACTTCTACCCCAGCGATTCTGGCTCACAGGTACAACAATGAACTCTCTGAGGATAGCGTTCATTCCTATATATAAATGAGCTGTTCAGAAATACATATAACTTCTTTTTTTATTCTCCTTCAGGGGCTAATTAATGTTAGCATTTCCTCTGCCTCTCCCCGAAATGCACATTGGACAGTATCCCAACTTGCAAGAGGAAGGGTTCCAACATACGATGTGTTTGGAATTTCCTGTACTCTCGATGTTTCCTTGCCCCGTTTTAGGGCCTCTTGTGTGATGCGAAAGCCGGCAGGTGTGCTGCCTAATCTGGATTTTAAGAGTCTCCTTTTTCAACAACAACAATTAACACTTCTTTACATTTCCAAACCTCCTCTTTCCAATCCTAAGTGTTACACAGAGACCTCCATCTCTTTTTTCCTTTTCTGTGATGGAAGAAGCAGCTGCTGATCTTTGTGGTTCCGGAGCTATGATGTGTGGGGGTTCGCCTCTCTCTCCCAGAACATGGAGCTGGTGGGAGGTGACTCCGGGGCTTTCCCCTACAAGGAGCTGAAGTGATCTAGCCCTTCCTCTAAGAGTCCCAGAACAGCGAGGGCCATGCTCCTGAAACAGATGCTTTGTCTGGGACAGCACCCTGACTGGTCCCATGACCAAGAGAGGAGAGGACAGGGCAGGGCTCGTGGATCATGTTGGTTCTTTATCACTGCCTTGCTACAACCACGGCCCGTTTTGGGGCCTTGCACATTTTGTCCGTGGTGCCCTGACTAGTGGGGAGACCTTGCCAGGGTTCTTCCAAGATGCCTTGGTGCCTGCCTGCCCATTTCCAATGTGATCGTTCAGGCTTCGGGCACGTTCATGAGGCCCCAATAACCTTCCACCTGTACGAGGATTTTGCACTTGCTTTGCTCTTTCGGGGTCCCTCCTGGCCCAGGCTGTAGGCGGCTGGCGGCAACTCCCCACTAAGGTGTAGCAGCTGGCTGCCCCTGTGACACGTCTCTCTCTTCCTAGGAGGGCTTCGCGGCCCACGTCACTCCAGCACAGGCACTCATCTTCCCGTCTTCAGTGCGCTCTTGCTGCCATCCCGACATGTCTCTGATCCTCTGTGCCCCATCCATTCCCCCAGTGATGGCGTGAAAGCTCGTGCGCCTCCGAGGTTGGTGGCGTAGGGGACGTCCGTCAGGAAGGCGCAGGTGGGGTCAGAAACGAGCAAGGATACAGGGACTGCACAGGCCGAGAGGCAGCGAGCACTAGAGAGGGGGCAGGAAAAGGCTCACAACCCAGGCACACAAGGACTTAGGACAAGGAGTCACCACTTTAATGACAGCGTTGTTCTGAGGTGAGGTCTAGTTTACATAGGAACGGGGACCGCTCCAGCAGGGGAGAGTGCCCCACGTCCCAAATAAGACAATACGAATTTTTATCCAAATCCTGTGTGATCATCCTGAAGACGGTTTACCTTTCCTTTTTTTTTTTTTTTTGTATTTTTCTGAAGTGAGAAGTGGGGAGGCAGACAGACTCCCGCATGCACCCAAACAGGATCTGCCCGGCACACCCACTAGGGGGGAATGCTCTGCCCATCTGGAGCATTGCATTGCTCAGTTGTGGTTGGAGCCATGCTAGCGCCTGAGGTAGAGGCCATGGAGCCATCCTCAGTGCCCGGGCCAACTTTGCTCCAATGCAGCCCTGGCTGTAGAAGGGGAAGAGAGAGATAGAGAGAAAGGAGAGGGGAAGGGGGGAGAAGCAGATGGGTGCTTCTCCTCTGTGCCCTGACCGGGAATCGAACCTGGGACTTCCACACGCTGGGCCGACGCTCTACCGCTGAGTGAACTGGCCAGGGCCTACCTATTTTTTTTTTAACACAATGTGGACATTAAGTCCCTCTCAGTATGTTGTTGAGTAACAATAGCTGTTGTTTATTGAGTGGTTATTACTGATTAGTCTGTGCCAGGCTCTTTGGTCAAGCGCTCTGAGGGTAAGGAGGATGGCAACTGACAGAGGGTAGATAATTTGCCTAAGGTCACTCACTGAGTCAAGGACAAGGCTGGCCCTCAACTCAGGGTCCTGATTCTGAATCATTAAATGTCCTGCCCGTAAATGTCATTAAATTGCACCGAGCTCTAGAACACTCACAAGTACATCTTCCAACCCCAAGCCTCCGGCCTGGTTTAAGGAGGACTTCCGCAAACCCGTGTTGACCGAACACGGACAAGGAGCCTGCTAGCTCAGCTCTCCCCGGCTGGGATAAGGACAGGCACGGTGGCCATTGCCCGCCACCCTCCACTTCCTTCTGGGTAGCTCTCCCTCCTCAGCTCTGACCACATGCACCCTTCCCTTACAAATCCCACTCTCATGCCTCCGCTGATCAGCCCAGGTGGCCCCTGGGCTTAGGGCTGGTTGGCACAGGTAGGAGCAGGGTCGAACGGGGTGAACACAAGCGGGGCCCACCAGAGGGACCTCCCCACTGATGTTTTAGCTGGGACCAGAGCCAAGTCTTGGTCTCCTCCAGTGGACAAGCCAGGGACATCTGGCATAGGAGCAGCTGATGGTCACATACCCCTGAAGGGGTGGGTCTGAGAAGGAAAAGCAGACCCTGTGGGTGGCAGAACCCACGAGGAGAGATGGAGGGAAAGAAAGAATGGCGGAGTCTGAGAGCTGGCTCCACGTTCTCCTGGAGGCCCAGCTTGCCTGTTGTGGCATGTGCCCTCTGCCAGCGTGTGGCTCCCGCTGACACATGTGGTCCAGGTCTGACAGAGAGGAAGGAAGGTATGCTCTCTCCCTCTGCATGCTGCACATGCCTCTTAGTGATATATTCCTCAACAGAGCAGGTCAACACATGTTTGCAGTAATTCACCAACACTCCTGTTTTCTTGCCTCCCTTGCTGACGGTCAAGACTTTTATGTTGTAAGGAAACTTTCCTGACCACTAGGTAGCAAGACACAGATTTGTTAAGGAACCCCCATATTTCTCCAGGATAGCTGATAATGAAGTTTTTATTCTGAAGAACTCTGGGACACACAGACAGAGGTTCTTTGCCACCCTGAACACGAGAAAGTAAGCTGTGCCTGATTTAACTCATCTTTAAATTATTCTATAATAGCTAATTACTATATTAGTTGATTTGTAGAATAGGTAAGTTAGTAGGTGACTCTTCCCCTTATGAAAAAAGTGCATCATGGATTGCTGCAAATATTTGAATTCAGGGTCTAAGATACTGCCCTGACAATGTACAAAATCTCCCGTTACGGGAAACCAAAGGTCTTAGTGAGTACACACATATTTATTTCACAAACAACTTACTCAAAAACATACTTATTTCCCTGGTTGATAGCTCAGTTGGATAGAAGATCGTCTCAATATGCCAAGGTTGCAGGTTTGATCCCTGATCAGGGCACATACAAGAATCAACCAATGAGTGCACGCATAAGTGGAACAATAAGTCAGTGTTTCTTTCTTTCTCTCTCCCCTTATCTCCTTCCTTCCTCCCTCTTCCCCTTCTTCTCTCTAAAATCAATCAATTAAAAAATTAAAAACAATACCAAAAAACCCCCCATATTTATTACATGAAGCAAGGCTGCCAGGTTTGGGCACTGTTCATGACACCTAGCTTGGGGCACAAGTCGGGGCCTGACTGCCCAGCTTAAGCCATGTGCCCATGCAGCTGCCCTCATTCCTTCAGGGGCACCATCTGGACCAGTGGTGACCCTACCGAGAGCAAAACACACCTGCCTGAGACCCCAAACTGCTGACAGACGTAACATTTTTCCTCCACGAGGCAAGCTCACACGTGCCCAGTCGGTGCCTGTTCAACCACATGAACGCCTCACAGAGTAAGACAGGTAACATACCGCCAGGACAGAGACAGCCGATGCCTTTGACGACATGCTCAGTTGCTTCTCGTGGCTGTTTCCTCCTGAGGGTTTGTTTTCCGCTAGACCCAACAGCATTAGGATGGGTGACTGACTGCCTTATGGTATCCCTTCTCAGGCAGGAACACCAGAAGGGTAGGAAACTTACTTTAACTTAAAAAAAAAATTCTTTTTGTTTCTGAGCAATGTGTCCCTCCTCCGCCTGCATCCTCGCCACTCCCTGCATCGTCCTGGTGCAGGTGACCAGTGAGAAAACAGCCCCAGTGATGGCGTTACCTCAGCCCATCCGCGGCAAGGTCCCGGACGTGCTGATGGTACTTTCTATAAATAACAGCCCCCACATTCCAGCTTTCAAAGGAACACGTTCTGCTAAACATAGACCGAGGAGACACGTAATCCCTGTTTTTCATGCGGTATATCACGGATGCTAATTCAGGCTGCGTGTTCCCGATCCCATCCCAGCCCGTGGCCTTGGTTATTTTGGGTCTTTCACAGAGGTCACCCTCTGACTTCATGTGCTCTGGAGCCGGAGCCCAGACCAGCGGCCTCCAGTCCTGGGATTCAGGGCCCCTCACAGCTGTGATCACCATTAACCCGAAGGGCCACACTGTTGTTAAATAGTCCCACGGAGAGTCTGATCCCCAAACCGGAGGTTTGGGAGTCTCTTGGTAATTTCGAGAGCCGCAAAGACATTGGAAAGTCGAAGTCTGGCTATTTTCATGTAGAACTTTCCCAGCTGAGGCAGGAAGACAGACAACTTGGCCTGAAAAGCCTGAGTTAGTCCGCCGGCTCTGTGAAATAGGTGACTAATACAAAAGACTTCACATGAGAGTTCCTCAGCTTCCTAAGCTGGAGACAGCCTCCCAGGAACCTGGACGTTATGGATGTGACTTTCTTGCTTTTTGCTTGTTTGTTTCTTAACTTTTTTTTTTTTTTTTCAAAAGTGTACGCCATTCAGCGCTAGAAATGTGAAATAGAAGTCTTTTGGAGTTACTTGTTTTGGGTTCTTAATTTTGGGCACATTTTGTTCCCCTTCAGACGCTTGGCCCTTTCTGTCTATAGTCTCTGATTTAGCCCTAAAATGCCACCAGATCCATCCATCATCCAGAGTGACTGCCAGAGTGTTACTGATCCGGACAGCGCTTTTTATTTACAAAATGCGACATCACACGCCTTCCATCACGGCTCCCCAGAACAACCCTCTGGGGCAGGACTGGTCATTCCCAGGTTAGAATGGAAGACACTGAAATCAGACTGAGTATGTGGCGAGTCCACAGAGGACAGCCAGAACCCAAACTCTCGCCTGGTGCTCTTTGCATTTTAACCGGAGCATCTCGTGTCGTGGGAGCGGGGTAACTTGTGTGGTGGAGAGTGTGTTAAATCGGAGCCCCAGGACTCCCAGCCAGGGCGGCCTGGGCCTGTGGGATCTGTCCTGCCAAATGTCTCTCCGCTTTGCCAGTTGATACATGCTAAGAAGTAAGTTGGAAATTAAGTTGTTTAACTGTGCCTAAGCAGACAGTCATTTGGTAGCGAAGTCTTGGCTAGCTGAACAACTATATAAAATAGCACATAGCTTTGCAGTAGGACCACAGCCATAAAAATCGAAGGTTAGAACCCAGGGTTTTCTGTTTTGTCATGAATACGTCACAATTTTTACAATAGAAACAAGAGATTACTTTAATTTTGCTATTTATGGCAGCCAATGATCTCTTTGTTAAAAGAGGATTATTATAACCTACTTTAGGAAAAACAGTTAAGAGGCTATTTTGGTTCCCAGCGTCTAGGGAGTTTGCATCTTTGTTTTATGTCATTGTAATATATTGTAATCAGGGTGGGGTTTCTGTGCATGGTTTTATTTGGAGGAAGTTACTGTCATTCAGAAAGGAGATGAATCCCTGCCAGTTGCCGATATGAATATGGTTCAAGCTTGGTCAGTGATTCTGGACGCCGTTTCCAGGGGTGGATGAGAACAGAGCCTGGTGGGGGCGGGCTGGAAGGTGGCATCTCAGGCCCAGTGGCGTCACTTCCTGAACGCAGGCAGAACAGGCTTGTATATGCACATTAGCGGTTGCTTGGTTCTGTAGCCGAATGTTGTTGCTTGCTGTGTTTCTTGTCTTCCCCATGAATCAAAGATGTTCCAGGTTTCCCTGGTGATCTCAAGTTTGATTCCTGCCTTGACCAAGAAGCCATTCTGGTCATCTCCATCCCAGTGGTAGATTCAGTTAGATAAGTTCTTCTTGAATTTGTCATCCTCTGTCCAAGGAAAGGCTGCCTTCGCTCTGAGGCATAGCGGTGGTAAAGGTGTGAGTTGGTGCCAAATCCGCTTTGGGGAAAAGAGCTTGGCTTTCAGAATAACACACTTCTTCTACACGTGAAGGGGCCATCGGTCGAAATTTTAGCTAAAGAATTGCAGTCATTTTCTACAGTACTGTACAAAATTCTCCCTCAGGAAAAAAAACATTCACTGCTGTGTAACTGGCTCATTGCCTTGTTAATAAAAATAATGGTGTGCAAAAACTTTTGTAAGCAATATATTATTCTCCAAACAATGATAATGATTATCGCTCTTTGCAAGTAGGGCCCCCGTGGCCTGTCTAAACAGTGAAATGAAAGTTTCTGTGAGTTGTTGTGGACGAGTACGCACTCAAAAAGCCCATCAGTGTTCAACAATGCTCCTGAAGGGAGACACAGTATAATGTCTATAAACAACATCCCAGGCCGCCTCCTAGAATGCCCCTGCACGAGAATGCTAGGGAGCACTGACCACAGTCTGAAATGTGAGAATTGAGCTGTGCTATCTAATTAGGGGAATGAGAAATGAAGACGTTGCAAGGCCAGGACTCTGGGACACCTGTACGTGACTGTTACTGCTGCCATCTGACTCCATGTCACTCTGATGGACCCCAGCATCCCTGCTGAGGACCCTTCGCTCCTCCAGAAGCAAGCACATCCCTCACACTCACCCACTTTTTCTGAAGATTCTTCATGAGTGACCAGCAACCAGCTGGGCCTCCAAAAAACACCTGCTGGGTGTTGCTGAATATAGAGAGTGTGACCGAGACTTTGCACAAGCTGGTGCCTCGTGTCATAGTGCGCTTGGCATTGCCAGGGATGCACAAGACCAGAGAGATTATCATTTCCCGAAAGGTGTCCTTCTGGGCTGCAAGTACTTGCTATTTTCATGTGTATGAAATTACCTCACAGGGAGAGGAAAGCAACTAACCATCAGAGTAATTTCAGATGGCAGAGTCTTAAAATTCAGAGTCAGAAAAGCAGGGCGGAGTGGATATCCCGAGTGAACCACCATGCCAGGAGAAATGAGCGTGCTCCTTTAAAGTGACCGGAAAGTATTCATGAAATGCCTGCTGCTGGCCCCACCCTGGGCATCCAGGAAGTCATATACAACCCGATTCCATTCCTCAGGGAGACGATATATGACGTTAATATAAGACTTATTTGCAGAAGCATCTTCTGTATACAAGAGGTATGTTTAGAAGTGAGTGCGTTATACGTAGCAGTGTGCCCGCAAATCAGCTTCCCTAAAAGACCGCTCTGACTCACAGTGCCTGCCACTTTCTGCGGGGTAACTTCGCCCACCATGGCCGTCACCACATGCAGAGCTGGGAAGGGACGGGTACACTGGGCTCTCTGAAGCTGGCAGTAGCCAGCTCCAGATGCACACTGGTCAGGTGTCCTCATGTACAACACGCTTGTGGTATCATTTAGATTGTAGGTGTCCCAGATGTCTGGAGAAGGGAGGTCAGCCAGCCAGACCCCTATTAAGATGCCTTAAAGGCAGAAGGTGGGATTGAAACAGGGGAAGATCTGCCCACAGTGAACTCTTTAAGGGTCAGGCTGCTGCTCTGTTCTCCCCACCTCTCTGCACCCCGGCACTGCCTCTGGGTGTGGGCGAGTTTCAGTAAGGAAGTGCTTGTTGAATGACAAAAACAAATGGTAGACTTAGCGACATTTTTTTCTCTTAAAAAATGAAAACAAAGCTGGAGAGACCAAAGCAGCGCTGACCAACTCTTAACATCTCTCCAAGCTGTTGGCAGACACCTACATACTGTTCTCTTTTTTTTTTTCACCTTCCTTCTCTATATTGGAAATAAGTCAGAATAAAACTATTTTTCAAAGCTGAGAGGAAAAGGGAATCGTGTGAACAAAGACCCAGGCGTTGGAATGAACACAACATAGTGGAATGGACAGTTTGATCCGAGCCCAGTGGCAGGGAACAGCAAAAACCAAGGAAGGTTGGGTGTAAGGATGCTAATGAATGGGACCCACCCCACTTAACTACTCCTGTCACACTCCTTAAGTGCTGCTAAAGAACTCGGTCCATTCTGTCTCCTTAGATTAGTAATTAATTCACTTGTTGACTCTTGGATTTCTGTGTCTGTTGGGGGGAAAGTAGGAACATTCATAAAAATCAGAATTAGATGGGGAGGGAAATCGTTCCTCTTATTTCCTGGGGAAATGGACAGCTTCAGTGAGCACACGTGTGACTGTGAAACGAATTAGTGGTATCAGGTGGTGTTTATTAATACAGCTGCCTCCGTATGGAATACCGTCCAAGCTGTCCGACCCCCTTTCCCTGTCCTGAACAAACACATACTCGGAAACAGCCTAAAATTGTGTCCAGTGGGACAAAATGTATATAGAAGGGCATAGGGTCCCCTGAATGAGAGTTCAGTCTTCTATTCATCGCCTAACATGAAGAATAAATCGAACATAAATATGCACTCGGTAGGAAGTCTGCTGTTGATAAAACGAAAGAGGACTAAACGTAATGGTCACAGCGAGCTGGCATTCAAGGCACCAGAGAAACTGCGGAGAAAAGCCTTCTCCAACCTGCTTTGTATGTTTCCCGGCACCTTATTAGTGTTAGCATCTTGCGGTATTGAATAACATCTTAGAAAGGACTGCAGAGCACAAAAGCTCTTGGAAAACATTCGCTGTGGTCTTCAATTCACTCTGCATAATGCATTCAGCCGCCCCCCCCCCACCCCCACCCGCAGGCACGCTGTCCAATTACAGTATTCCGGAAAACAACAAGCAGGGACACAGGATTGCTGGGCTCGAGGGCGGGGCTTACTGTATTCTCTCGGGCCCAGGCTATCCAAAGCTTGTTCAGGTTGGCGGCATTACAATCTGGGTTGAGGTAGAGGCTGCAGTGAGGGGCTATCTGTTGAGCAAATGGGGTCCCCAATCAATCATGAGAAACAGTTTTCTAAAAGGAGGTTAAAAAAAAAAAGTCTATCCACCGACACAAACCGCCATTTGGAACACACTGTACCGTTCATTCTCTGGTTCTTTTCTCATGGGCAGCTAAGTTCAGGCTGAACCCTGTCACAGTTCTCTCTCATTGTCATCAGTATCTTCACGCACCCTCATGGACCCTTTGTCAGACTCTTTCAGTTCACCTTTGTGGAATTTTTAGAATACTTCCAGGAATAAAACTCCTACTGGTTATCATGGAATTTCCAGGTCAGATGGTTTTCCTCCTACCGAACATTAAATAATATAAAATTTAAAAGAGACCCTGGCCGGTTGGCTCAGCGGTAGAGCGTCGGCCTAGCGTGCGGAGGACCCGGGTTCGATTCCTGGCCAGGGCACACAGGAGAAGCGCCCATTTGCTTCTCCACCCCTCCGCCGCGCTTTCCTCTCTGTCTCTCTCTTCCCCTCCCGCAGCCAAGGCTCCATTGGAGCAAAGATGGCCCGGGCGCTGGGGATGGCTCTGTGGCCTCTGCCTCAGGCGCTAGAGTGGCTCTGGTCGCAACATGGCGACGCCCAGGATGGGCAGAGCATCGCCCCCTGGTGGGCAGAGCTTCGCCCCTGGTGGGCAGAGCATTGCCCCTGGTGGGCGTGCCGGGTGGATCCCGGTCGGGCGCATGCGGGAGTCTGACTGTCTCTCCCTGTTTCCAGCTTCAGAAAAATGAAAAAAAAAAAAAAAAAAGAGAGTACTGTTTTCTTCTTATTCTATTCCGCCATTTTTAGTTGGTTCTGATGCTTTCCTGCCACCATTTATGGATCCCACCGAGTGCGTCAGGTCTGCTTACAACACACGCTCATTGTATCTCCCAAGCAACCCAAGTGCCTATAGAAATAGATAGCTCTCACTGCAGTTTGTCACTATATATCTGTGAGAGAGTTTGACTAATGTCGACCTTCCCATTAAGTACCATGAGGTTAAGACTGTTTTACTATTATATCCTTCATGCTTCATACAGCACTGAGCTTAGAGTGGGACTCAATACACCTTTACTAAATGAATGGATACTTAGTTCCTACTAACCATCACTCCTGCATGTCAGTAGAATAGTATCTTAATCAATAGGTCTATATAGTCTTATTACTTAAATTCAAATTAACTAGCAAAGAATTTCAATTTCCAACACTACTCTACTTAGGCAAACCTCACATTAATATTTTTTCACCAAAGCCAAGCAAGTCATCTGTCCATCCAATTATTCAATAGGTCCCCAGAAAATGAAAAATTTATAAAAACCAGCCACAGAATAGAATTTAAAAAAATCATGCTATATTGTTGATCATTTTTGGAACTTGGATTGTTAAATAAAACACCTGTTTCTACAGCATAATATACTGGTGTTTGCCTTTGTCAATATATTTTAAGTTTACTTGATAACAACTGAAATGTGTTCTTAAAAACACAGAGAGCTTTTGACTATAGAGAAAATATCAAAATCATTATGAACCCATATGTCCTGTTGGGAAATCACCTAGTGAAAACTGTTAATGACACCAAACTTGGACAACCTTTTGAGCACATTAGAGTCTATAGTTATATTTCTTTGCACATTTTTCTGGATGTTTTACTGATTGCTGTTTTCAGAAGAATGGAACCCTTTTCTGTTTGGATTTGCTCACTCTCAGAATAATAGAAACTAAGGTATTTTAAACCGATAGGAAGGGATGTTATCTCAAATTATTTTTGATATATGAGTGACCCTGCTCCATATATAAAATAGAGTAAAAAATCACCACCTCTGCTATGTGTCACTGTGGCTGATCATAATCTTTTGTCAAAATAGTTGATAAGGCAACAATAAATTTATCCTATGTTGGCAGAAGTAGAACCTGTCTTTGTAGAATAAATGTTGGTCAGTAAGTGACTCACGATTAGTGGGATTTACCTCAAGGAAAACTATTGCCACTGCAAAGGGACCTACATGCCTCCTCTGTCTCAGAAAACAACAACAACAACAACAAGACATCATCTATGTTTCCATGTCTCACTTTAGCTGCCAGAAAACAAGAGTCAAATTCAAGTTCCAACTTTTCTGCTTCTTACAGGTGCCTGTCAGCATTTATGGCATAATTCGTATAATTTTGAATATATGCAAACATCAATGAGCTGATTATTTAAGGTCACCCGGAGAGCTGTGTATCTGCATACCACAGGCCAACCAGCCATATCCCTTGATTGCAGTAAGGTTCGATGAATGTTGGTCCCCAAACAAATTGAAATTATATAAGAAAATTCAGGTGATTTAATCATCTCCCCATCTTCTGATTAGAGCCAAAGCAAGCCATCATCTATACTACATAACAGAAGGAAACAAAAATGATCTTCAGAACCTTCCAATTAATGCTGTGCTATGATTGAATTTGGAATTAGGGTTTCAAAAGCACCTGTAGTAGCAAATGGGACTATATGAGGCATTTTGAAACCAAGACTACATCTTCCTGCGGCTGAATTTCCGAATCAAGCAGCCACGTTAGAGCAACGGCCCTTCCCTGGTTGTTATTCTGTGAACTGTTTGATATGCTTTTAATAAAAACCGTAGATGGGCACAAATACCATCATACACAGGGTTCATGTAACCTGGTGTCTTTTGAAATTCTGCTACCTGGGTCCATATTAAAGTGAATTCTCAGTCCACTGGTGGGACTCAGACCTGGCCAGTGCTTTGCTTATATTTTTTTACTGGCAGTTGTCAGTAATTCACTACTTTTACAAATTGCTTACCTTATAATTACTTGCTCAGTTTCAGTGTAACTTTAGTGTATGGACTCATTAATATATATATTAATATATATACATGCTGCCATAGATTCCCACTCCCCTCCAGACCACCCCACCCTACCCTTGTTTGCAGTTCTGATCTAAGAACTAAGCCTTTTTTTCCAAATATACACACAGAATAATGCTATTTCCGTCAGATCTGGAAGATCCTAAACATGGATTTTAACCTTGGTACTTACATGCAGTTCCCTCCAGTGGATCAGCAGTCAGGCGTGAGTTGTGGAAAGCAACCTGTTCTCCCAGTTTTCAGACATTTCCAGGGAGAGAGGAATTTTCAGACTCCCAGTTTATATGACCGTGAAGTCAGAATGACGACTCTCTCTTTCTCTCTCTCTCTCTCTCTCTCTCTCTGAGTGCTAATTATTCATTGAAAGATGCAGTTCAATATTTCTTTACTGACTCACTCCTAATAAAATTACAAGTAAGGAGTCCTGATTCCTTATGATGGCACTTAGCGTTTGTTTCATTTCTAAATTACATTTAAAGGGATATAAACCATTTTTTTTTGGGGGGGGGGGAATGTTAAAGTGAGCTATTCCTTGTATGTTAAGCTACCATCCCTACCAGCCATTAGAGCACTCTCCCCATCATTATTGTGCCAAATTACAGTTGGTCTGTCCACTTTTTTCTTTTTATTGTGGTAAGCACACAACTTGAGTTAGTCTCTTAACAAACTCTTAACCGTACAATCCAGCATTGTTCTCTGCAGGTATAATGTCATATGCACTGCTGATCTGTAGAAGTTATTGATCTTGTCTAACTGAAACTGCATACCCATTTATACCAACGCTCTATTCCCACCCCACGACCCCACGACCCGTGCTTGGCAACCGCATTCTAGTCTTTATTTCTATGAGTTTGACTATCTTAGGTGCTTTCTCGCCTTGATATCTGTACAAACTCAGACAAGGGTAGCACATAGAATTATTTTTTAAAAGCAGGAATATTGGTTTTGATAGTGGAAGCTGGCAGTTATCAGGGATTGCTTGCTTTTACTCATTTCTGCCCTGGCTTTCCCATGTGTTGAGCTAGTATACCTGAGAGAAACTGTAAGGAAAACAGCCAGGTTTGGTGAGAAAGGAGTCCTCACGCATAGCAAGTCTAAAATTTCATTACGTGTCGTTCAGGATGCTGTTAACATTATTACTGTAGCACAAACATCAAAGAAAATCAGATCACGCACCCAGGAAAGCCTCCCCGGCTGGAAATGCTGTTAGCTGACTGCAATCACACTGCGTTGTCCTGTCTGGAGGGTGCCCACCCCGCCCCACCCCGGCCGGGGTCTGCTCTCCAAATCATCTGCTTAATCAAAGTGCACACATTGAAAGCTCATCAACTCAAGTAAACTAAAATATGAGTCTTGGTGCTTGTTGGGATTCAGAGTGCAGCAATATCAAAATTATTCTGATTGCCAGACGTGTGTCTGTGGATGGAAGATGAATAAGTAGGTTTGAACCAGCATTGGAAGGAGAGGCTTTTGGATAGAAAGCTGACGGACTATAAAGTAGACATTTCTTTCAGAATTAATGTCTGTTTATTAAGCTATAATTCAGGATTTGTGGAATTGCCACCATCATATTCCCTGAAAGGAAAACACAATGGTATAAAGCATATATTCTTTATTGTTGTTGTTTTACTTGTATTATGTAAGATAAAGTTTCTTCATTCTTTTTTTTTCTTTTTTTTTTTTTTTACAGAGACAGAGAGTCAGAGAGAGGGATAGATATGGACAGACAGGAACGGAGAGAGATGAGAAGCATCAATCATTAGTTTTTCCTTGTGACACCTTAGTTGTTCATTAATTGCTTTCTCATATGTGCCTTGACCGTGGGCCGTCAGCAGACTGAGTAAGCCCTTGCTTGAGCCAGTGACCTTGGGTCCAAGCTGGTGAGCTTTGCTCAAACCAGATGAGTCCGCGCTCAAGCTGGCAACCTCGGGGTCTTGAACCTGGGTTCTCAGCATCTCAGTCTGACGCTCTATCCACTGTGCCACCGCCTGGTCAGGCAGTTTCTTCATTCTTTAAACAGAGGTTTTCTTCTTTCACATATAGCCAGAAACGTTTAACTGATGATCTGTGTTTTGTTGCTTAAGTTCATGCTTGCACAAAAGGAGCACAGAGCAAGTGTTAGAATGAGGGTAATTTTACAACATGGAGTAATGGGGACAAACCAACCCGTGACAGGTGCATTCCAATGAAGATATATATAAAAAAAGAGTTGGGGCCTGACCTGTGATGGTGCAATGGATAAAGCGTCGACCTGGAATGCTGAGTTTATTGGTTCAAATCCCTGGGATTCCCTGGTCAAGACACATTTGGGAGCCCTGGCTGGTTGGCTCAGTGGTAGAGTATCAGCCCGGCATGTGGAAGTCCCAGGTTCATTCCCGGCCAGAGCACACAGGAGAAGCACCCATCTGCTTCTCCACCCTTCCCCTTCTCCTTTCTCTGTCTCTCTCTACCCCTCCTGCAGCCAAGGCTCCATGGGAGCAAAGTTGGCCCCGGGCACTGAGGACGGCTCCATGGCCTCCACCTCTGGTGCTAGAATGGCTCCGGTTGCAGTGGAGCAACACCCCAGATAGGCAGAGCATTGCCCCCTGGTGAGCATGCCAGGTGGATCCCGATGGGGTGCATGTGGGAGTCTGTCTGTCTCCCTGCTTCTCACTTCTGAAAAATTAAAAAAACAACAACAACAAAACATGGGAGCTGATGCTTCCTACTCTTCCCCCTGTCCTTCGTCCTTCTCTCTCTCCTTTGCCTCTCTAAAAATAAATAAATAAATAAGAATAAAAAATTTTAAAATTAAAAAAAAAAAGACTGGTCTTTGTTAACCACACTAGGTAGCATTGGTTCATATCCCTATTTAATTTCTTTTAATCTTTCTATTTGGTCTAGAAGAAATTCTCAGTTTGATACTGGAATGTCTTCAGCATCTAATGGATTCCAGCCTAAAAATTTTCATAAAGAGAGAGCTGGCCTTCAGCTCAAAGTCGTAGGCAGTGATATTTAACTTGGTAGCAATAATACTGTTTTACTTTAGTCGAGTTCACTTATATGGGTGTAGTCTCTTAACAGCAAGTGATGCTTTTTTTTTATTTATGGTAATGCCAAAATTTTTAGATTTTAAGTAAAAAAAAGATTTAAGTTGAAGATAAACGTTTAGTAAATATTGGTGCAGCTGAGACATGGATATGGTACAAATTATGAAGACAAGCCAGGCACAGCTGAAGTTTGGAGAACACTACCCTAGATGTTTGCTGAATGAGGGAGGTAGAGAGGGTGCAGAGGTCACGTGGGGAGAAGGTGGCTTTCCAGGGAGACTGCTTTCCGGGGACTCTTCTATATTTCATCTTAGGTGGGTTTTCCAAGATCAATTAGCTCTGACTACAACTACAGCCTTCCAAATGAACCCACTGCAAACCCCATGGCTCCACCCTTATCCCGGTCTGAGTTGATCAATTACTTTCTAGATGTTAATACCTCCATGACGAAGAACTGGAATGTCATGCTCATTTGGATTTTTTTTTTTTTTTTTTTTTTTTACTATCAGCACCTTTTGTTGCCACATTCTTCTATCCTCCACCTGGCTCAAGCATTTATTAATTCCAGACCTTATTAATTCTGGCTTCATAAAAGGAATCTTAAGAGTGTTCCTCCATTCTAACTCTACCAACCGAAGTCTTATCCATCCTTCAGGGACCAATGCAAAAGTCAGTTTCTCCACGAAGACTTTCCCAACCTCACTGCAGTCAGAATCCATTGCCTCTACCACAGCACTCTTCAAAGCTCTGATAAAAGTATGTTTCACAAACTGCCGTAGGGAGTCAGTAGATAGGGAACAGATTGAGAATGATTATCCTCATCTTGTTAGTAAACGACCCCCAAAACTTTTAAATTGCATTGAGCCATTATTAAATGATTAACTTAAGTTAATTTGAAATAATCTTGTAATTATTATTTTAATGTAATCTTTTGTCCTTCTTGTAACAATGTCTATTCTTCTCATTACTTTCTTTTTTCCAAAAATGGGTTAAAGAATCTCAGTAGTGGAAACAGTCTTGAGTTGTTATATTACAATAAAAGGACATCATTTTAACTATACAAGGGCAAATGTATTCCATTTTTGGAGACATCCAGAAAACGTTGTGTTATCTTCCCTAGAAAGCCATTCCCATCTTTTGCATCTTTTATTCACAGGAAGTTATTACTCACATTGAACCTAAACCACTCCAAGCTTCACTTTAATTTTTTTTTTTACTTTTTTAGATTTTATTTATTCATTTTTATTAGAGAGAGAGGGGAGAGAGAGAGAGAGAGAGAGAGAGAGAGAGAACAGGGAGAGGAGCAGGAAGCATCAACTCCCATATGTGCCTTGATCAGGCAAGCCCAGGGTTTTGAACCAGTGACCTCAGCATTCCAGGTCGAGGCTTTATCCACTGTGCCACCACAGGTCAGGCCAAACTTTAATTTTTTTTAATGGCTTAAGTCTCACCCTCTCCATAAGAAACAGCTGGTCACCATCCATTTCATTTACTCCCACCACAGTCAGAAGCTGGCAGTCTAAATATCCTTTGGAAAGCACACAGAAATTTTCCTGTTTAATCAAGAGTTAACTAGCAGGGTAAGTTATTAAGTTCTTTAATGATGAGCACAGTGAACTATTTTGAAGAAAGAGTTCCTAGGATTGCCATTGTAGGGGACAGTATTTCTCGGAGGAGAAATTCAAAGGGAGGCTTTATTATACTGTATTTGAGAAGGAAACGGATCACAGTTAGTTAGTTTGTAGAAAAAGTATGTGTCAAATTATGAATTCAAAGGAATGTCGGCAGGTCACCAAGACGATGTGAAAAAGGCAGACGGCGAGGGAGAGACTGCAGAAAGTTTACATTCTCATGCCCCCAGAAGTGAAGTGGTCCAGGTGCTTAGCTGAAGTTTGGCTAAAGGACAAGAGGGTCCAACTGAAGCTGAACTGGGGGCATGCACCATTCCTGGGCACCCCACCAACAGGACCAGCTCCCCCACAGCCATGGCATTGCAATGAGCAGGGAAAATGCACACAAATTACTAAAGAGTCATTAGAGATGGAGCTTACACAGTCTGCTTAGGAGAAAGGTTTTGGGAGGGTCTGGGAGAAGGTTAGAGGAGGTCAAGTATGAAGTCAGTAGAAAAGGGATCTGAGTTGTGGACACACCAGCTGAACTGCGGACAGGCAGTCAGGAGAACGTGGGGAAAGCATGTGCCTGCACTGCCCTCACTGGGTGGTGGCAGCCAGTGTAGACAAGAGAGGATACAGCCATCTCCTCTCTTCTAACCATGGGCATCCCTGACTAGACTGAATTTATCACAGAGAGTGGAGCTCAGTTTTCTAGGGACCACTGTCACTTTATTTGGGTTTAAAGTAATGGAAACAGCTGCTTAGATCACATGGCCTGCCCAAGAAAGTTGGGACCCCTAGAGAGAGAAAAGGGAGTAGGAATGAGAGCCAAAACATATCAGCAATAAAAAAAAGTGTGCTGATGAGATGAAGTAAGAGTGTGGTCTGTCATTTGTTGTTTGTCAAAGTGACAGAGCTGAACAGACTTCACAATTCATTGAGCTGGTTTTTCTAACTTGTGTCAGGTGTTACCTCAGCGTTGTAGGTAAACAATTGTTGCGTGTTTATTTGATATCCTAGGATATTTATTGAGTACCTCTCGTTAGACGTGAATGGAGGTCAAGTTCCTAGAACGATGCCCGGCACAAAGACTCAGATAAGATCAGGCAGTGGTCTCGGTGGCTCTCTGTAACGGCCTGGGCTCGACGGTGGGACACAGAGCGAGGGCAAAGGCATGACCCTGAGTGCGTGGAGATCTAAGTCTCAGGGGCTCCATGGAAGGCAATCCCATAACTTCTCTAGTTATGTGCTCTACTGTGGGAGTCCCAAAGCACTGAGCTTGACATCAGTGTGTTTTCTCTCCCTGCCCCCCTCATCCATCACCCTGACAGTTCAGAGGCTTTCCTAGGAGGGAGGAGGTCACAGGCTGCTTCTAGTCTCATCTTCTGTCACATGCTTGGCCACCCTTCCCCCAATACATACACACACACACGCAGACACATACACACTTGCAGACACACACAGAGAGACACTCACAGCCCTCCATGCTGTTGTTAATCATAAGACTTTGAGAAGGTAAAAGATTTTCTGTCTCATATGATTTTAAGTTCAAAATGAGAACTTTCCTAATATATGGGGTCACCTTTGAACGTAGAACCACTGTAACAGACTAACATCAGGTGGTTAAATGTCTGGCTAGAGTAAGATGGCTTAGGTCTGGGTCCGGGCTTTATCGCCAACTAGTGGTGTCGCCTTGGGTAAGTCTCTCAGCTTCTGCAAGACTAGTTTCTACAGCTACGCTAAGTGATTAAAAATATGAGCAGGGTGTATTAGGGATTCTCTTCCTTCTGCCGCCCTCCTGGGACTCTGTCCCAGAAGCAAAAAGATTTTTATTTTGGCCTGCCTTCTATTCTGTGGCACCTCTCTCCCTCCTTCCCCCTTTCCCCAGACATAGCAAATTCACACCCTTAGCCATGAAAATATGACCCCCTTCAGAAGGAGAGAATACAGCAGAGGGGCAACAATTCAGCTAGTATCAGAACGCTATTGTCTCACCCATATTGTCCATACCTGCGCAGAGCCTGTGATAGGATGTTGGCAAAGCAAGATATTTCTACATGCGTGACTTTGAACGGTGGGCTGCTTAAGCTGCAGCAGACGGGCCACGAGGACATGTCTCCGGCGTCCCCTTCACCGGCCCTCCTCCACGTCACTTGTCGTACTCATCAGGTTCCTAACTGCCAGAAAGCACGCTTCCAAAAGCAGCAAGACGCTGAAACAAAATAAAAAATCCCCTCCTCCTTACAAATGACTCTTACATTTAAAAAAAGGAAAGTGGAAAAAGTGTAAATGTTAAAAAAAGAAGACAAAAGAATGAAAAAACCCACAAGACAAATGTTTCAGAGTGCCGCTGTCTCCTCCTCTTTCTCCTCCTCCTCCCTTTTTTTTCTTCTTCTTCCTCCTTCTCCTCCTCCTCTCCTCCTCTTCCTCCCTTCCTCCTCCTCCTCCTCCTTCTTCTTCTTCCTCTCCCTCCTCCTCCTCCTTCTTTTTTGTTTATGGTAACTTTGTTTATAGTTGCCAAAACTTGGAAGCAACCAAATTGTCCTTCCTAGATGAACAGAAGGAAATGCAGTGATTCTCTCTCTCTCTCTCTCTCTTTTAATACAACCAAAGGGTCTCTGCAAGGTCTTCGGGTGGTTCTAAATATATTCAAAACTCAAGCAAAATCTTTCTAAAAATGGTTTCAACCCCAGAAAAAAAAACGTTAGAACGGAATTTGTAAGAGGCTCTCCAGCCTTCCTGCGGGAATGGACTTGGGGTCCCCGCGGTCCTGGCGCCAAGGGGTGAGGGGACCATGCCAAGGCTTGGGCCACTCTCGGGGGTCTTGGGTGCTGTCTGTGAATTCAGTGTCTGATGCATCTTATCCCAAACTTTGCGCTCTCAGTCACAGCCTGGGTGCCCCTCATGGCTCACCCTGTCACCATCAATCTGCTGGCGGCAGCAACACGTAGCCAGCTGCTCATTCTGCACAGGAACATGCGGAAACTACTAGAGTAAACATGGCAACCCCCACAGGTGTACGCAGGTGTACAGACCTCCAAACAATGCATACTTTAAGTTTGCTGTTTGAGGGACTTTATAAGAATGGGTGTATGTTTTCTCTGACTTTTTTTTTTTTACCATTATGTTTTGGGGAAGAGTAGCAGTTCATTTTTTTTTTACTGTTTTTTTTTTGGGGTGGGGGGAGGATGCCATTTGTTTTATTTAAATGTATACATGCCTTTGTACTTTATCATGTATGATCAACATTGTGTAAGATCAATGTTTTTGGCCTTACATCAACACATAGGAGAAGGTAGATCTTTCAGAAAAACACAAACTACCGAAATTAATTAAAGAAGAAGTAGAAAGAAAACCTTTGGAGGCAGTTGAAAAGTTAGTCAAGGACTTAAGGCTTGTAAGGGCCTCAGGCTCAGATGGCTTCAGAGGTGATTCCTGTGTTATTTCTAATGTGTGAGAGCCTTGGCACTAATGGCAAACTTTTCAGTGCATCTGATGATGCTACCAGAGATGACAAGTGTCCACATCCTCACACACTCACTATGAGAACTCAGTCTCATGACAGCTAAAATACACATTCATGTGCCAGGCTACTCCAAGCAGTTTACAGATATTCACTTATTTACATGTATATTAACATGTATTTACAAATATTAACTCATTCATTCTTCACAACAACCCCAATATTATCATTTTACATTTAAAAAAGAAACACACAGAGCTGTTAAGTGTTTTGTCCAAAGCTCTCCACACTGCAACTTAACAGCGGGGAAGTTAGCAGCAAAGCTGGACTACGAACTCAGGCAAACCATGTGGATGACAAGCATTAGGAAATATAGTAATTCTATAGAATAAAGGAGGAAAAATTGTACCATCATACTCACATCAAGTGCCTACAAGTCAGCATTTCAAATGAACAAACGAAAGAAAAACACGGTGAGTGAAAAATAAGAGAACATTCTTAGTAAGTCAGAGAACACATAGTGAGGCAAGAGTAGTGGGCAGGGCTCGCTGACTCCCCACTACAACTGGGATCATTCATAATGATTCTTGAAAAAATTTTTTATTGATTGATTTTAGAGAAAGAAGAAGAAGAAGAGAGAAAAATGTCAATTTGTTGTTCCACTTATTTAGGAATTCATTGTTTGATTCTTATAGGTGCCCTGACCAGGGATTGAACCCACAATCCTGGTATATCAGGACAATACTCGAACCTACTGAGCTACCTGGCCAGAGCCTAAATATTCTTCAATAAAATGGCAAGCTATACATTTATTGAGGATTTAACTGGACAGCCTGTATTTTATCTGGTAGACCTATACGGTTGAGCCAAGGTTTTAATGTTGGATTATATCTTTCTTAAACTGTGGTTGGCCACAAGATTGGAGACTTTTTAGGACCAAGCTTTTCTATCTTATGCAAATTTTATTTATAAATTCCATTTACACAGGACTCTGAGCTATGAGATTTTCAGCACTGTTCCATATGCATGTGAAATTTTAAATGTGGATATGGATTTAATTAGATTTTATTATATTCCTTTCCATCGACCAATAAGTAGGCAAGTCCATTAAGTGCTTAGTTGGAGGAAGGCATTGATTGGAAAAGTAGAATTGTAGCAGATAGAATTGTTTTTAGTATACACACTGGTAACAGGGCTCCAAGGAACAGGAAATGCTCCTTTTTGAAGTATCTATTGAAGATACAGTGTGGAAATGCGTCCTTAGGTGGCATGAAGTGTTTGTGTGCTAACCATCACATTTTGCAGGCTCAGTTTTCCCAGAGCTCGTATGTAGAAATTCCAATAATTGCTCACTTGAGAAAAGGTGTCTTATTTGTACATAAACTAGTTCTGTAGGTTGACATCATGGCATTTCAGGGAAGGAGAATAGGTTTTCACAGCAGTAAAATCTGAATTCAATCCTGGTCCTGTACTTACTAGCAGTATGATTTTTTCATGTGTATTTTTTATTTCGAAATGTTTCAAACCCATAGAGAAGTTGAAAGAATGAAACCAAAAATTTATACTCCTCATCTAGATTCGCTAAATTGATAGCTTCCCCCTACCTGCGTGCACACACACACACACACACACACATCTCGTTTGCCAAATCATTTTGTTGTAGACCACAGACATTGTGAGACAACATTTCATCTCTAAGGTATGTCTTAGTACACATCTCCCAAGAACAAGGACATTCTAGTAGTAACCAACCACAACACCATCATCACACCTAAGAAAATCAACATTAATTCAGTGACATCATTCAACACACAGCCCACACTCCAGCTTCCCTAAGAAATGTCCATCATAGCCCTGAACCCACTCCACCCAGTACCATCAAGTTTCATGTGTTAAAGCTGGCTCTTTGTGCCTTCTTGTTCCCTCAATCCACAACAATCCTCCACTTCCTTTGTTTTGTTTTGGGTTTTTTTCCCCCCACAACATTGGGTTCTTTGAGGAGTCCAGGCTAACCGTACCTCATTCTGGAGCCTTCCGATTTCTTTATGAAAACTTTCCAGCATGAACACAGTGAGGCAACATCGTGTATCCCCTACCACATCGCACTAGCGGGCACCGAATGCCATGAGGTCCGGTGGTGCCACGTCATCTGGTAATTAGTAAGTAATTAGTGGGGTGATCATTTGCGATCACGTCAACATTCTGTGCCTCAGTAAATCTGCACACCGTGGCTCGACTATTCAGTAATAATTCACAGCTGAACCAGCTACTATATTGTGTTATAAATGGTGACTTCTTTTCTGCTTTCATCTTCTACAACCCAATAGTGATGTGCTGATCATCCTTCCACATTCATTCTACTGTAAAGAAGAAGCATTCCTTTCTCCCTCCCCCACCCCCATTACTTCTCATCATAACTCTGTGATCTCTTTTTAATTCAGTGCATTATAATCCATTTTTCTTTTTGATGCTGAAATCACCCTAAATCTGGTCAGTGGGTGGCCCTGCACACTGGCCCCTGGGTCTTTTGAGTGTTCCCATTAATCTTTGAGTACAGTTGCTTCTTTGCTTTCTGGCACCAGGTGCTCCAGCTCCCCTTGTCCTTCCTTGTACTGCACTTGCCTCAGGCCGGGAATCTTCCAGTGTCCCAAGGAGTCCTGATTCCTTCTAATGAGAGATAAGTTTTGAAGCCAAGATTGGAATTCTGGGTACAATGAGAAGATAAATATTATTTTTCTTAGGCTCTTTCACTAAAAAAATATACACTTATCTAACATCATAAAATTATGAGTGTATATTAACATGTACAATCGAAATCCAACACTACAGGATTCTTTTTCTTTATCTCCTTCTTTGTATCTCTTTTCCTTCAGTGAAACTCAACTGAGGTTTCCAACAGTAAAATATTCATTCACTCCCTCTATCCAACAAACATTATCATTAGTGCTACCACCAATAACAAACCTAGCAGGTGGAATTGTACAATTATTTGCAGTGTCCTTATAGAACTTACAATAGCATACCATCTAGAGAGTGGGATTAACATTTACTTGAATTAATTTTTTTCTATATGGTAATGTTATTAATTCCATGTACTTCTAAAATAATTTGTTTCTATTTGTAGTTTATTTTAGTGCTTTATATCTTCGTTTTTTAATTTAGTTTTATTTTTTAAAAATATATAACCTTGGCATGTCTCCACAAGTCAAAACTATATAAAACAGTATGCTCAGCAGTCTCTCTTCAAATCCCTTCTACCATCATGGATGGATGGATAAGACAGATGATAGATAGGCAGATGATAATAGATATTCTCACACATCCTTAGTTCACCTTTTTTTCTTGCACAAAAGGTAGCATACTATATTTTTCTTTTTCCTTTTGTCTCTTTCGTTTTCTCACTTGAGGTTATATCCTGGCAATGATTCCACATCAATACATAGAGATTATCTTTCATTCTTTTCATAGCTACTATCACTCCATTGTTTATTTAACCAGTCATTTATGAATGGGCATTTAGGTTGTTACCATAGTCTACTTTCACAAATAATACCACAATGAATACTAAGGTTGTGCATGTGTTGTGGAAGTGTATATAAACAGCAAATGCTCGGGAGTGGAATTCCTGGGTCTTAAAGTAAATACCTACCCAGTTTTGTTAGCTATTGTCAAGTTTCCTTCCAGAAGTTATTACATTGTGTGTTTCCACCAACAGTGGAGGAAAGCTTATTTTCCCCCAGTGTCTGGTCAATGGAGTATGTTACAAAGTTGCCAAACTTGTAAGTAAGAAATGATAGATTTAAAAATGATTTCAAGATTGGAATTTTGCGTATGAGCAAGTTGCTGTACCTCTCTGAGCTTCAGTTTCCTAGTTAAGAGAAAAAGGCCCATCTTAAAGGATTGTCCTGATAACCAAGTATGTGCAACAGATGTGTGCATGTGTTTAAAATCTATGACCTGGCACATAATAGATACTCAGTAAGTGGTATTTATTATGTATTTGATGTATTTAGTAGGCAATAAATTTTAAGGTAACATTTATTTCAGTAAATGAGTTTTGGTAGCTAACGAAAATTATCTTTCCTATGAACAGCAGAGGGTAATAGACTCAGAGGCCTTAAAGATCATTTAAGCCTTAAATAGTGTTTATCTCGCATTCCATCCTTAACTACTTGGTAGTGACTTCCGAGGTGTTATGTGAAAAATGATTAAGATGATTAATCTTTGTTTAGCAGGTAAGAATACTAGACTGATAAGTTACACCATCTATAGGCATGAGTACGAGGAGGAGTACACACATGTTTCTCATCACTAATTTGGGTCAATTTATTGATTTTTATGGTTGAGGAGCTGAGAGGGCACAGAGATTGGAATATTCAGCAAATTAATACCGAAGTCAAGATTTAAAACCATAATTGCTAATTCTGATATCATGCTTTTTCCATTGTAGCATAACATTCTCTCTCTCTCTCTCTCTCTCTCTCTCTCTCTCTCTCTCTCTCTCTCTCTCTCACACACACACACACACACACACACACACACACACACACACACACACACACACACACACACACACGGATACCCTCGAGTTCAGGCTGGGGATTGCCTTGTAGCGTTGAAGTTGTGGGAAATCGTCAGCCACATGCGTGTTTGTACAGCGCGACCACGTACTGATCAAGCTGCTGCTTCCGGGCATCGGGAGGGAAGCCATGGCAACAAGGAAGGGGAAACGGTTCTCCGGTTTGGGTTTGGGGGATTTCTTGTCACTTTTAAAAAACTGAAGGGGCGACAGCTTTTCAAATGGGTAAAACTGATGATCACGGGCATCTCATCGGCCACCGAGTCATGGATTCTGTTGTTCATTTTTACTTTTCCGAAGCGTGAGGGATCTCGAGCCAAGGCTGTATGCCCACACTCCCTGTGTGGGGAGCGGGGAGAGGGAGGCAAAAGGTTACTGCAGGAATAATAGTCCAGCGCCAGAGGCAGAGAGCAGAAAACGAAGTGACAAGCACTCCCACACAGCAATGCATCAAGCGCAACTTAGTAGCCAGTTCTGCTTTCTGGAGCCATCACTTATCTGATGATCTCCACCCTGGAACACGGGCCCTCAATCCTGAATGTGCAAAGCAGCTCCTGAACAAATGAACGCGCAAGTCGGAAAATGAATGCTCGTTACCGGAACGAACCATCTTAGTTCATCACCATTCAGAATACTTACTGGAAGGATCCCCGAGAAAGAAGGCATTGCAGCCTTCCAGCGGAGAGCGGTCCCGGCAACTCCCTCCCCTTGACCGGATCACTCGTCTGGTGGTGTGGAGGTCATCTCTGGGTGGGAGGGGGCACAGGCAGAAGCAGGAGGACCGGTTAGGAGACGATGGCTACCATCCAGGCAAGAGGTATATCGGAATGAAAAAGTAGAACCAGTAAGAACTGGTCAGATCCTAGATACATGCTGGAGGCAGTGCCAACAGGATCTCCTGTTAGAAGAGATGTGGGAAGAGAGGGATACAGAGGAGTGAAGGACCCCAACTTTTTTTCTGGGAAATTGTATGTATTGTATTGTTAATAAATGCAATGAGGAAGTCTGTGAGAGGAGCAGTTTGGGCAGGAAGATTGATGCCGTCTAATGACTGTGTTTTGGCATCAAGGAAAATGTTAATTTATATTAATAGACCTGGTTATAAAAGGCAGAACAAACAGGCAATATATCCTTACAGAAAACTTACCTTTAGAAAGAATTTCGAAAAAAAATTAGGTGACAAACTATTAGCAGTTAGAGAAACAAGCTTATATTTTCACAATCCCCCCCCCCTTTGGATAGAACTGATCATTCCCTCAACAATCCAAAAAAATAGGTATGTTTTCATTA
The DNA here is from genome assembly GCF_036850995.1 of Saccopteryx leptura. Taxonomy (NCBI): domain Eukaryota; kingdom Metazoa; phylum Chordata; class Mammalia; order Chiroptera; family Emballonuridae; genus Saccopteryx; species Saccopteryx leptura. The sequence continues at coordinate 199,254,857 of NC_089503.1, forward strand.
CTAAGAACCGAGAGGACGCACGTGAAGAGATAGGCAGATTCAATGGAGCTGAGGACAGGCACTAGAATAGGTACGGTGTAACCCGGGAGAAAGAAAGGCATAAGAAGTCTTAGAGATGGAGTGACTCTCTGGCTTGAAGAATTCCAGGAGCCTAAAGCCAGGTCCAATTAATTCACGGGGGGGGGGGGGGGGGGTAGGAGAGACCAGGGACCTGTGAGAGGCTCTGGGAGGAGGTAGGGTGAACCCCTGAGTCACTAAGTAAGAAAGAGAAGCAATGGTTCTGGGGGACCACTGACTCCACCGGCAAGGGTCCACTTCCTCTCCAGAGGGGTTGGCTAAATTGTGTCAAAGTCACCTCTATGCCTCAGTTCACATCCAGTCATTTTCAATGAGCTTCTTCTGTCAGCCTGAGAAGGGATTATTCCTCAGGAGATATGAACCGACTGTTCCTCACCTCCAGTAAGGGCCAGGCGTGAGAAAAAAAGGATAGGCTAACGCTAACAGAATTCCATGCCCGTTATTAAATCTCAGAATGAGGTCCCAACCACAATCTGCCACCGGATTAGTCTTCTTAAAGCGCCGCTTCGTGTCACTGGCCTATGCCAAACTCCCATGGTTTCTTATTGCTACCAATTCAAGTCTCACCTGCTCGGACCTCTGTGGCCTGGTCCCAAAGTGTTTGAGCAGACTCGATGCCCATCCCTCTTGGAGCCTCTGCAAAGACTCATGGGTAGTAACTCTCCTGCATGTCACCACCCCTGCTCCATTTATACACATCTATACAATTTAACATATAGCACTTGTGTCCTGACCTTGTGGCTTCATCCCCTGTGCTTTCACTGATCACCTCTGATCCACCCCTCACAGTGTCTTAAAACAGCACAGTAGCTGCGAACAAGTGGATGAGTATTCTTTCGGTATGTCTAGAAAACAAGACAGAATGTTTTCACATTGGTTTGGAATACTGTAATGTCCTGGTGAAGAGGCAGGGAAAAGGTTTACCACGTTCCCGTTCGCTCCTGCTCCTCATGTTTGCTGTTCTAGTCGGGGATCCCAGAACTGGTTTCACTGTGCAGTGGGGGCAAGGGAGCTCCAGATGCTGATCTGGATGGAATACTTTTCTTTGGAGTGCAGAAAGCCAGAGAAGTGGAAAAAAACAAAAATCAGAAGTACAACTATGCATTATTTCAGGTTATCTGTTTATTCACTCTAGTCATCAAATACTCCATTTACAATATACCCATCAAGTGACGAGTCTATATATTCATAAATCAGGTGAAATTGGGAATTGAGGAGGTAAGAGGGGGAGGGGGGGCACAGGAAGCTTCCTGGAATGGGAAAGTGAGCCGACCTAGGGCCTGATGATGAACAGAATTGGAGATCTCCTATTGTAGAAACCAGGGTTTAAAATGTGCAAATATTATTCAGATTTCAGGAAACCTTCGATTCCAGTTTGAGAAAGTGCTCCTGGTTCACTTTGGGGAGTAAAAAAGAAAGAGCGAGACGGTCTTGAATAGTGGTGGCACCAAAACCATGTCTCATTAATGAATAGCACCAAAACATGAAGACACAGAATTTCAAATCTGTCCCGGAGCCAAAGTGATCGGTTTATTGATTGTAGCAAAAGATGCCCAACTCTGCGTGACACTAAAGTGTGTGAATTCAATTCCAGTGGCCTATGACTTGAGAGCCCTGTGTGGAAAGAGTTCTAGTCTAGCCATGTGAGCCTGTTGCTTTACACAGCGCTGGCTGTTTTATAGGTGTCTGTTTACTGTGGTCATTTTACGTTTATGTTTTACTTAGGGATTGTTCACTCAGGACAGCTGGTCACTTGGTAAAAATCATCTCAATGGAAAAGAGACTGATGTTAATTAGCTGATTTGCTACAAAGGAGAACAATGCTATCATACACTTCTCCCCGTTTTGAGTTCCTAAGTCTCTATTTGGCTCAGATCCTAGATTTTTAAATGAGGGAAAACATATCTGATGGTTCTTTTTTAAAAACTGTGACTTTCTAGCATTTCTCTCTTGAAACGCGTCTAAAGTAACCTAATCATTTGTTAAGAAGCTCTAAATCCCTCAGGCAAAAGGTTCCATTCTTTATTCTTTTTCTTCCCAGAAGTTCAACCTCTTAAATTAAGGAATTGGCCAAGTGCAATGTTTTATCATGGAAAAATGATAACAATAATAGGATAAGGAAAGAACCGAAAATGCTCAATTTCAAATAACCAAGTCTATCTTCCTTATGGCTGTTATTTTTATGAGGATTTTTTATCCTTAAGAGAGATCGTGTACGTGTGTGTGTGTGTGTGTGTGTGTGTGTGTGTGTGTGTGTAGATTAATTTTTAGTTTGTTGTTTAATTTTGATGCTGTTGTGTAATCTGCAGCCTGGATGCCTCTCTTTTGTTATCTGGTGCAGTAATTAACGATAGAACTGGTTGATGCCTATGACAGAAATACTGACTACAAACATTATGCTAATTTCACAAAACCATTCACATGCAAGGCACATGAATGAATACATACAGTGCTTGTGTTAGATTTTACACTAATTAAAATAACCTACTGTCGGACCACAATGAACTTTTCCCTCAATTACATTCCTGTGGCATTGGGGTGTCGATCTAGCATCTATGACAGACTGCCTCCTTCCCCCCGGAGCTTGGAGAGGCTTGGGAAATGGGAACCTACCTGGTAAAGAAGCCCATGGGGCTATCACCCTCTCCCCGGCGGAGCTAAGCTGGGCTGAGGTTTGAGGAGAGCTAGGTTAAGATGTGTTTTCCTAGAAAAGAAAAGGAGAAGGAAGAATGGTGGCTAGAACTCCTCCCCCAGTCACAGAAGCTGACTTTGACTGTGCCCGCTCCGAGGGCCCAGCCAGATGGCCCATATCAAGGGGAAGGAGACCAGCGGTGGGAGGCAGTGCATACAGGAAAGCTCAGCAGTGGTGTTGAGAGAACAGGGGGAGGATGGACAAGGTGAAGAGAACCCAGAGGAGGTGCTCTCTCTGCTCAGGGTGAAGGGGTCTGCATGAAGTGGTCCAGCAGCGTGAGTTGGGGTAGATGCGTATTCCTCGTGTTGCTTCTCTGCGAAGAAGGTGAGAGTGGTTCAAGAATGAAAGAAAAATCCCTGGGCTGTTAGGAACGCCTTGGGCCATTTAGATCCTTTTAATTTTATATAGTTTTAAACTGCCACTTTGACAAACAAACATCTGTGGCCTTGGGAGAACCAAAGTAGAAAACACCTGTGTTTAACCCATTCATAGCCTGATGTTTACAGTGCAGGCTTAGCCCAGTAGAGAGCCCTCAACTGCAAGTTTGGTGTTTGGTTTTCTCCGTGCAACGTTTCACTTTGACCCATTGGTCCTAGCTTGGAAACGAGCACCCAGAATTGGGGGGAGTCTGCCAGTCAGTTCAAGACTTTCTGTCTCCTGAACTGCTAGGCTCAGGCTCTGTCTACTGAGCCCACTTAGGAAGGTTCCTACGTGTGCCCTTCAACCCATCAGGGTTCTCTCCATCTAAAATGAATCAACGGAGTGAACGCCCTCTGCCTGGTAAGAGCAATCTTCCTCACGGGAACAACCTGATTCAGTTTCTCCTAATGCAAGTTGTAATGGATACTGCTCTGTCCCATCCCGGGGCTCAGCAGGGACAGAAAAATTCAGAGGAGTGGGCAGAATTTAATGAGAGCTGCTGCAAAGCTGGGAATGAAGTCGTCAAGCTGCAGAAGGGGAGCAGGTCCAAGTTCAAATTCAGCCAAGGGCCAGTGCCCGGTGTCTGAGAGCGTGGTCTCGGCGGACGCTGGCTGCCCTCAGGAGAAAGAAGAGACGGGGAGGGACTGGACAGAGCGGGAGGCCTTAAACTGCATCGAGACCGCGTATTTTTTATTTCTCATCAGAGAATCAAGGTCTTGTGCAAGGACAGCAAACTGTATTTGTTTATTCCAGGTGGCGGATGCACATGTATATAATGTACCAATGATCCTCAAAATGTGGTCCTAGGACCAGCAGCATCGACAGGACTTGGAAAGTCATTAGAAATGCACATTCTCAGGCTGTTCCCCAAACCTGCTGAATTGGGAACTCCAGATGGAACCCAGCAATCTGCTTTACCAAGCCCTGCAGGCAACGCTGGTGCATACTGCCATTTGAGGACCGCTGGAACAGAGCAGCCTCCATTCTTGTCCACGTGTGTGACAGAGTCACAGTGGTGACGGGGGATGCCCCACAGAAGTGCTGGCGGAGGGCAGCTGTGGGGAGAGGTCAGGTTTGTGTGGTCCCAGGGCCATTTCAGGAATCGGACCCGGATGTCCCACAGAGTGGGGCTGGGGGCAGCAAGGGCTGGTTTAGAACAAGAGAGAAAGGTGAGACTGTCATCTGAAAGGAGTGGCGCTGGGCGGCTGAGCCAAAGCCAAGTCTCGGGTGCAGGATGCTAAGGCAAGGCCCTTGTGAGCAAAGGACACGGGGGAAGACCAAGGACCTGGCAGGGCTGCCATCTGGGCAGAGCCACCTGGGCACGGCACTGCTTACTGTAGCAGGACTGACAGGGGCCTGGGTGCTGGGCTGCAGAACTCCCCTTCTCTCCAACCTTCCCCTCCCACCCCTCCCCTCCCTCCCCTCACCCCTTCTTCCCCTCCCCTCCCTTCCACTCCCCATCTGTCCCCTCCCCTCCCCTCCTCTCCCCCCTCCCCACACCTCCTTACACCTCCCCTCCCCTCCTCTCTCTGCTCCCCACAACCTCCTTTCCCCTCCCTTCCTCCCCCCTCCCCCCTATTCCACCCCTCCCTTCCCCTCCTTTCCCCTCCCCTCCCCTCTCTCCTCCCCTCCCCTCTCTCCTCCCCTCCCACACCTCCCTTCCCCTCCCCTCCCCCCTTTCCTCCCCTCCCCTCTCCACCCCTTCCTCCTATCCCACCCCTCCCTGCTCCTCCCCTCCCTCCCTACCCAGGGCAGGCCAAGGGCAAGCCTGCTGCTGGTGGAGGCCAATGAGTTCTGCAATTGAGGGCCCGGCAGGCTAACAGCAAGGCAGGTGGCTGCCTTCAGATAATACTTCTCCCTGTAGCTAACTCCCCTGTCTCCCTTGCCTGTGTTCCAGATCTGAGCAAAAAAGAACAGTTAATTTAAAAAAAAATTTTTTTGTAAGTACCTCATTTCAACTGCATAAAACATAACATTTAAAAGGCACAGAATCAGTTTTCCAGCAATCGTCATGACCACGAATGAAATGTTCACGAGGCCTCTGAGACTTCAGCTTTGTCCTGACTTGACCCAGATGTTTTTCCTGTCCTTTGCGTTTCTCTCACATCATCCCTCTGCTGTGTACTCCCCCCTCGGCCCCCTCATGCTCCCTCCGGCCCCCCTTCCTCCCCGCCTACCCGGGAATCCTTAAAGCTCCTGGAGTTTACATGGCTCCGACCTGCAGCCCAGGGTCCAGGCGTCCCTGCTAATGGCTGGTCTGAAGGGTGCGCTGCTTTAGACAGCCGTACTCCTCACTCCTGGCCTGGTGACCTCACCTTGGCTGAGAACCTCTGATCGTTGGCCGCAGGCGGTGGATGCTGAGAAGGGGAAAAAGAATTCAAACTTCTACAACATTACTTTTGAGCTAAATACAAATGGCACATCCTAGAAAACTACTTACACACAGACACGCACACACACAGACATGCACACACGCCCACGCCAAACTTCATTGAAACTGGTTGAATTAAGTGTTTCATTCTCACTCAGGGATGAATTTAGCACACCCTGGCACGGTTTGTGTCACAGTTCTGTCATTTACAAAACCGTAGGCATAACATCCCATTTCCTCGAGGGGAGGACTCACATCGCTGAGATGGTTACACTGAGTTGGAATTGTTGTCAAGGACTGGTCCCCTCCTCGTATCTTCTTTTTTTATGCAGCAGTCAAAAAAAAAAAAAAAAAAAATTCCCAGGCAGCATGTCATAGGAAGTCAGAGGATCCAGAGGAAGTGAAAACTTTCCAGACTGAGAACTCCAATTTTGTAGTCAGAGAAATTATTCTGAGCACACACTTCATGTTACTCCGTTTGGGGGTCGGAATAATTTGGACCCTGCAAAGGTGTCCACATCCGGATCCCACAGGAAGCCAGAATTCCCTCGATCCCACAAGGACTTAGGAAACTCACTCACCTTGTCCACTGCTGAGGGCAGAGGGCAGGCTGGCCGGGTTCTCTCCGTCTCTATCATAATGCGTCTTGTAGAGGAGAGCTGGTTTGAGGTGGTGGTTGGAATCTGAACTCTGGTTTCTTAATTTACAAATGAGGAGACGAGGTCAGATCACCTCAAGGGAAACCAACTCCATCTCTGAAAGGCTCCATCCAGTTCAGTCGATGAGGAGATAGGCATTGGAGCGCGCACGCGCGTTCCCCACTCATTCCTTCAGGTCTTAAAGAACCTCAGAACTCACATCTCTGTGCTATACTTGCTTCTAGAGAGTGAGGAGGTGGGACATGCTGCTCCGTTTTACTGTGTTGGAAAGGCCTGCGCTTTCTGTATTAGATAACTTTCTGGGCTTGGTTTGTGTTTCCTCCCACATGGGGTTCAGCTACAAACAGAGTGCCGCTTAGCAGCTCGGGATACGTGACTGGTAATCACGGCGGTAGTCGGACGTCTGCACGCAGGTGGAGCACTGGTCTCTAGCTGCTTATCCCCTCACCCCACCCCAGTTCAGGGGTTCTCTCTGCGTCTCCAAAGGCTCCCTGTGTCCCAGCCGCTGTACTGACTGAGAATGCATGAATGAATGAGTGAATGAGTAAGCTGCCTTCTTGCCGCTTGTTTTCCTTAACCCCGCTCTGCACGACCCAACCCAACGGGGAAGTGGGGAAAGACAGCGGCTGCCTCGGGCCCAGACGCACCTTGCTCCCCTCCCCCACCATGCTTCTTCTATGGGAGGGAGAAGATGAAAGTTGTCCTTTCTGGGAAAACTTAAACATTGCTGTGACAAGTAGAATTCTTACACCAATGAAGATGAAAGTATATATTCCTTCAAAGTCTTACCTCTGAAATACATGAACAGTTCTAAAGAATAATAAGGCTTGAAAAACAACAGGGGGGGGGGGAGGGATGGATTTCTGCCCTAGACTGAGTGGTCGCGGCATGAGATGTAGGCTGTGCTCCGTGCCTGGCCCTCATGCTCTCTCTTCTCCCTCACTAACTCACTTCCCTCTGACTCTCCTGTGCGCCGCTCCCCATGTCTGGGTGTGGACTCCTGTGTCCTGGGGTTTCCATGACTGTCTTCTGTTTGAATGAATCGTGATTGTCTGTCTGACATGCCATAAATCGGGTTCATAAAGTTCTCTGATTTTATCTTCCCCTCATGTGAAAATAACCATACATCAGAGGTTGACTTAGATGGATAATTGAAAGAATAATGGGGGGAGAAAGCAGAGAACTGGTTTTTCAGATACTAAGTAGGAGAGTATTTTTTTTGTTCCAAAAGTCCTGAGAAATTTTAAATTTTCATCTAAAGCATGTCTTAAATAGAAGGTGAATTACTCACAGACCGTGCCTAGCAATACATAGTACATGCATAATACCTCTTAGGTCAGTGTGAGGTTACCTACCCTACCAAAGTAGAGCATTGCCTGAGCAAGGACTCATTCTTTTTTCTCCTGCTCTGAAGGTCACAGCCGAGTACAGCAAAACCATACATTTCCTACTTTCCATTTCCCAAGATGCTGGAATATTACCCAGGAAATAAACACTCCAAGTCTGTTTGTTTCCTAAAACCATGAGAAAAATGTGAACTGCTTGGAAAGCTGCCCCCGGGGACAAGGCTCATGCTCAGATCACTGACGTGGCGAGCGTGTTTGGTTACTTTTCTCAAGAGTCCACTTCTCATCGCTGGGGTGGGAGGCCTGCAGCCCGTGGAGAAGCAGCCTCCGTCCAAGGTCAACAGAGCTGGGGGAAAGGACTAAGCACCATCCACCTCCGCCGAGTCCAGGGATGTTGATTGTGGCACAAATCGTGCGTTCAACCCTCAACCTCTGTTAGCTCCTTTATGGGGCTTGCGTTTGATATTTTAAGTAGATTTATTGGGTGCCTTCCATCCTAGGCAAAGATTTCCATTTAATTTCTCCCTCATCCTCCCCAAGACGCCTTTGCTTATAGCTGTGGCCTCTGTTCTTGTTGAGTTAACTCCTTGTTCAGGTTGCCTGAAGTCAAACGTATATATACATAGAGCCCTGACTGGTTGGCTCAGTGTTAGAGTGTCAGCCTGGCCTGTGGATGTCCTGGGGTTGATTCCTAGTTAGAACATACAGAGAAATGACCATCTGCTTCTCCACCCCTCATCTTCCCTTTTCTCTCTCTCTCTCTCTTTCTGTCCCAGCCGCTGTACTGACTGAGAATGCATGAATGAATGAGTGAATGAGTAAGCTGCCTTCTTGCCGCTTGTTTTCCTTAACCCCGCTCTGCACGACCCAACGGGGAAGTGGGAAAAGACAGCAGCCGCCTCGGGCCCCAGACGCACCTGGCTCGCCTCTCTTCTCCTCCTCCTCCTGCAGCCAGGGCTCAATTGGTTTGAGGAGGCTGGCCCCGGATGCTGAGAATGGCTCTATGGAGCCTCCACCTTAGGTGCTTAAAATAGCTTAGTTGCAAGCATGGCCCAAGGCAGGCAGAGCTTCGGCCCCTGATAGGGTTTGCCAGGTGGGTCCCGGTCGGGGCTCATGCAGGAATCTGTCTCTCTATGTACCCTCCTCACACTAGGAAAAGAAGAAGAGACAGTGTATACATGGAGGGACATTCCCTAATGGACCTTTTGGACAGCAGCAGAACAGGGAATTGACTCAGCAAAAGAGTGGAGTGAGCTGCTCAGCTGGGTAGCAGGTAGAGCAGGAAAACACTGGAGGAAGAGAAAGGAAAGAGAGAACAGGAGAGCATGGGGCTGGGAAAGGACACCAATGACCAACACGAGACGGACCGCCCTTGCCAGCCACGGGGAGGAGGCAAAGGATCCAGCTTGATTATTTTATACAAATAGCTCCTGTGACTTAAAGGTCAGGAAACTGGCTGAGCAGGCAGAACCTAGCAAACACAATGACAGGACAATTCAGATGAGTCTCTGCATTCTTTTTCCAGCACGGGTGCTGGAAACCTTGAACTAAAATGCCCGCGGCAGTCGGTCGAGAAGAGCTCTAAGGAACACATGTCTTGAAAAGAAGACTGGCGTCTTTCTCCTTCTCTCGAGAAAGCTGTGCCAGCTCCGTCCTCACAGGCTCCTTGCTCCTGGGGACACACTACTTTCTGAGTTTGCTTAATTAAGCAGTTTCCAGCGGGTGGCTGAGAGTGCTGTAGCTCTCTGGGGTTCCTGTCCCTTTCTTGTGGACATTTTACCTCATATCTCTGTCTCTGTGACCTGGTGTCCTCTACCGACTACTGGCTTTGTCCTCCGTGAGACATTTCCCAGGATAAAGGCAGGACCCTGGCAGGTGACGCTCACTGAGCCGTTTGTGATGGAGCAATAGTTCTGGAATGCCAGGTCGGGGAGGAGGAACAGCTAATTCTCCACGTGGGCTGTTGAAAATGTGGAGCCCTGCATCTCGTCTCCCTCTGTATCATCCTGAGTTCTTCTTTCAGTTTTTGTAATCTTAGTGAAGTGCAGGTGTAGGGGTCCTGAATATGCAACTGGCATAAAAATTATTTTGTGCAGGAAGCCTTTAAGAAGAGGTTTTTGGTTTTTTTTTCTGAACTCTCTTATCTGCTTAAAGGCAGAGCCTCCCGAAAAGAACTCCATTGTCTTAAATCCCTTCCCTGAGAGTTTCCCAGCCGGGGAGGATGGACTCTTCCCATGGGAGAGAAGCCTCACCACACACGCACTCAGACTGCCACTACTAGCTCCTGTCTGTGGTCCTGCGGGCCCACTTATCTGTCCTAACTGTTGCTTATTTTCTCTTCTCCCCTCTCTGTCCTCTGTCCAGCCCCACATTCTAACCATTTCCTTGAAACACATTTTCCTGTGAACTCTCCTACTTAGACGGCGATTGCCTTTTGTCTTTTCTTTCCCTCATCTGTCCTTTGTGGGTGTCCGTCGTGGGCTCTCAAATACTGAACACGAATCATTAGAGGGGGAAAGCTCAACCTTCCCCCACGCGGGCCGTCCAATCTGAGCCTTTCGATACCCTGCCCCCACATGTCCTCGGAAAGCCCTGTCCTGGGTGTTTTCAGGTTCAATGCTCCGTTCTGTGCTGGTCCTCACCGCCCTCCTTGCCATTTCTGGCCGGCTTCCCTGTCTGCTTGTCAGCCTCTATTGAAGAAATCGCTACTATTTTAGTCCTGGGTTCTTTCTCTTTCTTAATGGGAGTAGCTAACATCTAGTGGAGCACTGACCTCGAGCCAGATGGTGTTCCTAGCATCCTCCATTAGAGGTTAAGTAAGATACTGGAGGTATCACTGTTCCCAGGAGCTGGGGAAGGACCCCAGTGCAAGCAGTCTGGGGGCCAGAGCTTACCTCTTCACCAGGGCCTTTTATTACACATACTCTCTTGCTTTCCAGAGCCAGTGTTATTCAATCTCACCAGGCAGAAGACACTAGGAAGTTAGTTACATGGTCTGGGACTTAACCAGTGCCAGGTCTACAGAAAGCTTTAAGGTCCAAATTTTACATCATTTTTGCCAAACAAAACCATTAGCCTCTGGATTAGGGCTGCTGGGCAGACTGCAAGTTTATGGCCTCTGCCCATAGCAACTGAATAAATACTCAATCTACAGCCTCACACTCCATTTTTCTCTGGAAATCATTGAATGTCAAAGAATGGATGGACAGCCGCTGACATTTCAAGCTTTTTGTGATTAAAATCAAACTCCTGTACCCTCACCACTTCCTCATAATGGGTTGTCTTTTGGTGTTTTTGAGCCCATTATTCTGTAATTAATCTTGTTCAGATTGTTTACCCACATTAACGGGTATCTATCTGAAGAAAACGAATATATTTATACTAACTTGAAAAGATATAGGCACCCCCCTATTCATGGCAGCATTATTTACAATAGCCAATACATGGAAACAACCCAAGTGCCCATTGCCGGATGGGTGGATAAAGATGGATGAAGAATGGCTAACTAAAATGTGACACACACACAATAAAGTACTATTGAGCCATAAAAAGAAGGGAATTCTGCCACTTGTAACAACATCGATGGACCTAGAAGGTAGTATGCTTAGTGAAATAAGTGAGACAGAGAAGGACAGATACCATATGATTTTACTTATATGTGGAATCTAAAAAAAAATAAAAGAAAAAGAAAAATACCCTTGATAAAAATACAGCCTCTTTTTAACATCTTATGTCGTGCTTCAAAAGGACTCTTGCAAATACTTTTTTCATTTGATCATTGCATGAAGCAAGAGAAAAAGATATTGTGATTTCTTTTTATATTATAGGTGAGAACATTGAAGTTCTAAGAAGGACAGTGGTAAGCAAATTTAGACACCGCCCCCCTCCCCAACTGTGTGCAGCCTGGGAGCTAAGGAAGGTTTGCACATCTCTGAAATGTCTGGGGCGGGGGAAATCAAAGAAGAATACTATTTTGTGATGTGAAAATTATATGAAATTCAAATGTTTATTATACTTCCTCTCTCTCTTGCTTGCTGGGGCCAAGCTTCTAATAGGACTGGGCATAAGACAATAGGAAGTTATGTGGTCTGGGGTCTAATGAGCCGAGTCTACAGGGAGCATTCAGATCATCAGCCAAGTTTTATTGGAAGACACACCCATGGTCATCTACTAAATATTGTCCAATGGCTGCTTTCACACTCCATCAGCATTGTTGAGTGGTGGCAACAGAGGCTCTGTGCCCCGAAAAGCTAAAAATACTACAAACCAGTTCTTTACGGAAAAAGTTAGCTGACCCCTGCTCTGAGTGGTGAAAGGACTTGTCCCATAATGACACAATGTAGGAGAGTGTTCTAAAACTTGAATGCAGATCTTTTGACAATCCCAAAGAACAGGCTTGCTGGCTAGATGTCTCATCGCTTTGTAGACAAAATAAAAGGAACACCTTTGTGCTTTTAAGCATTTGGGGACCGCCAGGCTTCTTCGCTTCCATTTTGCTTGTAAAAAGCTTGCATTATGGAAGTACAGTAAGTATAGAAAATTCACAGACCAGGCTCTCGAGAGCAGCTAGCACAGGCAGACACCTCCTCCTCACTGCTAATCAGACAGCTTCCCTCCTCTGTCCCAAGCCATCCTCAGAGCTGAAGTGTGTCACCTGCAGGACACTTGGACACTTGTCTCTTCCAGAGCAGCATGATGAGACTTTTCTTAGCCTGACCTCAGCCTGAGTACTTAGCAAGAGTATTACACCCTTCGGTGCTCTTGTGACTAAGGGAAATAAAAATAACAGATGGTGCACAGAAGTAGCACCCCCCCCCCTGCAAATCACACCTTAATAGTGGCTTCTCCTAAAAAATAAAATGTTTAATGGTAACTGACGGTATCTGCTCCGCTTAGCGTATATAGACAGAATGCTCTACAAGCTCAACTACGAACCTCTCCTTGTTCATGGTCAGCATGCAACCTGGAAGCTAGCCAGCTGCTCTCCAGAGTCTTTAAACAGGAGCAAGATGGCCAATTTGGGCATTTCCCCAAATATTACTGTGTGAGCCCATGGTATATGTTATTTGCTTTTTCTGCATGGATTCTCAGAAAATTAATCACATCCATATCCAAATAGAACTATATAAGCATATTGCAAAACCCAGTTCATTTTTCGAGCATCCTAAAACTTGAAATAAGGCCCTTATTGTCCCCTCCTTGTGTTACTGTTGGTAGCCAGGAATTTCTACTTCAGCATTAGAAGATGCGACATATCCCCTTTTCCCCCTAAGATCACATGGAGTAAAAAAACTCTTTAGGGGTTCACGTAGTATGATTTCTGAGGTGTATTATGATTACTAATGGGTCTGTTCAGAATACAGGCAAAATTCACAAACACTACAAAAAGAACGTTTGTAAAGGCTATAGCTATCAGGCAGTTTATTTCATCATCATCATCATCATCATCACTAATAAAAGCCTATCAGAAATACATTGGGCTCGATCTTCTGCTGAGCTGTTCCTCAGGGAAGGCTCTGCCAGGGTAGTAATTCATCAAACATAGAAAGGAAGAGGAGAGCAGGATTGCTCGTTTGCCCGGGTTAAAACTTGCACCAGGTCATGGAGCCCTGAGAATAGATACAAAGCATTTTGTGATTTATCCTACCATTGCTGGTTTTGTTTTCTAAGTTGTTATTTCAAAATGATTTAAGATTTTACAGAAAAGTGCAAAAATACTGCCAAGATAAAAATAATTTTCCATGTATACTTCACCCTTATTCTTCAAAGGTTAACATCTTGCATTTGTTTTATCTTTTTTTTTTTTGTACAGATAGAGATAGGAGGGTATAATTATGTGTTTTGTACCCTTGGCAGTAGGTTATAGACATGATGTTCCTTCATAACTAAATGCTGGAGCCTTGTCTGTCCTAAAACCTCGGGCATTCTCTGTAGAACCACAATACCGTTAAAATTAGGAAATTAACTCTGATACAGGTAAATTGGAGGAGTAAGTCTGATTCACAGAGATCATGTAAATTTTACCAATCCTCTCACATATGTCCTATGAAGGGAAAGGGAGGGGGAGGAATCTGGTTTAAGGGTCAGTCTAGGAGCACAAATTGTTGTTTGGTTTTCTTTTCTCTTTAGTCGCTTTTAATCTGGAATCTCCAGTCTGATGACCTTGACACTTGTGGAGAGTCCAGGCCATTTATTTTGAAAAACATCAACTTGCAGAGTCTGCTATTTGCTGGTGATTAGGTTCACACAACGTGTTTTGGGCAGGAGTCTTCAGGAGATTATTTCAGGAAATAAATACATGGTGTGCATTTGTCTAGTTACAGATAATACTAACCTTGAACACTGTGGTAGTCTCCACTGTAAGTTTTCTATATTTTTCCCTTTGTCTTGTGTGGAGTTACACTGAGACTATGTAATAATATCCTCTTTCTCATTCAATATCTGACCTGTCATTTCTTGCCTGAAACAGTGATTAATTACCACAGAGATCACCAAATGGTGATTTTTCTAATTTTGTCATTTCTTCTACATTTAATACTGTATGGAAGGGCTTTTTCTTCCTTGCACACTTATTTGCCTATTTGTATTAGAAGAAACATGAACTCTTCTTTTGTTCAGTGAGTCACAAGCCACTGCCATTGTTGTTTATTTTGCTGCAGACATTGTTCTGAGGTGCGCTTCTGTTTGAGGTGAGCAGACATGTCACCTGCCCTGCATTTGTCATTTTGGCAGCGCTGGAAAGGGTGCTTGGGAAGCGGGAGATGGGAGGCTCAGAGGGAATGAGCGACGGGAGCTTCGGGTGTGGAGAGCTAGCATGGATTTCAGCGACTCTGGGAAGGCGGAGTCTAGTGACTGGGAGGGCGGGGTCCCCAGGCAGAGCAGCGGCTATGGAAGCAGGGAGAGGTTGCAAACAAAGACAAACTGGGCTTTTTTTTTTTTTAAGATTTTATTTATTCATCTTAGAGTCAGGAGACAGAGAGAAAGACAGAGAGAGAGAAAGGGGGAGGAGCAGGAAGCATCAACTCCCATATGTGCCTTGACTAGGCAAGCCCGGGGTTTTGAACTGGTGACCTCAGCGTTCCAGGTCAGTTCTTTATCTACTGTGCCACCACAGGTCAGGCTTTTTTTTTTTTTTAGACAAGCTGAGCTTTAGACGGGTTGAGCGCAAACCTCCAAGGACACGTCACGTGGGAACTGCCAGGCACTTGAGAATCGAGACCCAGGGCACAGAGGGGCAGGAGTGGCCCGCCCTGGGAATCGTCCCAGATGGAGGCCTGGGAAGTCGGTGCACTCACTCACTCAGCAGGTCCAGAAAGCCAACCTAGGAGAGAGGAGGGCCAATTGTAGGGAATGGCTGCAATAAAAATGTCTGTGAGAGAGTAAGGGAAAGACCCTACTGAGAGTGAGAAGAGCAGAGAACTTTGTGAGAAGTCATCAAAACTGAGATTAAAAAAAATATTTTTTTTTTTTTTTCAAAAAGGAGGGAGTAGTAGGTGGAGCCAAGTTCTGGGCTTGCACAGAATGATGGATGAGATGAGGCCCAAACGTGACCACGAGGAAGTCGGTGTCCTGCTGGGAGACCTGTCTCAGTTTAACTTACAGGTGGGTAAGGTGACGTGAGGAAGAGATGATAGTACCTGCCATCCATAATGTTAGGGTTCAGCAGTGAAGGGAAGCACAGGCAAGAGGGGTTTTCTTTGCCTGGAGGCCGTAACCGTGGCTTTCGTCTAAAAGGCATGGAAGGGGGCAGGAGTGAGGATGCCAGTGGCTCTCCCCACCCTCCCGGGGACCCTGGAATCCATCCTGGGCCTTCCAGGCCTTGGCCTTTGCAAAGTAGGAAGTCTCAGCCTACTGGGAAGGTGGGAGAGGACGTGGGTGGAGTTCCAGAGAGGTCTCTGCGGGAAGGGTGACTGTGGGGGGAGGCTGGTGGCCACATGGAATACCAGGTTTCCCAGTGTGGTTGGGGTGAAAGAAGGAGGGTGGATCTGGAGAGTGCTGAGGAGTGGGAAATGACTCTCAGGTCATGGGAATTAAACAGCCTACGGACACTGCAGGGATATCCCTGTAGAGATGAGACTCTGATTGAGGACACACCAGGTTAATGATGGCTGAGCACATGGGTGCCCCGAACCCTTTCCGGATCAGAGAAGAGAAACACAAGGGGATGGGAGTGTTGTGAGTATGCTGAGCTCCTTAGAGAGCAGATGTCGAGGCCGGATTGACTGTGCAAGAGGCTGACCAGGAGGAAATGCCTGTGAAGGGTGGAGGGGGGACACAGAAGGTGGGAGAGCCTCAGACTGTCTGGGTTTGACCTCTGGGAAGGGGAAGAGGGGGAGGAAGGAGCATTGGCCAGGAAGACCCTCAGATCTCAGCGCGGTTCTTAGAGGTTCAGCCAGGCCAATGGGAAATCCCGGAGTCAAAGTTCCCTGCGAAGGGAGGGCCCCATCTTGCAGAATGAGCTGGATTTAGTATGCCAGCCACGGATAGTCATGCTGGAGTGGCCGCAGAAAGCACGGGGTGGGCCTGGGGTCCGTCCAGAGCACAGGCAGCTCCGTGTGCTGTGCGGCAGGGTGTCTGAGTGGCACCGTCTCAGGCTGCCAAAGGGGCCTGTGACACACTGTTTATTTTCCAATATCAATTCCCTGGGAGCAAGGCGGTCACCTGATCATGGTTCCCAGCAGAACTTCAAAGACAGGCCAGGCTGCCCACCTTGGCCTGTGGGGACTTGTAGCCTCTCGTCTTTGTGACATAGGGCAGGAAGCCGAGGCTCGTGCATGGGCCCTGTTTGAACAGCTCGTCAAAGCGAGAGAACTAGAGCTGAGACGACATCCAGGTAAGTCACCTCAGGACGGCTCCAGCTCCAGCTCGGGGGACCTCCAGGCACCGAAGTGAAGTGGAAGAAGCAGGTGGGAAGGGAGCACTCCCTGCAGAGGCGCTGCACCAGTGTGCTTATAGAGTAGGAACAGGAGTGCTAGTTTGTGAGAACGAGAGGAATAGGGGTTCAGTGAGAAAGCCAAGGTGGCAGCTCAAAGACAGGTGGAGAGAAAGGATTCTTTCTTACCCATTCTGTGCAGATCTTCGATGGGACTGAACGAGGCCCGTCTTCACTGGGGAGGCTGTTGCTTTACTCAGCGTACAGATCGTCTGTTCATGTGACCTGGAAACACCCTCACAGACACACCCAGAAACAATGTGTGAACCACACATCTGGGCTCCCCATGGCCTGTTCAAGGTGACACCGGGGTGTTGTCAGTTGAAGAGTCTAAGAACAAGATTGCTCTCCCTCCCAAAATCTCTCCAAGCCTCCCCACCCCCGTCATTCCCTTCCCCCCAGGCATGGCACCCCTGCCTGCCTTCTCCTAAATTCCAAGGGCCCTTCTGCTACCTCCGTGACTTCCTAAATACACTTTCTCTTATAATTTGGGAGATAAAAAAATCTAAGAACATAAAATAAGTGTCAGTTCTGTGAATCAGCTATTTAAATAAAAGGGTACCTCCTTCTGATGCTCCCACGAAGACAACTTCCTCTTGGTGGCTCACGCTCACGGAAGAAAAACCCTGGCTCACTCCCAAGCTTCCAGAACGACAAGGTCACCCAAGTGAGACCATCCATAAAGGCAAGGCAGTAAAAAAAGAGAGAGCGCTTCCCAATTTAACACTCAGCGACCCTAATGGACATAAAAGACGCATAGTCGGTCAGTCCACCCCTGTCCTGGGTCAGGAGAGCAGGCTCAGCTCCGGTGACACGTTACTGTCCTTCAAGGTCGAAGCCAAGGGCAAAGCCAAGAGACTTTCATTTTCAGCTCCTGGTTATGTCATTTTAGAACAAATTCAACTGCTATATCTCACTCAGCATTGGACTTCTCGATCGACGGCTCTGAACGCAATCGTTGCTCGTGTGATTTTTGTGCGCACAATGGCTGCGCAGCGAGCACACAGGCACTGCAGAACTGCGCTCTGGCTTGGCCCCTGCTCTCCATGGGGCCATGTTCAAAGACGTGCAGGCCTAACAGCCCCCCCCCCCATCACCTCCCAGGAGTTTGGATTTTTATGTTTTTAACAAGTGGGTACAAAGCTCTTTGGAAGCCCTTCAGTTGAGAAAGATTTAATTTTTGTTTAGAAGATTCTGTTTTCAAGTTTTTTTAAATATGATATTTTTAAACAGGAGACAATTACAGCTTTGTTGTTTATAAAGATAATAGAACTATGGCAACATTTCTTCCTATCTGTTTTTAAAATGTTCTTTTTCAAAAAGGAGTTATTTTCTCATCTTTTTTTTTTTTTGCAAACATACCTTTTCTTTGATAGCATAAATGGCTAAAAACAATTTTTTCCCCACTAAATGCAGTCAGGTAAGATTAAATATAATTATTTCAACTTCTAAAAGGGGCCCAGTGAAGGTTGTGCTACATGGGAAGGTTGATTTCTGCTATTTTCTCTTCATTTACCTGCTCTTGCTCTCTTGTTTCTGCCTTTGATCCCAGATTTCTTTGCAGGAAGAGACCACCTGTGCATTTCGTGCAGACTAGTTAGAGTGAGATAATCCATTCTATAAAGCCGTGCATGTGGGAACTTGCACGTGCTGAAAAGAAGTATATGAACAGCTGGTTGACACCCCCACGCACCCCCTAATTGCCCTGTACCCTCTCAGGATCCATCCTGTGCCAGACCTGACATGTGACCCACCATCTAAGAGGCAGATGATCTCCATAGTACATAGTCTCACGTATCGTATCATTGGCACCCTCCCCCTGGGGACCCGGCTTCATCATGGGGTCACTTGTGGACCCATCACAATGAGGCCAAGGAAATTTCAACTTTGCCTCATGCGGAGTTTAGATTCTTCAAATCCTTCAAGACAAACAAGTCCTTCCTCTTCCTAATACCTGCTCTCATAGCATAACCTGGGTGCATGGTTTTGCTAATCCAGCCTCTATCTCTTTATTCCACCCTACTCTCAACACCCCCCTCAGTCAGAGTGGGTGGCGGGGAATGGGGACACAAGAGGAGAAGAACGAAGTCTTGACCTGCCACAGTATCAGGGTCCAGCATGTAGCATGTGCTGCACACTGGGTTGTCATAGTGATACAATTTTGATCTTTTCTTGTGACTTCATTGGGTCCCACTTCATCGGTGGCCCACACAGAGTTGGACTGGGCCTGTGGGACCGGCTCTGGTGCGATGCTGTGAGTCTGTCTGTGGGGAGAGCAGGTTGAGTGGCTGGCAGGGCTATTCTTGGGTGCCGAGTACAGCTCTGAGCCCCCCACCCCCCACCCCGTGTCTCATTCAGTCTCTGGTGGGTTACAGGGAGAGCTCCAAGAGACGGGCCTGCAGAAGATACTCGATCCCCATGAGAATTTGCAGCCCAGCACGGCAGGGAGCTAACAACATCAAATACTTCTGACTGGGAGAGATGGAAGCAGCTGCTTCAGTTGTGATGTACACAATGGACACAGCATGGGGGCGGGCCTCAAAAACACTGGAGGGAAAAGTGTGTCTATGAAAAGTAACTTCAAATACCCCACAGAGAGCTCAAATGCCTCACAGGCAGAGAGTGTACTGATCATGGAAAAGTTGGGGTCAAGAGAGCAACTCTGTGGCGTAAAGTTTGAGTCCCAAAGGAAGTTGTGCTCATCTCATGATATGTCCCTCCTCCTGCTCCTCTCAAACCCCCAAAACCCCAAAACTTCATGGCCACACACTAGCTGGTTAGCTTGGTCAGTGAGAGTGTCGGCCAGAAACGCTATGGTTGAGGGTTCACTCCCTGTTCAGGGCACAACTAAGTGGAAAGACAAATAAATGCTCCCACCCCCCTTCCTTTCTCTGTTTTTCCAAAGGCAATTAATAAATAATTTTTTAAAAATGTTTAAAAAGAACCTCATGGCCGAGGTTACCATGTCCATTCCAAAATCACTTAATCCCATAAAAGTGGACGAGGAGGATAGATAATCCTGATTCAGACCTCGATATTAAATTAAGGCGTTTATTTCTAGACGAGTGTTTCAGTGAAGCTCAACCTTGTGACTTGTTATGTCCAAGGGTGATGAATAGGGCAGATGACATCATCACCATGCTACTTTGTGAATGGAAATCTACCCGGCAACTCAAGGCAAGATTACTCTGAACTGAATCAAGAATGAAAATGATGGTATAAGCCTATGATCATCATTTAATATTAATTGTACCAAAAGAGAGTTATTTTATGTAAGGATCACATTCATCTCTGGAGGGGATAAAAAGAATTTTCTTTTAAATAAATAATATTTAACAAGTAAATCTATCTGATAGTGACCCAGAGCTCCCTAATTGGTGTTGAAGGAATAATTTTTCCTAATTGGGCAACTGGTGGGAAGTTTATTATCCTCGGTCTGTTTTATAATGTTGATCTCTAGACTATAAAGCCCTAGTGGATGATGGCTGCACATTTTGTCCAGAGATTTAATGGCCTCCCCATCTGGTACAGTACAAAATAAGTAAGACATTTTGGAATCACTTGGGATGCTTTCAGCTGGACTTAACTGAAAGCTTACCTCAACCTGCCGCAGGCATTCGAGTTCTGTATTATCTTACATAACAAGCAGTCCAGAGTTGGGAAATTACCAAGTGGCTCTATCCCATCATCAAAGCCCAAGCTTTTTCTGTCATCGTACTCTCCTGAGATCAGCTTCTGCTCGGCAGCTAGCTCTTTCCTCACGGTTGTAGGATGGCAATTAGTACCTGGCATCCTGTGCAGAGATGTCCAAGTCCAATGGGTAGAGAGACTGTCTCTTCCCACGCATCTAGTGCAGTGGTCCCCAGCCCCTTGGCCGCGGACTGGTACCGGTCCATTTGGTACTGGTCCGCAGAGAACGAATAAATAACTTACATTATTTCTGTTTTATTTATATTTAAGTCTGAACGATGTTTTATTTTTAAAAAATGACCAGATTCCCTCTGTTACATCTGTCTAAGTCTCATTCTTGACGCTTGTCTCGGTCACGTGATACATTTATCTGTCCCACCCTAAAGGCCGGTCCGTGAAAATATTTTCTGACATTAAACCGGTCTGTGGCCCAAAAAAGGTTGGGGACCACTGAGCTAGAGGACGGCCGCAGGGGGCCCGTTTTCTCTTTCAGTGGCAGGACTGGGCACACCAAGGGGAACCTGAGATGCCAGGTGTGCTAAGAAGAGGGCATGGGTGGTTAATGTCGGTGCACTCTCCTCAGTCCTGCCAGCCAGAAGCAGTCAGCTCATTCTGACAGAGAGACGACATGCTGTGCTTTTAGATGACCCTGACTTCTTCCTCCCCTCGGCCCCATCTGAATGAGAGCTGCTCCCCACAACCCGAAATGCGCTTCTCTCACTCCAGCCTCTTCAAGTGCACTTGACCTTGGATTGACAGCACACTGAGTCCTTCTTTGCTTTACTGCTTTTTTTCTGCTCTATGTCCACATTCAACTGTCTCAGGTTCTAAGTTGCAGGAATGTAGGCAGTGGGTGTATGTCACTGTCACATTAAAGAGTCATGCGAAGCCCTAGGTATAATTATGCACTTTGTAGATTTCTACAAATAATGGTGGTGAGGGACCCTGACATCTGAAGCATAGAGTCATAATAATAATCATGACCACAGACTGGGATTCTTAATCTGGGGTTCATACACTTAGAAGAAAATCTATTGGGTTTTTTTTTACTGTCTCTAATTGAAATTTATTAATTTCTTCAATTATTAATATAGGCAACAAGCCACAGAAGTACCAGCTGTCTATGTGATACAGATTTGGAGGGCATAATGGTTAGTTTTATGTGTCAGCTGGGCTAGGTCATGGTACTCAGTTATTTAATCAAACGCTGGTCCAGGTGTTGCTGGGAAGGTGTTTGGTAGCTGGGATTAGCCTCTAAGATCAGTGGCCCTGAAGGAAAGGCATTTTTACCCTGGGTGGAGTGGCTGGTCATCATTCAATCAGTCATAAGGCCCTGAGAGCAGAAACAGGTTTCTCCGAATATAACAAATCTGGCCTCAAAGCTGCAGTGTTATCTGCAACTTAAGTTTCCAGCCTGTCCTAAGGATGTCAGACTTGTCAGCTCCACGACTGCATGAACCTGTTACTTAAAATAGATATGATGGAGAGAGAGAGAGCATACACACACACACTCCATTTCAGTCTCTCTTCTGAGGAACCCAGCCTGTCCCAGGTGCTGCTGAGACAGATACTGCATTGTTTCTGTGTCTCCAGAGAACGACTGGCTGAGCTCAGTGAGACTGCAGGGGGCGGGGAGGGATTGGTGGGGGGAGGAGGGGTGATCTGTGATGAGGGCAGAGAGGTGGGGAGTGGCCAGGCGACCTTGCCAATTCCGATTCCGCAGAACAAGAATCCACGAAAGAGATGATAAACAATGGGTTAAGCGAGGAAAGAAATCAAACACTAACTGATTTAAAAATTAAATTCGGTTTCTTGCCTATCAGATAGATATCCCGAAGGGTGACAACCCGCTTTTCTGGTGTGGCTGTGTACAAACCTGACTCTGAATCCCTGTGCCTGGAGAGAAAGGGCTCAGCCCCCCATGGAGAGGAACTGGATGATATCTCACAAATACTGTATGGGTATTTATCACCGGGTTCAGCATTACCAACTCAAGGCATTGACCCTGAAGATGTACCTTCATGCATATGAAGAACACAAAAGCTTATTATTCTTTGCATCATTTTTTGAAATAGCAAAATATTGGAAGTAACCCAAATGCTTATGTGTAGGAGATTGGCTAATAAACTCTAGTGCATGCACACAGCAGTGTTCCACAGAACTATTAAAGAAAGAAGGACTTCTGTGTACAAATATGAAATGATTTCTAAGCTATTGTGCTAAGTGAAAGCAAGGGGCAAACGAATACCAATAGAATGCCAACTTTCAAATAAGAAGAAAAGGAACATAGAGTGTGTGTATGTGTTTGCTTATTTTTGCAAAAAAAAAAAAATGCAGGCAAAAAGAAAAAGGCAGGAACTAAGGAAATGGTTTCTCTGAGATAATTGAAAATATATATATATTTGTCTCTGCCCCCAGTTCCTGGCACAGGGCTCCTTAAACTCTTGTAACTTTTTAAGTGATAAGAACACTAGGAGCATTTCTTGTTCTAAATATTGGTCTTTGATCTGTGTTCCTGACACAGGGGTCCTGAAACCCTTGCACTTTCCTGGGTGACAGGAGTGGGTTTTTTTTGTTCTAATGACAGTGTGTGGGCTCCTGGATGGCTCCCAGGCGAGGACTGGTCAGAGGAAAGACTGAGCTGTGATCCTGTGATCCAGGCTTGCGACTTGAGCTCCACCCCCATCTCCAGAGAAGAGGGAGGGGCTGGAGATGGAGTTAATAATGGGTTCTGCCTGTGTGGTGAAGCCTCCATGAAATCCCAAGGGTACAGGCTTGGGGAGCTTCTGGGTGGGTGAACACGTGGGGGGGTGGGGGAGTGGAGCCCAGAGAGGGCACGGGGAGCTCCGCCCCTGCCCACACACCCTTGTCTTATCAGTCTCTTTCCTCCTGGTGTTCACCTTCTCCTTTATCACGTCCTCTTATTATAAACCAGTAAACAGAAGTACGCTGCCTTCCTGAGCTCCGTGAGCCGCTCGAGCAGATTAATCAGACCTGAGGAGGGAGTTATGGGAACCTCCGATCTAGATATCCCAAGGACACCACCTTAAATCATTATGTTGATGAGGTTATGTTGATAAAGATTCAGACACAAGAAGTGGCTGGCATGTGGAAGGCCTTCATGAACTACACCTGGGAATGTTTAGTTTCAGCGGTCCGGGTTGTGTTTGGAATGTCCCCTGGGCGGCCATCACCAATGACCGTCTCCTGTGCCTCCTTCCATGCAAAAGGAAGTGCATTCGCTGGTTGGCTTTGGGTTCGGAGGCCAGACTTCTCTGGCCCACAAACGGGGATGCATGGCTGCCAACTGTGGATGGAGCCCAGAGCCAGAAAGGGCTCTGCAGCAGGTCCAGGTGGCTGTGCAGGCAGGGCCGCCACTGGGTCCACGGGGTCTGCAGAGTCTGTGATGTGAGGGCATCAGTGGTAGGAAAGGCTGTTTTGTGGCTTTTGTCACAAGCACCAGCCAGAAACCCACGAAGAAGGGCCCCTGGGGTTCTAACGCCGGCCATGCCATCTGTAGCAGAAACTTAGTACCTGGCGTGCTGCCAGGACCCTGCAGAGATGGAACACCTGACCGTGGGGGACCAAGCGACCGGCATCTGGAATTGCCTCTTGCGGGAACTCACAAACCCATAAGATGGAGCAAGCCAGCCCCACCTCTCATAAACTGGAAGAGATGCAACTAGGATTGAGCATGATCAGGGCCAGGGACATAAAGCAGGTGCTAAACACCCGGACTCCTATGACACCCACCGCTGTTGGACCAGGGGGCCCTCTCGGATGGAGGAGAAGGAACATCTGATTCTGGTCTATGGATAGGCCAGCTCCATCTGTGGGTGCACGCCAAGACAGAGGACAGCTGCTCTCCCACTGCACTCAGACATGACCCTCAGCAGTGATAAGGGGACATCGTCTCAATGAGCAGAGGTCTCATGGGTGATGGCTTGGCCGAGAGGATCAGTGGTGAGGGAGTCTGGAATAAAGGTGTGTGGATGGACATATGGAAGTGTGCACAGGAGTAAGGATTTTTAAATCACATCCTAATGTCCACCAGAGAGCACCCATTGCAGGAGACAACCAAGTAGACGAAATGATTTGGCAGGTCGATGTCAGCTGGTCTGTTTCCGAAGGCTAACCCCTGAAATGACCTAGCAGGAGTGACACTCCTGTAGCAGTGAGTATATCTAGTTCACACAGCTTGGCTTTTAAAATACTCATCTCCATTAAAAGGAAGCAAGGCCTCCTGGGAGAAACAGTTGATTCTAGATTTGGGACAGAAAAAGTTTAAGGTGAGGCATTCTCTCTCTCTCTCTCTCTCTCTCTCTCTCTCGAGCACGCCCACACCTTCTTTCTCAGGTGTGCACCTTTGCCTTCTCCTGAGCTCCAGGGGCTCTTCTTCTGCCTCTATAAGTTATTTCCTGCATCCACACTGTCCAGAGGGCTCATTTCTCCTACCTTTGTGACTTTATAAATAAACTTCTTGCATTAGAAAAAAGAAAAACAACAACAACAAAAAACCATGTACAACCTGAGCCCAGAATGCATTCTCATACCAAAAAAAAGGCAACAAAATGCCCAAAAGGTCACAGAAGCCAGCTTGAATGAGTTCTTACTGGCCAACCTTAGGATGATTTAAACATCAAATTGGATCATGATGCTAGTCAATGTTCTTCTTTAGAAAATGGGGTGAGGGAGAGAAGGGGAAGCCCTTATCTACAGAAGAATACAAGCTAATAGATGCAATAGAAATGATAAGTAGGAAAAAAATCACCATTTTTTCCCCTTTAACGTTGTAGCAGGGTCCCTCTTTTATGAACCCAGAAGAGGTTCGGCTCTGAGATGTGAGCCGGGCGCAAACTGGGTATTGGAGATGAGTTACTGAAAAGCCAGCGTTTCCTAAGTCATTATAACTATGGCTTAAGTTTTAGAAATAAGTAGTTTCTCCAGATAGGACAGAAATTATGATACCTTTGCACCTACATCACTTTCTTCCTGTTACATTCCCCTCTCCTTATTAACAACATTTCTTCCTTAGCAAGTCAAAGTCAAGGTGGAATCAACCACATAACCTTCCCAGTTCACCTGCTCCAAGGACAGTCTTGCCCTCCACCGGTATGCATCAGTTACACTTTACATACCCATTCTTCTAGCCTCCTGCTCCCCACGATCACAAGCAAGACCACCATGAATATCTTTGGACACAGCGTATCAGGGCCTTTTAAAAGGATTTCTCTGGGGTACACCAAGATAGACCTTTGGGTCACAGAGGGTACACCAGCTTTGAGCACACTCTCATCGTTTCCAGAATAAAACTCTCACCAGCGATGCACCATTACTCACCAAACCCTGGGATCATTCATCTTTATAGTTTAGATAACAGTATAGGTTCACATGGCACTCCATGAAAATTTTCCATTTCTCTGGTTCCTGGTGAATTTGGGAGTCCTTCAGCCTGCTTGCTGGATGCTGGGTTTTCTCTCTGGATTCATGTCCTATGCCTGTTTTTCAACTTTGTCCCCACTTTCATTTTCCCTTCAATTTGTGTTCACATTCCTTTGTTTTGTTTTTGACGTTGATGATTCATTGGTTTCAAATAGTGCAAATATCTTAGTCACCTGTCAACTAAAGTTACTTGAACCAAAATTGTAATTTAAAAAAAAATTTGATGTTTGGTATCCTTTTTTCATCATATTGTTTGTTGTTAGGATGTTGTTTAGAAGGCCTATCCCCAACTATATGTCACAAATACATTTTTCTATCTTTTCTTCTACTAGCTCTGTTGTTTACCTATAGTCTACCTAAATCTATGGATGAGATAGGAATACAGGTGTATACTTCTTTATATAATGAATTAGTATTCCCTACACCCCTGACAAAAGGCACTTTCATGTCTCCATTGTTGTGTAGTATAAATTTCACATATCAATTAACACACACAGACACACACACACACACACACAGTTTCACTGGCTTATTTGTTCCTGCTTCAGTATCATATTGTTTTCACTAAATGCTTTGATTTAGTCTGAATGTCTACTAAGACATACCCTCTGTTCTTTCCTCGGGTTTATTACAATGCCCGAGGTATTAGGTATTTGTGGACTTTTTTAGTCAATATATAAGTTGTAGTGAGTTTTTGAGTTCCTCATACTCTCAGCTGCATTTATTGGGGGAAGGAGCTGCATTGACTTTATACATTAAATATATAATTCATACTGTGCTAAACCGAAACATTGTGAGCTCAGTTATCTCATCACTTCCTCAAATCTTTTATATCCTTTAAAATTTTGTTTGTAAAGATTTATACAACCTTTGGTTATTCCCTCGTTCTTGCTGGTTTTGTTAATTGTGTCCTCTTTTCTAGTTTGAATTGGTTAATAAAGGTATTATACAGTATTTATACACTATAAAAATCCAGTATCACTGCATTGGAAAGGAAACTAATTTTTGTAATAGGTTCCTGTTTGTAAAATGAAGGCACTAAAACCACTGAGTGTGTGTGTGTGTGTGTGTGTGTGTGTGTGTGTGTGTGTGTCCTGCCACTGGAAATCCCACACCCAGTTCTGCTGTTCATTTCTACTGTATTCAGGGTCACCATCCCAGCTTTCTCTCCCCAGTATTAAATGATGTCCTTTTACAGAAACTAAAATGATATGAATTCTCATATAACCTTCATAGTTATATACTTTGAAAGCTTTCATTTCTTTTGTATCTTCTCAAGTTGACTTACTACTTAACTCAAAAGAGAGGGAATTTCAAGGTATTTTTTCGGCCACAAAGCACACTTCCTGATTTCAATATCTACTCACATTAGTGTCAGCTGCTAGGGAGACAATTAGTTTATATAAACTGAGATGAATTATAATTTGTTGTTTTTTGTAGGAATTACATTAAAGTAGGGAAAAAATGGCTTATGATAGTGTGAATGGGGCAGTAATTCAATTAGATGTTATTGAAGTGGGAGTTTAGGGGACAGAAAATATCATTAGAGTTTAATAAAAGGATACATTAGAGAATTACATCCTTGATGCATGGTACGAAGTAAACAAATTACACTATTTTTTCCTAATGGAAATGCTGACACTTTGATTTGTAACTTTGATTTTACTTAGTAGTACCATAAAAATTGCTATTGAGAATTGTATCTATTGCTGAGAAGTTTTAGTAACTTTAGAATAATAATTGAATGGTTTGGATGTCCAACATTTAAACTTGCTTGGAACAGAGGAAAAAAATTAGTTCCAGAATAATAAAATTGGGTATATGTGTGCTGCCTGAAATACATTTCTCCTGTGCCATTTACGTAAAGAAGGCTGGACACCTTTTGCTGTTGCTCACAATGTTGATTCTGCTTGGGAGAAATGCTAGAAACCTTTAGTCAGATTTATTGGGATTTATCATTTTAGTTTGCATGTTTATTAACTCACAAAAATATAGTCAATGCTATATAGGTTTGCTGTCTAGATAAGCTCTCTCCTAAGTTCTCTGTCTCAAAAATGTCTATCTTTCCAATAACTTGCACTTTATTACCAAGAAATTATACGACTATTTCCCCTTGTATTTTTATCATTGAGTCATAATATATAGTTTTTTATATATTCTGGATACAAATTCCTTGTCAAAGACGTGATTATAAAAATGTGCTCCCATTCTGTGGGTCATCTTTTCACTTCTGATGACATTGTTTGCAGTGGACATAAACTACTTTGCCACCTGGAGTTGAGCCCCAAAGACAATGCACGGGCCACCCCAATACCTACGAGGAGAACTAGAACGTGGAACAGCCCTCTTAATCCATAACTGCTGGAGGAGACAGAGAACAGCCTTAACCGAGGACACAGTGAGCGTTGTGGAGATTGAAGGACAGTACAAAACAAATTGCATTACACCTGTCTTTAAACTCCTTAAGTGGCTTCCTGTTGAATTTAGCATAAATTCTAAATGCCTTATCACAGACTACAACCTTGATACTCAAGTCCGAGGGCGAGGAACAGCGACATTATCACCTGGGGGTTGTTGAAAATGCAGAACCTCAGATTCTGTCCCAGACCTTTAATCCAAAACCGTATTTTAAAACGATTCACAGGTGAGTCATCTATGTATATATTAAAGCACAAGGGGCATTGGTATACATGATCATAAAAAGGTCATTTAAACTATGTGGTGGTAGTCAAGGTATTTATTTTAGCTTAGAAAAAAGTCACTATATGTTAGATGCAAGGCTTTAAATCCAAGAGTGAGCCCAGGTGGGTTGGCTCAAGTGGTAGAGTATTGGCTTGGTGTGTGGATGTCTTGGGTTCAATTCCCGGTCAGAGCACACAGGAGAAGCATCTGTTTCTCCACCCCTCTCCCTCTCACTTCTCTCTCTCTCTCTCTCTCTTCTCTTCTCCTGTAGCCATAGCTTGATTGAAGCTAGTTGGCCCTGGGGCGTTGAGGATGGCTCTGTGGTCTAACTAATGGCTCTGGTTGCAACAAAGCAACGGCCCCATCAGCATAACCCCCTAGTGGGCTTTCTGGGTTGGTCCCAGTTGAGGTATGTGTGAGAGTCTGTATCTGCCTTCCCTCCTCTCACTGAATAAAAAAATTAAATCCAAGAGTGAAATCCCGCTGGTACAATGCCTCAAAAACACCCACATGCTTTTCATCAGAATTTGCTATGCCCCCAGCCGAGTGGATTGTCTTACCAATTCTTTTGCATGGTAGCTTTCCTTGCCTTAGGGTCTCTACACGTACTGTCAGAATTGTGCCCAGAAAGCTACTCCTGTCCTTCACACAATTGAGTTATTCTCCTCTTTCTGATCTCTCTTCAGATGTCACCTCCTCCTTGGAGCGACCTTTCCTGATCTCCCTCCCCAAAGCCTCCCACTCTTTCACCACTTCTATCATAGGCTTTAGTACACTGTGTAAATTACTTATTAATGTTCAATTTTTTTATATGGAAATGACTGGACTCACAGGAAGTTGTAGGAATAGTACAGAGTGCGTTGTGTGCCTCTTACCCAGCTATCCCCCCAACAGCATCTCATATACAGTACATTGTTATAGCGCCCTAGAAGTTTTGTTGGCTTATTTCTTCTTCCTGATTGCTCTATGAAAAATTAAATCTGGTCATTCTCTACTCCATTCCCTTGTTTTCCTTCCTCTGTGTGTCCATATCTTCATACTCACTATCTGAAACTAATTCATTTGTTTCCTTGGGGGTTGCATGTTTCTACTCCTAGGTTGAGGAATTTGTTCACCATGGCGTAGCCAGCACCTACAAGAAGTCTACAATTGTTCATTAAAAGCATGTATTTGCTTAATAAATATCGATTCAATAAATGGATGGATGTAGGCAGAGGTCCAAGAGTAGTTGAGGAATATGTTACAACAATTAATTGTAGGTGACTAGTAGATAGATAAATGAGTTCCAGAGCAGCATAGTGTTTATAGTCAACAATATTGCATTATATACTTCAAAGTTTCTAAGAGACTAGATTTAAATGTTCCCCCTCAAAAAAAAAATGGATGATTATGTGCCGTGATAGAGGTGTTAGCTAAAGCTACCATGTCATGTTGCAGAACATAAACGTATCAAGTCAACACGTTGCATATCTTGAACTTACACAGCGTCAAATGAAGATACCCCCTCCAAATTAATTGTATAATTCAATATTTCTGATGACCACATTTTATTGTTGTTATATGTTGAATGGTGGGTGGGAAACATATAACTTCAGTTACCTTGTCTACAAGAAAATATTCAGGAAATACAGTAAATTGTACTTTAAAAATTTCTCAAGTTGATGGCATTATCCTTTGTTGATCTGTTTGATTAAACATGTGTGAAAGGTCTTCAGAATGAGGATGGTATATACCATACTTCTGTAAAAGAATTTTTTCTGGCAGATATTTTTTAGCTCTGCTTCTTTTAAATTGGACACAGGTGGCTACTTTTTGAAACTGTATCAAGAAGCTGCTTTATTCAGACAAAAAGGAAATAGGCAGATAGGGAAGAAAAAGCATTTCAAGGAACGTAACTATGGTGTGCATTGAAAATAGTGTTTCTTCCCCGCTTTGAGTTTTATCGCTACTGGTTGATTCCAGTGTCTCTACAACGATAGTTATTGATGGATGTTTTTGTTTCCATCTTTATTTTAATAAATTTTGAGCCAACGTCTGCACTTTGGATTTCATGGTAAACTTGAATGTATCAATAACATTTTCTACTTAAAGTTTCATTTAAAATCTTCTTGACTAAACCAATTTTCACAGTAAATACCACAGAGTGTGTGTACCTGTTATTTTATGCTATGTGCCATTGACTAGAAGCTTTACCTTTTGTCCAATTTAGTCTTTGACCAGTATGTTTTTCAAGTCAGCTTATTGGTTTTGGTTTCTTATTATTTCTCACACACACACACACACACACACACACGTATTTTTGCCTTTCAACTTTACTTTTATAATGTACATTATAGATGATTTCATATCTGGGCATTGATAGTTATCACATTTTTTTTCACTTTTCTACAAGATGTTTCGTAAGTTTTTAACTAGTTTTTTAGAATTGAACATTTTTAGGTTAACAATCTTTGAGTTTTATAAACAATGTAGCATGGATAGTTAGTATATTGGTATCTGTGTATGATTTATTCTAGAAGTGCTTTGTTAAAAGAAATGTGCACTTCAAGTTTAAAAAATGTATTGCTCTATTGCTCTCCATTGAGGCTAATTACATAATTCACATGCCTACCAGCAAGGTAAAAGAGTATCTTTTTTCCAAACCCTTTCTAACTCTGTGGTGATAGAATAATAGTTCTGCCTCTTATTTACAGTGATGGTTTCCTTAACTTATATTTAATTAAAAAAAAGGTTTTATACATAGATTATACCCATGTCAGCTTCCTGGTGTTCATGTACTATAATTATAAAAGATACAAGCGTTGTGGAAAATTGGGTGAAAGGTACACAAAACCACTCTGCAATCTCTCTCTTTTTTTTTTTTTTTTTTTGCCATTTCCTGTGAATCTATAATTATATCCAAGTAAAAAGTAAAAAGAACCCATAAAAAAAATCATTAGAGGACTTCCATCATTAGAGCAATTCTTATTGAGTCCTCTGGATGGAGACAGCGGCTTCTGTGGTCTCTTTTCCTGACGAGCTGGTGAAAAGTGAAAGCGGTGGGAGATGGAAGAGGGACTCAGTCTGGCGGTGATAATTAGTGAGTCCAGTGGAAGGTCAGAGAGTTTCACGATCTCCACAGTATCAGACACGTTTAGAATAGAAGGGCTTTTAAAACAAACAGTTCATTTTGATGACGCTGTCTGGTGCATCTCTGTAGGTGCAAAGTAGCTCTTGGTTACAGGGACAGAAAGGAAGTAGAGCCAGAAACTTTCTGATTCCAAGAGTCTCCTCAGGTGTTAGATGAGATCTGCAGTGAATTTCAGCCCCTCTCCCCTCTGAATCCTTTCCCCTAGCTCCAGGGCAATTTAGCTTAAGTTTTAGTTTTAATTTAGTTTTGTTTTCTTCATCTTTAGTGTTTATTTTATTGATTTTAGGGGGAAGGAAAGGAGGGGAAGAGAGAGAGACAGAATATCAATCTGTTGTTCCTGTATGTGCTCTGACGGGGGATCAAACCTGCAACCTCCGTGCTTCCATATGATGCTCTAACCAGACTTTTTACACAGGGGGCCAGTTCACTGTCCCTCAGACTGTTGGAGGGCTGCCACATACAGTGCTCCTCTCACTGACCACCAATGAAAGAGATGCCCCTTCCAGAAGTGCGGCGGGGGCTGGATAAATGGCCTCATGGGGCTGCATGCAGTCCACAGGCCATAGTTTGGGGACCCCTGCACCAATCGAGCTATCCAGCCAGAGGGAGTTTGGGTTTTGGTTTGAGGAAACAGAACCACATCCACATAATTTCTAGTGCAGAGAACTTATCCTGGGACAGTTTCCCTCTTGAACCGAGTTGTAGATGGAAGGTAGCAAATTCAAATCCCTGTGGGGGTCCGGGAGCCTTACTGGGGAACCAAGATGAAGAATGATGGGATCCTTCCAAGCTTTGAAGAGACTGTTGGAATTAATCTCTTTGTAGAACTGCAGACATAAACTCTAAAGAGTTCGTTCAGATACGGGTGGTAGGAGTGTCCTGGTGGCAAGTGGAAGAAACTAAGGCACGCAGGCAGGTGTACGCTCTCCTCCTCTCGGTTTCCACGCAGCCCGTCCGTAAACCACTTCTGCCTGGGCCTCCCTTTCCTTACATGCAATGAAGGCTAATATGGTACCTCGTGGGTTTAAACCTTTCCTGACTTTTCCACTTGCTTTCATGGGGTACGAGTGGCACTCTTGTGTGGAAAAAACGTTAGAGGAGGGCTTCAGCTCAGGAAGGACGTCCAAATAGAGATTTTGACACAGAACTCACGAGGTAGTTTACAAGAATATTTGAGAGCCTGAGCTTTGGAGCCACATAGCTTGGGTTCAAACCCTAGCTCTCCAGGTGGTAACTTATTTTAACCTCGTTATACCTGACTTTTTCATTTGTGAAACGAAAATCAACGTGGATAAGAATGTTTATTTCCCAGAGTGTGGGGAGGATTAAGTGCTTAGAACAGTGCCTGGCCCCTACTTAACACTGTTCGCAATTGCGTATCTGGTTGTCTTATGTTAAGGTGACCAATCATCCTCCTTTAGAGTGGACAGTCCTTCTTTTGTAAGTTCTGTCCTCCGTGGAAAAGTGTCCTCCTACACGTCCTCCTTTTTGATATTGTTAGACTCATCTGTAAATGTCCATATTCAATCGACACGGAGTCGATCCATTGCATGTGATGTGACATATTTGTAACTGAGTACTTTTTTCTTACAATTATTAAAAATTAATAGGCATGTAAGCATAATTACAATATAAATTATAAATGTTTTTATTATGCCTTTATATTATAGTGTATTACTGTTGCAATGAATAAAATGTTTCTTTTATTTACGATCCCCCCCCCCCCAAGCCAGAAACGGGGAGGCAGACAGACTCCCACACGCGCCCAACCGGGATCCACCCGGCACGCCCACCAGGGGGCAATGCTCTGCTCATCTTGGGGCGTCGCTCTGCCACTATCAGAGCCATTCTAGCGCCTGAGGCAGAGGCCACAGAGCCATCCTCAGCGCCCGGGTAAACTTTGCTCCAATGGAGCCTCGGCTGCGGGATGGGAAGAGAGAGACAGAGAAGAAGGAAAGGGGTAGGGGTGGAGAAGCAGATGGGCGCTTCTCCTCTGTGCCCTGGCCAGGAATCGAACCCCGGACTCTTGCACGCCAGGCCGACAATCTACCACTGAGCCAACCGGCCAGGGCCACGATATTTTCTTTAACTTATTTTTGTCCTTTTCACTGTAAAAAAGCTGGTCACCTTACTTACCTGCATACTGCACATCTAACCCTCAAGCAATCGGAAAGCTTCTGCACAGTCAAGACTCTTCTACCCTACTTTCCCTGCGCCTCGCGGTGCAGCCTCCGCCCCCCCGCCCCGGGAGAGGGTGCGGAGGGACGGGGCGCCGCCGATTCCTGGGCGGGGCTCCTCTGGCGTGACTCCGGGCGCCGGCGCCGTGACGTAGGACGGGACCCGTTGACGCAGCCGCAGTGCCGCCGGGCCGCATATCGGAGTCCCCGCCCCCATCCTCCACCGCCTCCCTCTGTGTCAGTCAGTGGTTTGGGCCGGGGCCGGACCTGAGGCGGCGGGGCCGGACCTCCGGCGGCGGCCCGGGTAGCGGGGTAGAAGCTGTTGGATCCGCGCTGCTGCCGCTGCCCAGGGCCCTGGGCGTCCTCCGATGAGAGGCCGGATGGTTCAGGGCCGTCCCAGCGGTCGCCCAGGTGAGTGGGGGCGGGACCGGGTTGGGCTGGGTTCCGGTGGGCAGCCGTGTATGTGTCCAGAGTCCCTGGACCTCGGCCGGCTGGGAGCTAGGGAGGTTGGCTTCTTCCGGGCCGCCTGCCGTGGCGTCCTCTCCTCTCCTAGGCTCGTGCCCTCCTTACCTGCGGCACGGGGCCTGCCGTCCGGGGCTCGGAGGGCAGCGTGCAGCCGGCCGTGCCGGGACCCGGGTCCGGTGGGGCCCGGGTGCGGGGCAGGCGTGGCGGGCAGCGACGCTCCCGGTGTGTGGCCCGGGCGGGAAGGACGCGCACCTGCAGCTGTGGCTGCCGCCGGGCCCGCGCCTGCTTGCGGGAGGTTGCGTGCTGCTAGGCGGAGGGTCTCCCGACCCCGGCGCGGGGGCCTCAGAATGCCCCCTCCCCTCCCCGGGCACGGCGTGTTTTGTGTTCTAAATTGTTGCGCGCTGAGTCTGCACTAAGGGAGAGTGCACATTGCAGCGGAAACGTTATCTTGGGCCGAGGGAGGTGGGAAGAAGTTGATTTTCCTCTTCAGAGCCTTAGCTGGATCCCGCCCTGCCCCTCTGACCACTGCCCCCCACCCCTCCAACCGCTACCCCACACCGCCAACCCCTTCGACCGGTACCCCACCCGCCCCTCCCCTCCGACCGCTACCCCACCCCACCCACCGCTGCTCCAGTCCCCGCCCACCCACTGTCCCTACCCCACCCATCACTGCCCCCCACCCCACCCATCACTGCCCCCCACCCCCGCCCACTCACTGCCCCCATCCCACCCACCACCGCTCCAATCCCCGCCAGCCCACTGCCCCTACCCCACCCCAACCACTGCCCTGTCCCACCGCTTTGGTCTTGATTTGACAGTGGAAAGTTAGGGACGCTTGTTGAAAGAGTTCTTGTAAATTTCCTCTGTAAGGAAATCGTGATATTGGAACTGTCCAGGCATCTAAGTTTCAAACGATTTCACGTGGCTGCTTTTGCCCTATTTAGGGCAATGAAGCTGATGTAGTCTAAGTTGACTGGGCAAAGTATGAAAAACAGATGAATCTACCAGAATATTTTATTTTATAAAACTATTGAGTGGTGCATATGTGCCTATATGAACTCATTGAATCATCATAACGATGCTATCATGGAAGGTCTATCATTGTTATAATTTTGTACGTTAAAAAAAACAACTCATCCAAAGTCAGAGCTGTGATTTTAAACCAGTTGATCTGGTTTGGGTTACAGCCCCTTAATGAGAGTACTTTACCATCGCCTAAGCACCTGAAGATATTGCAGGGTGCCATTCTTTTGATAAAAAAAACATGCTAGATGCTGGGAATAGGAAGGACGCTGAGCAGCGATTCTTGCCAGTGGAGACCCAGCAGTTTGTGAGAACTTTTTCAAGGCCACACTCAGAATGTTTTAAAGGTAGGTTTGACCTCTAGAACCCTCTAACAAAATAATGCTCTTTCCATAAGTACTGTAGCTTTGAAAAGTTTGGAAGGCCGTAGTTTGGAAATTGTGGTGTTATTCTAGATTTAGGCGTATTTCTTGTTTGGAAACTTTAAGGAAGGAAATGCAGTATAGAACTAACATTAAAGACTTTCATGCAGGTGTAATCAGATCATTGAATTTGAGGCCCTGGCCGGTTTGCTCAGTGGTAGAGCATCAGCCTGGGGTGCAGGAGTCCTGGGTTCGATTCCCGGCCAGGGCACACAGGAGAAGCGCCCATCTGTTCTCCACCCCTCCCCCTCTCCTTCCTCTCTCTCTCTCTCTTCCCCTCCTGCAGCCAAGGCTCCATTGGAGCAAAGATGGCCTGGGCGCTGAGGATGGTTCCATGGCCTCTGCCTCAGGCGCTAGAATGGCTCTGGTCGCAACAGAGCGATGGCCCGGATGGGCAGAGCATCGCCCCCTGGTGGGTGTGCCGGGTGGGTCCTTGTCCGGCGCATGTGGGAGTCTGTCTGACTGCCTCCCCGTTTTGAAAATGGTGAAACTACTGGAAAGCCAGAAAATCTTGTCTAATTGTTTTTTTTTTGTTTGTTTGTTTTTGTTAAGATGTAACACTGCAGATGGGCCTTCTGAAGATAAGGAGAAGGAAAAACAACATTGAAGAATCTGGGGGGAAAAAAACCAGGTAAGTGTTTTGGCTAAGTTAGGGGGAAAAAATCAAATTCCCAATTAAAACGCAGATAGAGGAAATATTCTGACTTTCTGCTTCAGTTGTGTTTTAATCTGCTTACTCTGTCAAGAAATGGGGTGGGGTGGTGGTGGTAGTGTGTAACTTGACCAGCCCATCATTTTAATTGACTTTGGAATTACTGATACCTGGCTGATGGTTGACTCATGTGCTGAGCTTGTGTATTGGGAAGAATAAGGCCTCGGAAAACTTGGGCTTGCTTCTCTATTGAGTGTCACTGGTCTCTTCTCTTTTTTGTATGCACATTGATCTGCCCATGTTATAAAGGCTTTTAAAAAGAAATGAAGAAAATTGACTTTGAGTTTGTTCTTAGAACACTGTGTGTGGTTGAACTCAAGTCTGTTTTTTACTGTGAGTGCTATGGAGAATAGAAGATATGGTTAAACATGATTGGGAAACATTTAATTTCTCTGATAAATATTGGATAAGTACCAGATATCAGGCATTATTTTGGGCTCCTAGTCATAGAGTAGTGGTCATCACAGCTCTGAAGAGTGCTAGAGGAGTGAATGTTTTTCTGGAAGGTAAGGTTTTTGTGAACTCATCCATTTTCTTGATCTTCTATGCAAGAATGTTTTTGGTTTATGTAAAAGACTAGGAAAGAGGCCCTCTGCAACCATATGGTAGATGCTTGTATTTGTAACAAACCTTTCATGTTATTTTAATTAATAAAGGAAGGACTCTTAGTACTACTTGAAGGTACAGTGGGAAAGTAGGGTTCTTACAGACTTCATTTGAGCAGACTGTTTTTCTTGATAAAGCTAGCGAGAGTTTCAAAATGTCATGGGAAGTTGAGAAAGTTAACTCTTCAATATGAGAAAATTTCAGGGACTCTCCTTGTGACAAAGGGAAGTGATGTGGTCAGATAGGCAGTCTGGATGATGAAGGGAGGTAGATGAGCTTGGTAGGTTGGTCAGGTAGAAGCGATTGTAATAACCCAGGTGGCAAAGAGAACCAAAAGGAAAGCAGTGCCAGTGGGGATTAAGGGATGGAGCTGGACTAGAGAGATGGAAAGAAGACAGAGCAGGCAGGATTTAGTGGGCTTGAGGGACAGTGGAGTCACGGCACTTCGTCGTCACTGTCACGTTCCAGCACGTGATCTCTAATAAAGACTTGGAGGGTTGATGAAATGGTATCTGGCTTGGGAAACTGAGTGGATGCAGGGACCATTTCTGAATGGGAATGGAAAAGCAATGGATTTGGGACACATTGGGAGGAGTAAGTCCATTTGGCAGCTATTATATTTGAGGCCTATGTGTTTTCCACCAAGAAGTGTCCGAGTTAAGAAGACCCATCCTGAGATATAAATCATGGACTCTCGGTTTATAGGTGGTAGTTAAAAGCAGTGAAAATGGATGAGATCACTCGGGGAGGACGTGCAGAGTGCCAGAAGAGAGGTGAGGATGGGCACATGAGCACTGCAGGGGCAGGTGGAAGAGAAGCAGGAGGCGGGGTGGGCAGGGAGCAGGAGAAAGTCAGGAGCGCCATGGAAGTCAGTGGAGAAACTGAGTCTGGTGAAGAGGAAAGAGTATTAGACATCTGTGAGACACCGAGAGAAATGAGGACCACACAGGTATGCACTGGACATGTCAGTAGGAAGTCGTTGAGCTGAGCAAGAGCAGTTATGTAGGTGGAGCCAGTTCACACTGGGGACGAGATGAAGGCATTGAAATACTTAATGTCATTTACTCTTTCAGAAAGGTTGGTTTTAAGTGGAATAGAGAGAGGGTAGGTAGCTAGAGATAGGTGTTTAAGAGAGAGGGCTTTTGTTATTATTTATTTATTATTATTATTTTTTTATTAAGTGAGAAGCAGGGAAGCAGAGAGATAGGCTCCTGCATGTGCCCCAACCAGGATCCACCTGGCAAGCCCTCTATGGCACAACGCTCTGCCCAACTGGGGGTGCTTCTCTGTTGCTTGGCAACTGAGCTATTTTACCACCTGAGGTTAGGCCATGGAGCTATCCTCAGTGCCCAGGGCCAGCTTGCTCAAACCATTTGAGCCATGGCTACTGGAGGGGAAGAGAGAGAGAGAAAGAAAAATAGGGTGGAGGGGGAGGGGTGTCAAAGCAGATGGTCACTTCTCCTGTGTGTCCTGACCAGGAATTGAACCTGTGACTTCCGCACGCCAGGCCGGCACTCTACTGTTGATCCAACCAGCCAGGGCCAGCTTTTGTTTTTTAAAGGTGTGAGTAATAGGAATGAATACATTTAATCTTTATTTGCTGAGGATAAAAATCCATGAGAAAGAAAATATGAGGATAATAGGATGAGGAAGAATAATTGGGAAAGCATGGTCACTGACCAAGCTAAAGGGAGGAAGGTCAAAAGTACTTTAGATAGACTTCTACTGAGACAAGAGAAGATAAGGTGATGATGATTACAGATACAGGTAAATTGGCAGGAGGCAGAGTAGAGGTCACTTCATAGAGTCCATGCAGGAGACACCCACATATGGTAGAAAGAGGAAATGGTTTGTTCATGGAATTGGTAGCCTTTTTGGTGTGGGCTTGCTGACTTCTGATCTTTTGGTAAGGAAGGGGAGAGAAGAATGCGGGTAGTTTAGTTTAAGCTGACAAGTATGAACCATCCAGGTAGAGATGCTTTGTAGATACCTTGCAAAATTACCTTTCTTGTACTTAGTGTTAGTTATCTATTGCTGAGTAACAAATTATCCCAAAACTCAGTGGCTTAAAACACTGTGTTTCAACTGCCAGTCTGCAGAGGGGTCCATCAGAAATTTTGTGTTATTCTGCAAAAGTTTACCACCCTGATGTTGTATGAAGATTGCAGAGCCAATGATCTCAATCGAATTTGCTTATGCTCTGGGTGATAGCTGCCTTAGTGGTCCCCAAAATAATTCTTCTATTTTCACCAGTCCCCATATGTAAAAAGGTTGAAAACCACTGGCTTAAAACGTTATCTCAAAGTTTCTGTGGGCTCAGAACTTGAGAGTCACCAAGCTGATTGCTTCTAGCTTCGGGTCTCTCCAGAGGCTGCAGCGAAGATTCCGGCTGGACCCTCTGTCACCTGGGGACTCAGTTGGGCTGGGGGATTTG
Organism: Saccopteryx leptura; assembly: GCF_036850995.1. Taxonomy (NCBI): domain Eukaryota; kingdom Metazoa; phylum Chordata; class Mammalia; order Chiroptera; family Emballonuridae; genus Saccopteryx; species Saccopteryx leptura. The sequence goes on from NC_089503.1 coordinate 199,294,138, forward strand.
CCTTCATGATGGTTCACTCAGATATCTGGTTGGGGGCTGGAGGCCTCACTCCAGACATGGACCTTTCTAGGCTTCTTTGTTCTAACAAGGCAGCTGGCTTACCCCAGAACAGATGATCTGGGAGAGAGGGCAGAGAGGATGCTGCGATGCCATCTGTGATCTCGTCACACGCCATGGCTTCCACCGTGTTCTTTCAGAATTGTGTCCAGAATAAATCCAGCCCACGTTTGGGAGGGGAATTAGTTAAGCTCTCCTTCTTGAAGGGAGGAAGGTCAAAGACTTTCAGACATATTTTAAAACTACCACATAACCCCTGTCAGGTGTCGATTTCTTTAGGGGGCAGAGCTCTTTCACAATATGTAGACGCAGCCTTTATGGCCAGGTGAGAAGAAGCAGGAAAGGGGGTGACAGTTCGGTCAGCTTGGCTCACTACACACTGTGGCCTATTTTGCTGCTAATCAGGTTCCATAACTGTGTTACTGCTGTGGTTACTTGAAAAAATTACTGCTGATCTTTGTCTTAATGGAGGATCCCTTTTTTTTATTTTATTTTATTTTATTTTTTTTCTGAAGCTGGAAACGGGGAGAGACAGTCAGACAGACTCCTGCATGCGCCCGACCGGGATCCACCCGGCACGCCCACCAGGGGGCGACTCTCTGCCCACCAGGGGCGATGCTCTGCCCCTCCAGGGCGTCGCTCTGCTGCGACCAGAGCCACTCTAGCGCCTGAGGGAGGCAGAGGCCACAGAGCCATCCCCAGCGCCTGGGCCATCTTTGCTCCAATGGAGCTTCGGCTGCGGGAGGGGAAGAGAGAGACAGAGAGGAAGGAGAGGGGGAGGGGATGGAGAAGCAGATGGGCACTTCTCCTGTGTGCCCTGGCCGGGAATCGAACCCGGGACCTCTGCACGCCAGGCCGACGCTCTACCACTGAGCCAACCGGCCAGGGCAATGGAGGATCCTTTTAGGAAGAGAATTGCCATAGTGGGCAAAATAGGAATTTATTCTTAGCCAAAACATAAATTTTGGATATATTCGTATTAGCTCCTAAAGAGAATCTAGAGTAGGGATAGTCAACCTTTTTATACCTCCCGCCCACTTTTGTATCTCTGTTAGTAGTAAAATTTTCTAACCGCCCACTGGTTCCACAGTAATGGTGATTTATAAAGTAGGGAAGTAACTTTACTTTATAAAATTTATAAAGTAGAGTTACAGTAAGTTAAAGCATATAATAATAATTACCAAGTACTTTATGTCAGATTTTCGCTAAGTTTGGCAGAATAAATCTTTATAAAACAACTTACTATAGTTAAATCTATCTTTTTATTTATACTTTTGATTGTGCCGCTACTGCCCATCATGAAAGCTGGAACGCCCACTAGTGGGCGGTAGGGACCGTGTTGACTACCACTGGTCTAGAGCTAGGAGGAGGGAACTCATTTTTCCTAGAAAAGAAATGGAAAACCAAGGGATGGTTACTGATTTCTGTGAACAGAAATGATGGGAGACTGCCAGACAAAGACTCTAGTCTAAAGCCAGGCAGTCTAGCTCGTGGCCCCAGGTCGGCCCTCAGCTGGGTGTGCTGTGCTCCTGCCACAGTTTTCTCATCTGGGGTGGGGGGGAGACTTGTAAGTGCGCAGTTACACTTGTGAGGGTTAGATGAGGAAGGACACGTGAAGTGTTTAGAACAGTGCACTGCATGGCAAGCTGGAAGAATGCTGGCCATTGCGGTGGCAGTCTATCTGAATGCAGAGCTACTTCCAGGGAATTAGCATTTCAAAGAGTAAGTTAACATCCACCAAAATGTGCCGAGTCTAGACTTGAAACTACTGACCTTATTGTACTTTGTCACTTTTTATGCATATTAAAGTATGTTTCTGTGTAGCTTCATATCCATTTAAAGTATTGTCAGATGTCATCAGTAGTATTGTATAGGTCATATCCCCATAAAACTCCCTGAAGCAGTCTTTCAGGTTTTTTTTTTTACATAAAAGTTCAGTTTCAATTGCAGCAGTATTCTCAGTTCATAGGAATTGGCTATTAAATGAATGTGTTGCCTGACCTGTGGTGGCGCAGTGGATAAAGTGTCGACCTGGAACTCTGAGGTCGCCGGTTCAAAGCCCTGCACTTGTCCGGTCAAGGCACATATGGGAGTTGATGCTTCCTGCTCCTCCCCCTTCTCTCTCTCTCTCTCTCTCTCTCTCTCTCTCTCCTCTCTAAAAAATGAATAAAAATAAAGATAAAAAAAAAAAAGTACCTTTAAAAAAAATGAATGTGTTCATCTCTCTGCATAGTCATTTGCTAATAAAATATGTTTTCTTTGAACTTAATGTGATGAGAGTGTTTGGTGAACACACCTGGCCAGTTTCCTGCTCCCTCTCTCCCCATATCCAAAGACCCTATTTGTTGGGTGGGGTGTTTGAAGATGTATTAGGGATGGTTTTCTGACTGAAGTGACTTATGGTAGAAGAAAGTAGCTTAAGGGCCAGATACAAACATGGAAATAGTTTTTTTTACAAGAAACCTTTAGAATTTTACTTGGCTAATGTTTTTTAGTGTTATGCTTTCTGGTATATTTCTAATCAAAGTGGAAGTGGTATGTTGAATTCTTGATTAAAAGAAACTTGCAGAGTGTGTTTACCAGCCAGTACAAAAAGCAAAACAAAACCCCACAATTAATCAATGTATGGGATGTAGGGGTGGGAAGATTAAATCTTTTCAGTTGCGTGATTTCTGCTGATGGCTGACTATGTTGAGGACTGTGCTGACATTAGTAACCAGTTCTGGTGGACTCTTAAGGGTGGGCGCTATTTACATATCATGGTTTCTTCTAGGTTTGCAGAAGTTGAAGTCAGTTCTTTTATCCTGTTAGTAGGTACGTTTTCTACAGCTTTTTATGAGATTTTTCTGTTTCAATGTGTGTTTAGGTGAACCAGCCTAAATTTCTGGTTATAAAAGTGAGGTTTGCTATATAGAGTAACATTTTTGTTGGGTAGTACGATTTCTTAGGTGTTATAAATTCTTCCATGTATAACATGAAGAGCCATTTTTGTGGCCTAGATTATGATATTAAAAAGTACATTTGTTCAGTTTGTCGATTTACAGTGTTTGAATCATCAGTCACTGTACTGAATACTCCTTCAACAGTAATTCCTGGTGACTAACTAGTATACTTTGTTATCTGATCTGTTTCTATGAATCATGCTCATTGGTATTTGCACAAGGATGTTATTTATGTTCATTTTGTGATTTCTGCTACCTAATACTTTTTGAATAAAATTCTGTTGCTTAGTTAACTAAATGTTTTTTCTCTTTATACTGTAATGAACGAGGCACGTTTAGTCATTATCTACAGCTATGCATTTTATTCTTTTAGCTTAAATCTTTTCTGTTTAACTGATTTTTTTAAAGAACGTTAATAGTAGCTTAGCTACCACTGTTATAACGAGTTTCTTATCAAGCACCGTGCTGTGAGTGTCATACTTGCTTTGTGTTTCTAAGGCCTTTCGCATCTCGGAAAGGAGGAGATGGCGTTTACACTTTGGAAACAGGTTCTGAGAGATGAGTGACTTGCTCCAGCTAGCTGTCTCAGTGAAGGAAAGGATGGGATAAAAGTGAGCTTTCCTTTTTTAAAAACAATCAAACAAGGGAGCTTTCCATTTCAAAAAAGGGCTTTGGCATGAAAGCCTGCTCTGATTCCAACTTACCAGATGATTTCTGTTATTTCTGATCGAATGTTATTTTACCACTTAATTTTATTGGGCTTTAGAGTTAGTGAATAGTGAAATTATGTTTGTCATCTATAGAACCCTCGGACTTGAAGGGACCTGGAATGACTTGTAGGTAGGATTATATTTAATCTGTTTGACCAGAGAGAATAATTGTCTATTTTGTTTGTTTAAATGACAGAATGGGACATTAGATAATTTTGCTTCCTGCACATAACTGCTGACCCTGGCAGAATTGTTAAGGAAACTTAAGTTTGCTTTTGTTGCCCACCCTCTCCTTTTTTTTTTTTTTTTTTGTATTCTTCTGAAGTTGGAAATGGGGAGGCAGTCAGACAGATTCCCGCATGCACCCGACCGGGATCCACCTGGCATGCCCACCAGGGGCGACGCTCTGCCCATCTGGGGCGTCGCTCTGTTGTGACCAGAGCCATTCTAGCACCTGAAGCAGAGGCCACAGAGCCATGCTCAGCGCCAGGGCCAACTTTGCTCCAGTGGAGCCCTGGCTGCGGGAGGGGAAGAGAGAGACAGAGAGGAAGGAGAGGGGGAGGGGTGGAGAAGCAGAGGGGCGCTTCTCCTGTGTGCCCTGGCCGGGAATCGAACCCGCAACTCCTGCACGCCAGGCCGATGCTCTACTACTGAGCCAACCGGCCAGGGCCGCCCACCCTCTCCTTTTAATTTTTTTTTTTTTTGTATTTTTTTTTTTTTTCTGAAGCTGGAAACGGGGAGAGACAGTCAGACAGACTCCTGCATGCGCCCGACCAGGATCCACCCGGCACGCCCACCAGGGGCGATGCTCTGCCCACCAGGGGGCGATGCTCTGCCCCTCCAGGGCGTCGCTCTGCTGCGACCAGAGCCACTCTAGCGTCTGGGGCAGAGGCCAAGGAGCCATCCCCAGCACCCGGGCCATCTTTGCTCCAATGGAGCCTTGGCTGCGGGAGGGGAAGAGAGAGACAGAGAGGAAGGAGGGGGCTGGGGTGGAGAAGCAAATGGGCACTTCTCCTGTGTGCCCTGGCCGGGAATCGAACCTGGGTCCCCCGCACACCAGGCCGACGCTCTACCACTGAGCCAACCGGCCAGGGCCACCCTCTCCTTTTTAAGGTTTACCCCATCTTCAGGAATCGTGGGACATGTATGATGTTCTTGGGTCTTGTTTGTTAATGAAAAAAGCTGTCTAATGAATTAATTTACTCTAATAATGCATGATAATAATCAATGGTAGCTATTATTGGCACACTCTAAAGTTGTATTTTAAGAGAGAATAGTGGTTAGGACTTTGTTTAAAGGAATGGATGGTGGAATTTTAGGTCTTGTATCCTGATGGGTAAAATTTCTTAGGCAGAGATTTTCAAATCACTGTGTTCTCAGCGGGGAACACCAGCCATTGTATACGGACGGTCCAGTACTATCTTAGATGTGCAAGTTTACATATTCCTTTCCTGTGAGATGTTCAGTTTTGGTAGGTACTTCTCTATTTTGTGTGCTTTATTTGCATAGCATCATAGACTCAGAAGGAGCATACCACACTCATTGGCTTTAGGACATCTGCCTGTAGGTTGGTGAGTGCTTGGACTATCTGAGCCATTGTAGAAATAGTTCAAAGGAATGAAACATTCTTAAAACTTCATTTTGGATAAAAATGTTGTTGTGTCCTGCCTTCCAGCCACCGCTCTTTGTGAACTGTGGAGATTTTATGTGCCCATTGCAAAGCATCTTAGTAACGCCCGAGTATCACCCATGGTAAAGGTGAATGTCCTGCTCCACCGAATCTTTCCTCCCTCTGCTCTCCCTTGGGGGGGCCACGCGTGGCTCTGCTGATGAAGTAATGTATACATATACACACACGTGTATGTGTATATGTATGGTGCATATAAGTGATGTACATAGTGCATAGTCTTTTCACTTGAATGTGAGTGGAACACTATATACCTGTTTCTCAGCCTGCTCTTCCGCTGCTCACACTGCCCATATCCTGGACGTTTCTCTGTCACCCCGTCCAGAGCTCTCGTTCTTTTGGAAAGGCTGCATATTCTTTCACAGAAAGAGTATATCATAATTTATGTAACTTTTTCCTATACTTTATATTTTTCCACTTTCTCTGTATGTAACATAATACTGGCGTGATGGTCCTTAGGAAAACATTTGTGCCTTGGTATTTCTGAGAAATCAAGTCCTAGACCTAAAATATCCAAATCAAGGTGGGTACAGCTGTATGGGGTCTGAAAAATTGTTCTTCTTGAAGACAGTGCGGTCCCAGCAGCACACTGAGTGCCTGTGCACCCTCCTGTTGTCGGTGTGGTTGTTTGCGGTCTTTCTAATTGTCACTTAGCTGCCTAGTGGGTGATGAGTGGTGGCTGTCCCCAGTTGCCGGTGATACTATCTTTGTGCATTTCCTGCTTCTGTATTTCATTTTCCTATCTGATTATTTGTAATTTTTGTATCAGTTTATAGCATGGCCCCATTTTTGAAGGACCAAGTGGAGAATGGAATTCTACTTCTAAAAGTCTGTTGATGCAAGTCTTATGTGTTAGGTGATTTTATTTCCTTAATGTCAGGGGAGAGAATTCAATAGCTGGAATATAGTATTTGAAAAGACTTTACAAGTAATTCATCTTGAAAAGTCTTCTTTTTAAGAAATAGTTCTTAAGATGGAGGTAGTAGGAATGTTAATTTCAGAAGTTAGACGACTCTCTGGTTTTGTCTGTGTTTGATTAAACTAGTTCACATTTCCATGCTTTTCTTTGTATGACACTAGAATAATAATAGCCAAATTCATTTTTCCTAATGTGGACAGCAGTTGTGAAATTAATACCATGGATTTTAGGAAGAATGAAGAAAATATACATGAATCATGAAAATATTGAGAGAGCATATCTTAAAACATCTAGATCAGTATTGTTTTCTCCGATAACAGATGAAAATGCCATCTAACATAATATTTGAGAACAGTGGTTGTGCTGTAGTCCCTCTCCTGTGCTGTGGATAACAAGGTGACGGACACAGCTGCTGCTGGTTGTTGTCCAGCAGGAGAGAGAGGCAGCACAGGCTAGATTCGGGTTTTTCATCTTTGGCAGGAAATCAAGGAAGCGAGGCTGTGCTCTTGTAATAAGTACACAATCTTGGTGTATCCTGACCCTGCTGGTGTTTACTTTGATCACTTAATTAACTGCCGGCTTTCTCAAAGTTTCTTTCCCCCCCTTTGCCATTAATAATGATTTTGGGGGGAGTTGTTTGAAATGATATGGATACTTATTACCCATCAAAATTTAATTGATTATTTCTATTGCTATAGACTCATCTGTTCCTTTTTGTTAAGTGGGTTGTAGCCCATTACTGTATTTTATTTTGATGTTTATATTGTCCCCGATTTTGCCAGTGGGGGCCTCTTCCAGCTGGTTTGCACCCTTTTGACATATGCCCATCATTCTCAAGTGCTTTCCTTTCTGGAGAACAGGACTCGTCGCGACTTTCCTTATGCTTGTTGTGGAATCAGCCATTTCTTCAAGGTGCCTGTTTCTTCTTAGTGGAAAATTGTTTTTAGAAGCAAAGTTCTCTGTTCATTTTTACGGGGGTGTGGCTGTTCTCAGGACCAACATATCCATACACATACATATCCACATATCCAGTTACAGCTATATTATTTCTATATCCTTTTATATTGCGACCATACCTCCAGTTCTTATGCAGCTTTAATATGAACTTTCTCCCTTTATGTTCCCTCCAGCAGGGGAAAGCATGGCTCCCACTGTCTCCGGTATAGTTGCCTCCTTGCTGGACCCCTACCCCACACCCTGCCTGGCTCTCTCAGACGTTGGCCCTCCTTCTCCTGCATCCCCACACTGTGCAGACTGCCTGCCTCCGTGGACCTCTCGTCTCTCTGGAGTCTGAGGCCGCTCCCTCTGGTCTGACCCCTGCACCAGCCCGCCTCCCCATGCAGATGCCTGTTGCTGTGCTCAGGCACCTGGAGCTGGACTTCTTCTCCTGCCCCTGTCCCCCATCGTGGATGCCCTCTCCCCTCCGCTCAGGTTCCAGCACGCCTTGTCTGACTGTGCACAAATGGCCTCCTCGTTCCATGGTGGCTGTGATAACCTGAGGTGCTGCCGCTGTGCCACCAGCCTCTGTGTCACAGGTGGATTCCCACTCTGCCCTGTCCGCCTCTGACACCCACTCCACTGTGAAACTCCTGCCCTCCCTTTTGCACACACAGACGCTGGCCTCGCTCTGCACACCTTGGGGCTTGTAGACTGAATCTGCAGGAGGGGAGGGGAAGAGGAAACAGTCTGGCCCTGAGGTGTCATTTGCTCTGTGAAGGTGAAGCAGTAGGTTCTCCTCTCAGTCTCCAGCTCCTCCCCACTGAGGACTTGGTGGTGTCCCCTTAGCAATGGGCTCAGCCCCAGGGTGGCCCCCGTGCCCTCAGATTGTGTCTGTGGGTGCTTTACCCTGGAGTGTCCACTTCTCACCTTAGGGCCTCTATTGTCTCACCCTTTACTTCTCTACTTGCTTACGGTATGTTCTCTCAACTGTTGAGCCCTCATCTGTTGGCTTCTCTTCGGGATTTCGCATTAACTAGAGTTGGGCATGAAAGCTGCGACATTGCGGTGTTGTGCCTTTGCACCCTGAACACCGCTTTCTGCATTCTCTTGGCTGCCAGCTGTTAAGGTGATGGGCGGTGGAGATTAAGAAGGAGACTCTAGGTCTTCTCAGTTTATAGATCACTTCCCCTTGGGTTTGATTCAATACAGATTCCCTTTTCACATGGCGAGCTGAATGCCAAGGCACATCCCCCGTGGAATGTCCCAGGAGGCTGTAGGTGATCTTTCATCCCGTGTTATGCTGGCGTTACATCTGTAAATGGTAAAAATAACGTGTGAAATAAGTATAGGTGTTATTTTGTAATATCCAAACCATCATATGTGGCTTTTTGGTTTTAGATTAGAGGGCCTGATCTGTGGTGGCACAGTGGATAGAGTGTCCACTTGAAATGCTGTGGTCGCCAGTTTGAAACCCTGTGCTTGCCCAGTCAAGGCACATACGACATAATCAGTGAACAGCAACCAAAGTGAAGCAACTATGAGTTGTTACTCCTTGTTATTCCCTTCCTCCTCTCTCTGTTAAATCAATAAAATCCTTAAAAAAGAAGATTAGAGGTCTTTTCAAAGTGTTTTCTCATTTTTAAAATTTTTATTTTATTTTTTATTTTAAAAAAATTAAAAAAGGAAGAAAAGGAAAGCTCGTGTAAAGTTAGCTCTGATGTTTTAAGTTGCTGGTTGATGGATTTTTTCAAAACTTTGAAAAATGTGAGAATATTTTTTCCCCAGTTTTATTGAGATATAATTGACATGTAACATTGTATTTTCTTGAGGGTGAAAAAGATCTTTGGAAAGACTTGCTTCTCTTTGGCCGTAATTCATAATTATGTACTTTTATAATGATGCATTTATTTCATTCGAGTATTATCTTCCTTCCTTCTGCTGGATTAGTCAAGTAGTCTGACTTGCAAGGTGCATCTCTTCCTATTGGAGTCTTGTTATAATTGATGTCTTTTTGTTCTGGTGTGTAGTTGAGGCTGAGTGGGAGTGTGTGAGGGCTCCCCCTTCTGGCCTCTTCACTCCATGTTAAATGGGGTTTCCCTTTTTTAATTTTCACAATACTTACTCTCTCCTTATTGTCGGGATAAATATCTTTGATTTTTTTTTTAGAATAATTATGTCTCTTTCATTTGTATCTAGAGTACAGCAACTGAATCTGAGTCCTACTCATACTTACAGTGGTGAAATAAGGCCATTAAAAATATCATCTGTCTTACATTTTATATAGAAATGAGAACATTTTGTTGTCTTTTTGCATTCTTATCATTGGAGACAAGAATGTGACTTAATAAACTTTTCGTATTTATTAGATTCACCTTCTTCCCTTTACACAATTTTCCTTGCAGATTGATAATTATCTGGTTCTAAGTTTAACCTTTGAACTCTTTTAGACCCTTAGATGCTGCTCTGGGAAAACTTCAGTAATGGATCAAAGGAAGAATGAGAGTATCGTCCCTAGTATCACCCAGCTGGAAGATTTTCTCACAGAACACAACTCCAATGTTGTTTGGCTCCTTGTTGGTAAGTAGACTATATTTTCTTACACATCACTATTTCTTATGGATGGATTAACAACTGCCAGATTTTAAGCAGTGGTTGACTGAAGGTGGAATGCTTAAAATACCATTTGTTTATTTTTTGGAAAGAAGATTTAATCTCTCTTTCCATGAATATTTGCTCTGGGAACTGCTCTGGACAGCTCCTGTTCTTAGGCTGCCTCCGGACTGATTTAGAGGAGAGAGGTGGAGGAGAAGAGGGCAGCACTTAGCTTTTCCCTTCCATGTCCAGGTCCCCCCACCACTACCCCATTCACCCCTCCCCCCCCCCCCCACACACACACTCATGCACTTTTGTTTGCTTTGCTGTAAAAGTGGTAAATCCTCATGGTGAAATAGAGTGTATATGCCTGATTAACCTCATTTCTTTCCTCACTCGGCAGTGGGCTCTACCAGTCATAACTTTTTTGTCTAATACTCCAAAAGTTTTCAAAGGTGCATACAAATAATACAAAAGAGCGTATAATTTAATTATACACAGAGACAGGGACAGAATGTGAGTGAATGAATGTGTGTGACCAAATGAAAGAGAGAAATCCTGAAACAATATCCAGGAAGGAGAGATTCCCGTAGGCCATTATTACCCAGGGAGTTTTTGTGGAAGGATAGTATTTGATTTGAATTATGGAATAGGAATGAAGAGGTAGAGAGAAGAACAGGAAGGGTCAGATGGGGTGAGAGAGGAAAGCAGGTGTTCTTTTCCTTTGATTGTGTTGGGCATTGAGGCTCACAGGGATCAGGCGGCTGGGTTCCAGGCAGCTTCTCCTGAGTGTGTGCCCGCGCCTCTCTTGACACCACGGGGCGGGGCGTGTGGTGGGATCTCTGGAGGAGGACTTGTCATTGATGAATGACCATTTAGACTTTATCTGTTTTTCTAATGAGTAAGAGTGAATAATTGTAAATTATCATTAATGAGAGCCAACATAAAAGTAAAATGAAATGCAAGATATTAGTATGAAATAGGACTACATTAAAGTAGCATTGACAATGACCTTTTAGTTTAATTAAGGGAAGAATTCTTCCTTAATTTCTGTCTGTCCCCTCTGCAGAATTTCTTTCTTCTGTTTTATACAGCTCCTTTCTCTAGGAAAGACAGCAGCAAGAACCAGTGATTGTTTAATGCTGCTGTCCTATTAGTGGCCTTCCGGTAGTGAAGGGGGCAGGACATGGTGCTGTGGGAAGGCCACGCCTCCTGGGTTAACAGGAGAAACACTCTCTCTCAGCAGATAACTCTTCTTTTTCTGAATGGCCCGCAACAAGCTGCTGTTGACACTGTGATTTAATGTAAAAGTTAATACAAAGTGACTTATTATCAAAATACTTTTTCAAAATTGTTCTAGAAACAATATTTATGTACAGATCATCGCACTTACTACATCAAAACTATTACCATCAACCTCAGCTACCCTGTGAAATGTTGTATCAGTAACTGCCTTGTTTTATCTACATTAAATATTTTTTAAAAAGTTAAGAACTTATTTTGATGTTGCTAAAAAGTTACACATGTTAAGTTGCTTTATGTTACTTTGTTCTAATTTAGAAAATAGTTATTCTTTTTAAGTGGATAAGTAAAAAAATTATCAGAAATTGCTTTTGTGTGTTTTACCTTTTGTATATTCATGCACTTATTTTTGGGGGGAATATTATAAATTTTATATGTGACTATAAATTTCATGACTAATGGTCAAATTTAGAATATCATTCTAGTGTATTCAGTAAAAGTAGGCATTCTTAAAAGGTTATTGTCTTATCAATTATGGAAAAATAGTATAAGATATTCTATTTAATATAGATAAGCCTTCAAGTGGGCCAAATTCCTACTTGTTTCCATTACTTTTTTAAAAAGCAGAGAGAGTTTATTAGTATAAAAGATCAATGACTTTTCTCTGACTTAGAAAAATCAATTTTCTTTCTTTTTATTTGATTTTAGCCTTTATAGAATAACTCAGGAATGTGCTTTTAGCCTAATAAAGGTACATGTTTTTCATACTATTCAGAATTATGGAATTTTTCATCCCAGAACATCTTTACATATGCTTAATAACTAAAACAGTGCACGTCAGAGAAAAAGGAAGCGAGTAAAGAAAAGCAGAGGGCTTTGATTGGTCCTATCAGAATCTTCTTTTCTGGCAAGTGACTAAAGGAAAGAATGAGGAAAGTTGGATTCAGTAGAACCAACCTCTGATTTTAAAACAAAAAGTATTAAATCGTAGGAGAGCATACTACGATATTATCATTTCTGAATGTGGTGATTTTTTACTAAGTTTTACTAAGATATTAAGGTGATTGAAAGTGATACCTTTCTGCATTTTTTTTCTCCCAACAGCTACCATTTTGTCCTGTGGATGGATTATTTATCTCACATATTATAATTCTCGGAATGTTGGTCTTATTTTAACATTGGTTCTTAACAGATTATACAAACATGGCTATATCCATATTGGTGAGTTTGAGTAATCCTGCATGTTTTTCTTCTGTATAATCTTGAGGTGTATAGTGTACATTTATATTTTATAAATAAGTAGTAGCTTTAAAAATTAACCTCTGTTTCATGGAGATTAAACTCATCTAACTGGAATTTCTCTCATGCGGCACTCTGTGACAGATTATGTCCTTTACCTCATTCTTATTTCTTAAAGTGTTTCCATAGTTACTTTCTGACTTTTTTGTGCTTATAAAATATGCACATGAAAGTAATTTTAAAAATATAGGCAAATAGAAATTTCTCACGATTCTACCATCCAGAGAAAATTCCTAATGCTCAATGAAGTATTTACTGACTCTTTTTTTTCTTTAAGTAACATGTACTCTAAAAATCTGTAATTTGAAATCTTCTTGTGTGTTTTCTTTTGTGGCCTGCTATTAATTATGTTTCTGACTACTTGTAAGTGGGAAGTTTGCAGGTAGAGAGAAGGGTATGTTAGGAAGCTACATGCTCTGGAAGATCCCAAACCAGTAGGATCAGGGGGGAGGGTGGACACCGAGGAGAACCATTCTAACCTTGACTGGAGCTGAGTAGCTCTCTCTCGGTGGGCATGATTAAGCGTCTCTCACACATAAATAGGTGTTCCATTAATTTGGGGCAGTGACTGTTTCCTGGAGTCCCCTGAATTAATGGAGGAAAATGGTGAATTAGTCACTGCTTAGGGTTTATTTAACATCTGTGTATAATTAAGGGAATTAGTCATATGAAGCAGCTATTAAAACTAATATCCACATACGGTTATTTAGTCGCTCATCCATAGTGATGAGACTTATGGTACTTTGTCAGCAAAGAATGATAGAAATTAGTAATGCTATAAGGATATCAGGGAGTCAGAAGAGAACATTTAATTATTGAATAAATGGAATGCTAAAATTATTTTAAGCGTTAAGGGCTCTACCATCTATCAAAACAATTACATTAATTTTTTTTTTTTTTTTTCTGTAACAGGGTCCTTCTCTTTCTCTGTTCTTTCTGGAAAAGTCATGGTTCGTGAAATCTATTACATTACAGAAGACATGTCTATTAGGTAAAAAGCAAAAACAAAAACAAAGAAGATAACAGAACCTACCTTAACAAAATATTGAAAAAAATTTCTGATTATGATATTTTATTTAGTATTACTTACCTCTTCAAATGAAACCATATATCAAATATCATTTTTTTCTCCCAGGAAATCAGGCCTGATGAATTAATGTTTTACAGTGTTTCTATTAGTGGGTTAATTTAACTAAGGTTTAGACTAGCAAAAAGTTTACCAATAGCAGCTTATAAAAAACAATAATCTCACTTTATTCCCAGATAAAAAATTGAGCCATTAAACTGCATGGTCATTTCTGTTGTAAAATTCATGGGTGTTGTTACATAAAATAAGGATCAGAGATGCTAGTAACCCTCACTAGTTAGGTCCTTATTAGCTAATAAGTTTTTAGAATTATTTTGCATCTGTCAACAACTCTAATTTTACTTTAAGAAGAAACATAAATCTGTAATAAGAAATGAGAATACGTAAAATATGTTCTTCTCTAAGCCTTGAAACGATAACTCTATTTTTGTAATTTTCTTAAAATTTGTTACTTATAGAGCATTTGAAAAATTTTGAATTATTTGAGAGATGTCAGGATTTGGCAACACTTATACTTCCCTTAAAACAGTAGAGGCACCTTTTTTGAGAGTCTAAAATTACTTCTAATTTAAAAGCAAAAAGCAGAAGTTAAGATGCTTATAAGTTCATCCTTTTGGAGCATGAGGTGATAAATCACTACAGAAAGGAAGGAGTATCTTTTAAGTTTCCCTTGGTGTGCTGATGTCCCCCTTTAAAGATTGGGCTTATTTGTATGTCGTTTTTACCCCATTAAAAGTGTTGCTAAAAGAACAAGTTCTTCTGCTTGCACTTCGTTTTCCTGTGGTGCGTAATCTGGAGTTATGTCTTACCTGGAGAGAGGAGTCTAACTTAGGCCTGTGCAAAGACTGTTCCTTTTCTAACTGGAAGTCTGAAACATTTAGCAATGCCAGTGTTCTGTTGAGAATTTTTAGTATTTCCTTATTCATTATCAATTGCCATTCTTTTATAATAACTAATTAAGAATCAAGTTAAGTAAACTGATACTTAAGTTTTCATTTTTGTAATTTATCTTGCTTAGAATTCAAGATGGATTTATCATTTTCCGGTGGTGGAAGATGTATAACCCAAAGCAGAAGCAGCATGGTGAGTTGATCAATCATGTAATCTGTTTTCATTTATGGGCATTGAAATATTTCCCATTTCTCTCTTTTTTTTTTTTTTTTTTGTATTTTTCTGAAGTTGGAAACAGGGAGGCAGTCAGACAGACTCCCGCATGCGCCCGACTGGGATCCACCCGGCACGCCCACCAGGGGGCGATGCTCTGCCCATCCGGGGCGTCGCTCTGTTGCAACCAGAGCCATTCTAGCACCTGAGGCAGAGGCCATGGAGCCATCCCCAGCGCCTGGGCCAACTTTCCTCCAATGGACCCTTGGCTGCGGGAGGGAAAGAGAAAGGCAGAGAGGAAGGAGAGGGGGAGGGGTGGAGAAGCAGATGGGCGCTTCTGTGTGCCCTGGCTGGGAATCGAACCTGGGACTCCTGCACGCCAGGCCAACGCTCTACCACTGAGCCAACTGGCCAGGGCCTTCACATTTCTTAATAGGTAAAAATATCTTTAAAAGCTTTGACTTTACAAAACTCTGATTTTTATCACCAGTTAGCGGAAAATCCTTTAACAGCTTTCCTCTTGCCTGGCTAGTTTGGTTTGCTTTAGCTGATTATTTATTCCAGGGCATCCTCAGTATGACCCTGAGCCATATTTCTACCTTACCTAGTGTTACATCAACTGGTCTGGCCCACAGTGGGGACAAATGATCTTCCTGGCACCCTGTGTAATCAATCATTCTACTAAGCTGCTATTCATTTAAGTTACTTTAGCTGTGAAAAAGGACTCGACAAAAACTTGGACTAAGAACTTTTGTGTGTTTATGTGTATGTTATTGGTATCTGTAGATCCAAAGGCAGAAACCAGATTGTACATCACAGTCAATGACTTTGAATTTCATGTCTACAATCGCTCGAATCTTTATGGACGTCTTCAAGAACTGTTTGGTTTGGAGCCAACAATAATCCCACCCAAGAAAGAGGATGATAAAACACGGGAAAATGGAAGAACAAAAACCCAGTCCAAAATCGAAAGGTTCGTTATCACACTTGAATTTTATTAATCTCCAACATGCAAACATTCACTTCTTGATTTCTGGTACATAGGAAAGTGATCGACTTTTGTATGTTATTAACCTCGTATCCTGTAATCTTGCTGTAATCACTTACTAGTTCTAAGAGGTTTTTTTGATCAATTCTTTCAGACTTTCTACATAGACAATTGCGTTATCTGCAAACAAAGAAAGTCTTATTACCCTGTTCCCTATCTCTCCCTCTTTTACTCCTTAGGTTAGTGCAATAGCCAGAACTTCCAAAATGGAAAAGAGTGGTGAGATAGGACAGCCTTGCTTGGTCCCTAATCTTAATGGGAAATTGTCTAGTTTCTCACCTTTATTGTGATGTTAACTGTAGGAATTGTTGATGAAGATGAGGAAGGTTTCCTCTATTCCTCGTTTATTGAGAGATATTAATCATGAATGGGTGTTAGATTTTGGCATATGCTTTTTCTGCATCTTGTGATAGGATCATTGGATTTTTTGGTTTTAGCCTGTAAATGTTAATTGATTTTTGAATGTTAAACAAGGCGACCTTGCATAGCTAGTAGTTTTTTTCTTTTTAAGTAGATGATGAAGACATTTATTCTCAATTAACTGTTTTATTGACCTGAGGTACTGGTGATACTGGGAATATGATAACTCTTCTGTTCTGAGGGAATTTATACCCAAGTTTGGGAGATGGAGCCATTAATGGGCAATGTTAGTGCAAGAAGTGCTGGCTCAGGGACAAGAATAGATTCGTGGGGACGCACCTGGAAGGGTCAGGAGGGCTGGACCTGAGGGGTGAGTGAGTCAGGGGAAGTGATGGTGAAGAGTCTTCTGTGGACGTGACATATTGCATGCCATGGGGAGGTTACTCACTGAAACTGCAGTGGATCAGTTGAGATGGGGATAAATTAGACTAAAATGGTTAGCAGCATCAGGGGGATTAGCCCTAGGTCAATAACACTGGTGTGATTGGAGGGAGGGAAGACCAGGTGGAAGGGTGTGGTAACAATTTATCACTGGGTTGATAGCAAGAGGAAGGCGGAGTGCACAGAGCAAGCCAGACGGAGGCAGGGGAAGCCTGAGACAGTGGTGGGTGGGATGGGAGGGTGGGGAAGAAGAATGATCAACAATGAACCCAGATTTCTAACCTAAGCCCCAGTCATGCCTCATCTGGGAACCTCCAGGGAAGGGGACGTGAGGGTGGCAGTGAGGTCTGCTTTGAACTTAGTTTTAAGCACTGAGGGTCTGAGGGTCACTTTTGTGGGGATGGCTTCAGAAGTGTGATTTGGGAGATAATGGGTTATTGCAGAGATATGCTTCAGGTTTTCATTAGAAATTCTTAGTGAATTGCTGTGACATTTTCATTTTTTCAATTCTGTGTACTTTGTATATGGCCAACTTCTTTTTTTTAACTCTTGGCCTGTCATTTTTATTTTATTGTGAGGACGTGATTTTGGCACAAAGTTGTGGGAACAGGGAAGGAAAAGGATCAGCTTAGTTGTCAGAAATGCTCAGAACAGCAGAAAACATCAAAGTAACTTGTACCTTGGTCATTTGTTTTAATAATTTTGGCTGCCTTTTAAAATGTCACACTGCCTGACCTGTGGTGGCGCAGTGGATCAAGCATAGACCTGGAATACTGAGGTCGCTGGTTCAAAACCCTGGGCTTGCCCAGTCAAGGCACATATGGGAGTTGATGCTTCCTGCTCCTCCCCCTTCTCTCTCTGTCTCTCTTCTCTAAAACGAATAAATAAATAAATTAATTAAAAATAAATAAATAAAATGTCACATTGTAGTGTAATGGGCACAATAGTAGATGTAACAACAGTCTTTCACAATTTTCACTTCTGATATTGAAGCTTGTCACTCTGAAAACGTAGTTTTGTTGTAGCTTGCCAACCTAAAAATTAACACATGATGGAGTTCACTGCATGAGACACTTTAGGGATGTCGCCTTCCGTTGATGGCCAGTTTCATTTGCTGCGGCTGTAGATAGATGTATTTGGAAAGGTGCAGCTGGTAGTATGTCTGTTTTGAGGAAGTCAACTGTATCCTTAGGTGGTTCAGTTTTTCTTATATATGTCAGTTTCTGATTTTCTTCTTAGAGTTAAAGTTAAAACTGAATCTCAGGACCCCACATCTTCGTGGAGATCACTTATTCCAGTCATAAAGGTCAATGTGAGCACAGTAAGTAATTTTACTACCATTAATATTTGGTGGGGTAATAACAGAACCTTTTGTTTCTGCAAGCATAATTTTCACTTAAGAATGTAATTTTGTAGGTATTTTTGGTTTCAGTTTTCATAAAATGTGAAATGATTGTTTTAACACCAATACCATTTTAGCACAAATTTATTAAACTTGAAAGACTTTATTCATAAGTGCTTAAAACACAGGTTTAAATGGATCAGTGCAGTAATAAAAGTACATATAGGGAAAAGCAGACAGATTTAGTTGTTGCTTGGAAGTGTTTGTTATTAGGTCAGCAAAGGAAAAAAATATAGCCTGAATGGTGTGGCATAATATCTCATCCTTTTTTAGGGACGCCTGGCCTTTGGAAATCATTACCAACCTCAGACCCTGTGTATCAACTTTGATGACGCTTTCTTAACCTACACTACAAAACCGCCTTCCAGTCATCTCGACCAGTTCATGCATATTGTGAAAGGAAAGCTTGAAAACGTTCGAGTGATGCTGGTTCCTAGTCCAAGATATGTTGGTCTTCAAAATGACGAGTAAGAAAGCCATATAACAATACCTCTATGTCTATTACAGATATTAATTAGACCTTTAGCATCCTTTTAACTTCTTTGTTACAAATTGGGCAATAATAGGTATCCTTCCCTATTAATTCAATTAGCAGTGTAGTCCTGCTTTGTAAGATAAGTGGAAAAGTTATGCACTGGTAAACTTTGATTTTAAAGACCTTTCTATAAGATTATAACTATAATTTTTTACCCTTTTCTTCTTCTTACTGTATTTGGGAAACTCATTATGGTCGATTAAGCCCTGATATCTGATGTTAGAAAAGACATATTACAGGGAAGTTTTTATTTACAGAGCTATGGATAAATAGTAAATTCAAATTCATTAGAGTAGAGCGCCATTTTGAGTTAATGAAAAGTTGCAAGTTGTATCAATTACTCTTGGACGACTGTGGGAGTTAGGATGGGGCTTGCTGGACATGCAGGTCCTGGTCAGTTTCCACCTAGCTGTGCAGATTGTTTTCTGTCCGTGCAGTCACCGCTTGCTTTCTGGAGACGGTGTCAGTGACGCGCTGCAGACTCACCCTGGTGGTGGTGGGGGGTGCTTCCATGCAAAGAACTGGGGTGCTGAGGGAGCCGCAGACACATAGCTCCCCTCTGGCTCCTGGCCACGTGCTCATGGTGGGGCCAGGGCTCTCCTAATCTCTTACAGTGTCTGTTCTTTTTGTGAGGACCCTCTATTGTTGAAGTCATGTGCCTTACTATTCAGATGATTCCACTGTGTCCCACTGTTTATCTTTGTGTATAAGCAACATAAAGTCTATGAGGTCGTGAGAGGCATGATTATTCCTTTTTAGTTCCTCTTTGTTGCTATTGGCTTTTGCGGGGCCAGAGGGACAGAGAGGTTTCCCTTTGGAGTGCCCAGGAGCTTGGGGGTCGGCCTGGTCTCGCTCTTCAGCATCATGGGCTTTGTTGATCATGTAATGCTACTTGCAGCTGAAAGTTTAATACTGCATGAATTAATAAATCTGGACTTTGTGGAAATTACTATAGAGATGAAAAAGTGCTCTGCTATTAATTTGTATAAAAAGATTTAAAATTGTATTTTTCAGTCTTCAAAAGTAAAGACTAAATGATGAGATTAAACATTAACCTTTAAGATTTAATACATTTTCAGCGGTAGAGCGTTGGCCTGGTGTGCAGGGGACCCGGGTTCGATTCCCGGCCAGGGCACACAGGAGAAGCGCCCATTTGCTTCTCCACCCCCCACCCCCCCTCCTTCCTCTCTGTCTCTCTCTTCCCCTCCCGCAGCGAGGCTCCATTGGAGCAAAGATGGCCCGGGCGCTGGGGATGGCTCCTTGGCCTCTGCCCCAGGCGCTAGAGTGGCTCTGGTCGCGGCACAGCGACGCCCCGGAGGGGCAGAGCACCGCCCCCTGGTGGGCAGAGCGGCGCCCCTGGTGGGCGTGCCGGGTGGATCCCGGTCGGGCGCATGCGGGAGTCTGTCTGACTGTCTCTCCCCGTTTCCAGCTTCAGAAAAAAAAAAAAAAAAAAAAAAAAAAAAAAAAAAAAGATTTAATACATTTTAAGAACAAGATTGCTGAGTCTGTGTGATTATATGAAGATTGAGAAGTTAATTTTGATGTGGAAGGAGGACCCTGTGTTTGACAAAGAGAAAAGTTGTTAAAGCAATGAAAAGTGAATAGTCTGTGGGAAAGTGATTGTAGAGAAACAGTCCAGAATTTGGGTTCAGTATGCTTGCTTTAAATTTGTTTCAAGTTGATCAACTAAACAATTTTGGAAATAGGTAATATAAAGTTGTTATTCATATAAAATGGTTCAATTTCAAGTTTCATTTTAAATTTAGTGTTGTAAATACAGAATATACTTCTTCTATTCTGATGAACATTGTTTTTTTATTGATTTAATTAAACCTTGCATTAAATTGATTTCTATTTTTCACAACTTAAAATGAAAAATGTGAAACAATTTTTTTTGGTATTTTTCCTTATTGAAATGATTTACTGAGTGGAAAAATGTCAGTACATTTTATTACTTAGTCTAATACAGAATACAGCTATGGCACAAGTTACTATCTGCGAAAAATGTCTTCCCTTTTCAAGACGCTACACTTGGTTGCCGTTTAGGGTTCTCTTCCTTTCTGCTTTCACCTGTCACCACCATCATTTAGAGAACCTTGACCATCACTCGGTACTCTGGAGATGTACTCAGTTTGTTTTGCCTCCTTGCAGACCCCCAAGACTGATGGGAGACGGCTTCGTGGTGATGCAGTCAAATGATGTTGACATCTACTACTACATGGATGAGCCAGGTAGGACTTTGTGAAACTGGGGCTCATAGCTGCAAACCTGCTGCTACTGTGAAGTGAGGTAGCTAATAATATTTTCTTTCTCCTATTTAGGATATGTTAAGCATCAGTAAATGATAAATGTGGGTGGAAGTCCTGACCTAAAAATTACCTGTGTCATTGTCACAAGTTGAATATGACTTTAGTATGTCAGACCAAAATGAAGCAATACTGTGATCTTTACTTGAAATTCTATTTTACAGTCCTGGCCGGTTGGCTCAGTGGTAGAGCATCGTCCTGGCGTGTGGAAGTCCCGCATTTGATTCCCAGTCAGGGCACATAGGAGAAGTGATCATTTGCTTCTCCACCCTTCCCTCTCTCTTTTCTCTCCTTCTTTCTCTCTCTTTCTCTCCCACAGCCATGGCTCAAATGGTTC
The DNA here is from genome assembly GCF_036850995.1 of Saccopteryx leptura. Classification (NCBI taxonomy): domain Eukaryota; kingdom Metazoa; phylum Chordata; class Mammalia; order Chiroptera; family Emballonuridae; genus Saccopteryx; species Saccopteryx leptura. Next base: position 199,315,145 of record NC_089503.1, read on the forward strand.
GAACAAGTTGACCCTGGGTGTTGAGGATGGCTCCATGGCCTCACCTCAGGCACTGAAATAGTTCAGTTGACAAGCAACAGAGCAGCGGCCCCAGATGGGCAGAGCATCGCCCCGTTAGGGGGCTTGCTGGGTGGATCCCGGTCGGAGCGCAGTCGGGAGTCTGTCTCTCTGCCTCCCCACCTCTCACTTAATAAAAAAAAAGAAATTCCATTCTATCAACTATACCTCAAAAATTGTGAATGCAAATGACCATGAGTGAAAAACCTTTGAGAACATGGTGATGGTTGAAGGTAATTCATGTTAGCTTAGGAAAAGAATCAGCGTGTTAGACTTGAGGCCTACAGTTTCAGGGTTAAGATCCAGCTACAGTGCTTCTTGGATGGTTCCAATTTTATAAAAGTAATTAACCATTAGATTCCTAGCCCCTCCCTTTTTAAAATTTTTGATCTTTTTATACCTTTCAGGGGGGTTATGAAGTCATAGTATTTTAAAAATGAAACTAGGATGCTGTTTGCCCTTTTCCCCGATGTTGATTATGTACTGATGGTGTCAAACCAGCAGTGGGTGAATCGGTGGTGCTTTAGCACAAATGCAGGCAGTGGTTATAAACTATAGGGGGAATCCCTGGCTGTCACTGCCACACGTCACAGTGAAACAGATGCCAGCATCACTTTGTTTAAGCAGAAAAAATTATTTTGATCTAATCCTGGCCCTTAGTAAACTTTTTAATATTCAGTGTGGTAAAAGGGCAGATCCCCAGGCACTTGTGCTGTGTCCGAGGGTGCATGTGTGTTAGGGGAGCATATGCGTGATTCAGTGCCTTGCTGTACTGTGGGCTTTTCTCGTGGGACAAGAGTTTTACTTGAAAGAGTGCCCAGGGCCGAACTGTGGCTTTGAGTCCCTGTGAAAATTAGTATTTTGGAAAATTGGGGTCTGCAACTGTGAGTTTGGTGATTTTTCTGATGAGGCCACCAGTGATATTAACAAATGAAATTTTTAAAATGTTTAATAATGAAATATATTAATATTTGAAAAAATACGCATGTCTTAGTTAACACGTTTTCCAAATGACCCATGCATGATGTTACCAAGTCATGCTATGAGTAAAAGATTTATTTAGAGTGCAAGAGAGGTAGCAAATTTTAATGTGGCAGGGTATGGAAAGTTCAGTGATACAGTTTCAGATTCCACCTAGTAACTAAACTTTAAGAAACTACTGCTTGTTGAATTTTGGTCTAATGAAGACTATCCAGATTTAGCAGAACAAGCTATTAAAATACTCCTTTCTTTTCTATCCACCTGTTTGTATGAGGCCTGGTTTTCTTCAAATCTGTGCGCAGCAGACATAATGCAGAGCGGCTGTGAGAACTTACAGTAATTACATAATTAAACATTTTATTATGTCAACGTATAATGTGTTTGTTATTTTAAAATAAAGATGTTTGAAATTGCCCAATTTAAATTTTGAATATAATAAATATTGATAGAGATAATACAAAAATACCCACTTTGGGTTCCTAATAATTTTTAAGAGTGTAAGGTATTCCTGAGATCAAAAAATGTTTAGAACTGCTGATCTAAAGAACACACAATACAGTGTATAGAGAAGTGTTGTACAATCAGGGCCCCTGAAACTTGTGTTATCCAGTGTCACCCCAACCAATTCAATTAAAAAAATAATTTAAAAAGAAATTAAAAAATATAAGGAATCATTTTAATGGTTACTTTAAGTAACTTCCTATATTCTGTGATGTAGGGCTTGTTCCAGAAGAAACAGAAGAAGAAAATACTGAAGGGGAAATGAGCAGTGAGGATTGCAAGCTACAAGATCTACCTCCGTGTTGGGGGCTGGACATAGTTTGTGGCAAAGGAACTGATTTTAACTATGGGCCATGGGCCGACAGGCAGAGGTATGTGAGTAAATTACATTTCTGATAAATCTTTCAGATATATTGAGCTAACACTATAATTTTTATTAAAACTAGCTTAAGCCCTGGCCGGTTGGCTCAGTGGTAGAGTGGTAGAGCGTCAGCCTGGCGTGCAGAAGCCCCGGGTTCGATTCCCGGCCAGGGCACACAGGAGAGGCGCCCATCTGCTTCTCCACCCCTCTCCCTCTCCTTCCTCTCTGTCTCTCTCTTCCCCTCCCGCAGCCGAGGCTCCATTGGAGCAAAGATGGCCCGGGCGCTGAGGATGGCTCCTTGGCCTCTGCCCCAGGTGCTAGAGTGGCTCTGGTCGCAACAGAGCGATGGCCTGGAGGGGTAGAGCATCGCCCCCTGGTGGGCAGAGCGTCGCCCCCTGGTGGGCGTGCCAGATGGATCCCAGTCGGGCGCATGCGGGAGTTTGTCTGACTGTCTCTCCCCGTTTCCAGCTTCAGAAAAATACAAAAAAAAACAAAAAAACAAAACAAAAAAAAACTAGCTTAATATTTTTCTAAGCTCTTTTATTACAGAAGGTTAAGATATTCCTAGACATTTTAATCCAAATAATAACTTATTTGTAGAGAAATTGACTTCCGCAGGTTCACTGCCAAGGAGGAATTAATTGATTAGAAAAATAGTGAATGAACAGCACATTTATTGGTTCATTTTTCCTTTGGTGTTTAATCAACAAATATGCCAACGATTATTGGGTCTATGCTGATTCAAAGAGAAAAGACATAGTTTTGTTTTAGTGGAGGAAGAAAAAAAACAAAAGAATTTTATTGCATCCTATAATAGAGGTAAGTAAAAACTCTTGAAAAACTTAGAAAGGTACTGAATTGGTTTGCTAAGGCTTTCACAACAAAGTACCACAGACTGTGCAGCTTAAACAACAGAAATTTCTCACAGTCTGGAGGTTAGAATTCTTAGATTAAGGTGTTGGCCAGGCTGGTTCCTTCCAAGGCCAGAGAGAAGGGTGTGTCTGACGCCTCTCACCTTGGCTTGAAGATCGTTGTCTTTTCCCTGCGCCTTCCCATGGTCTGTTTTCCCGTTGGTGTATCTTGTGGGTCTCTGTCCAAATTTCCTCTTCTTAGAAGAACACTGGTCATATTAGATTAGGGCCTGCCCAAACCCCCTCATTCTAACTGAATTACCTCTGTAAAGACTCAGTCTTTAAATATGGCCAAATTTTGAGGTTAGCACTTCAGCATAAGAATATTTAGGGGGTACAATTAAGCCCGTAAAAGGTTCAGAAATCATATTAGAGATTAAAGGAGAAAAGAATTGGGGGAGGCTTTTTGGTAGAGGGAACATGTGAGTTGAGTTTTGAACCATTAGTAAGAGTCAGCCAGGGGAGGAAGAATTTTAAACAAAGAGAGGACTTTTACCAGTACAGATGAGGACACATCTAAATTTTTACGTAAATAGATGTGGCTTCAAGTTAGCTCAGCTCCACCATGGTAGAAAACTGTCTTTGGTCTTACTGAGAGGAAATTATAGTAGGTGTTTGTGACTTAATTTTTTTTCTATTTTGTCTGTTTGTTAAATAAGATAGCAGTGATAATATAAAGTTAAAATACTGATTTTGGTCCCTTATCAGAGGTCATTCTGTTGGAATAACACATCATTATTTTTCTGCCTTCTAATATAGAGATTGTTTATGGAAGTTCTTCTTCCCACCCGATTACCAAGTTCTGAAAGTTTCTGAAATTGCACAACCAGGAAGACCCAGACAGATCCTTGCCTTTGAACTGCGAATGAACATCATTGCAGATGCCACAATCGACTTGCTGTTTACCAAAAATAGGGTAATTATGGAAATAACATAGAGAAAGTGATGGTTAGAATTTGAATATTATTTTTCAGGGCATTTTTCTGGTGACTAGACCTGTGAGCTTCCTGCCACCCCAGTAGTTGTAAATACAATTTTGTTACTTTCGTTAGGTGCCAAGCAGTAGAAGGGAGTTAACTGATAATAATAAAAACATCTATACCATAGTCTGGTTCATGTTCTCCTTTATATCGGCCCAAATTGTTCTTATGTGTTTTAGGAATAAATTTGAATTTTTGGTCTTAGGAACTTTCCATAACTATTTAACATCACTGATGGTTACATTTTGTTTGTGGTCATAACTGAAAGGTAAAGATGGGGGAGTAATGACAAGGAGCATTTTATGTGAATCCCTTTCTCCTTTTGGTAGGAGACCAACGCTGTGCACGTCAATGTGGGCGCTGGCTCCTATCTGGAGATTAACATCCCCATGACGGTGGAGGAGAGCGGTAAGCAAGCCCCGAGGACCCTGTCTGCTCCCAGCACTCAGCAGGGAAATGACAGATGAGCGATAGTTTGTTAATTCCTGTGAACTAAAATGAATTCATGGGGCTTTTCCAGCTTTTTATTATCGAGAGTAAATATTACATAATTAAATTGTTTGTGCCCCTAAGGAGGGGAACATTTTTTAAAATCAGGTCGGCTTTTATCATTCCGTGTTCTCATTAAACCCTGTATCTCTCTTGTCAGAGTGAGCATAACTTGCTTTAGCGTGTTTTTCCTGTTTCTCCGTGAGAGCAGGTGCCACGTCTTTTTCTCGCTGTGTATTCTGGATGTGGGGCCCAGTACCTGGCTGGTGGTACATGGCAGTCGTTGACTGAGTGACCGATAGGCTTCGTTTGAGGTTAGAGTAGAAGATTGTAGTCAAGGGGTAAACTGATACGGTGACCAGCATAACTGTAAGAAAGGAGAAGTTCCAGATTTCAAATATAATAGCTATAGTTTCATCTCAGCTGAAATAATCTAATTCCTTATGCATTTGAAATTTGGATTCTTCAGCAAGTTAATCAACAGCATGTTTAAATACTTTGGGTTGAAAATTGACCAAAATATTACATAGCCGTCTTCATTTTCCTGCTCCTCGTCCTATATTACATTTGTAATTGAGAGCAATTAATATGAAATTCTGCTTTATTTATTCACTTCCTTGAGCATGCAGAGAATAACAACTTACTCGTATTTTTAAGTCACTAAGCAGCAGTGTTGCTGTTGCTCAGGAGAGAGTCATTTTTGTAGCATTCCTGGCCCTCTGTTCCTGTTCCTGTCACTTACTGTGCTGACTGTATGGGAAGAGAGCAGACAGAGAGGACTGCTTCCTTCACTTGCATGGAACAGAAGTGGCCGGTCGGCCTGCTCAGAGACTCACCTGATGCAGGGACCGCGTTGGCAGAGGGGGTCTTGCCCTGGAGCCCTGGGGCACTCGACTGAAGAATGAAACCTTGTTTTAGCTGGTTTTAAAGACGTGATCCTGAAAAGAGTTGCAGCCGATTCTCTAGGATGGCTGATCAGGGCAGTGAGCTGGAAGAAACCCGGTGGGGACAGCCTCAGTTACAGTCCATCCTGGGGAAAGGCAGGGCGGGGCCCGCAGCTGGGGCAGTACGGCTGCGGTTTACGCTGGCGCTCCACATGGGCCATTGGATCCGTACAGCAAAGTCACACAGCTCCTGGTGCATGGGGCGGGTCACCTTAGGGCTGGGGTCTTGAGCCCTCCGGTTAGGAGTGGTGGGCAGTGCCAAGCATGCTGGCTGTGCCTCTGGGTTAGCGAAGGGCCCACGGAGAGCCCAGCCAGGTCCTGGTGCAGGTGAGGGGCTTGTAAGGTGACTGTGTGAGGGGCAGTGGGCTTAGGTCTGAGACAGGAACTAAAGAGAACTCAAATACATATAAAACGCTTTTTCAGAGATTCAGGTGTTTGAAAAATACTGCCCAGAGCCGAACGCCTGGTAAAGTAGTAATCTGACTATAGCGTCAGTGCTCCTAGACGGGCAGACCGCCAGGAAGGAAGTGGAATCCTCTGAACTTGGGCGCTCTTGTTCAGAAAGGACTGCGTGGTTTGGTGTCACAGTCACTGTGTAAGGAAGAGCTGCTGTGCAGAAACTGGCAGTGCACAAGGACTGGTTGGAAATGATGAAAATGTGTCCGCTTGAGTCAGTGTGAGAAGAGAGAACATGAGAGCTGTTCTCAGTAGTTCAGACTGTCATTAGAGAACAGACTTGTCGCTTTGCACCAGACTGTGGGGTCACGACAGAGCTTTTCCTCCTTCAGAGGCGTGCAGAGAGAAAGGTCGCATGTTAGGGAGTGGGCCCCTCCCCATCTTTGGACTGTATTGAAATGGTGACTGATCATCATTCTTCAGGGAGTTCTTTTTTGGGGTGGTGGTGGGAGTTGTTTCCAGTCTAAATTTTAAAATTTTATATAAATTAAGTATAGATATATGTTCTTAATTTTCATGTTCTCAACTTATTAGGTTACACCCCGGCAATTAAAGGACAACTCTTACATGTTGATGCCACCACCAGCATGCAGTACCGGACCCTTTTAGAAGCAGAAATGTTGGCGGTAAGTTGGGAGTATGTGATGATATGCATAGGTGCATAAAATACAGATGACCAGGAAGCCACTGGATGGTCCGTCCCTTGTTCAGGCACCACCAGGGGCTCTCGGCCCTCTGGTGGGTGGAGGAGTAGGTTTCCTGTCCCAGGGACTCGCGGGCGTCGCTGCCGCGTTGCTCCGAGTGTGCGGGCTGAACAGCGGCAGTCAGATGTGCGGCTTTGGCCTTTCAAATGTGAACAGTAGTTTTAAAACTTCATATGGCTGGGCTAACTCTCTCCAATGTGGTAACTAAGACCTTTTTTTTTTTACTATGTTTTCTGGCCCCATTGGATTCTTTCTCCAGGTTTTTTACTTGATGTATAAGGTAAAAGGAACACAATCTTGATACCCTGGATTGCTCTTATTACAAATGCTCATGACCAAAATTTCAAATTGGGACTCAGTAATCAGGAAGATATGATTATTTTTTGTTAGCATCAACAGTAACAACAACAATAAAAGCCTCTTTGTGGAGTGGCTGGTATTTAGAGAGTATTCTTTCTTATAATATGATACCAATGGGTCTTTAATTGCTTTCTTAAACAAGTTGTTTACACATAATATATATGTAGATTAAGAGGAACATTTTGCAGTTGACCAAAATAGGTCCCTAAATTGACCACATTGAACACCATAAATATTTATTCATCCGGCCTAGTCAGCATTTTAGTGATTCCTGAACTATTGTTGATAAATACAGCTGTGCAGAATGCTAGTCCTGGTCAGGCAGCTCCTGCGTTTGCAGATGTGTCCAGCTTTGCAGGTGAAATACAGACCTGTGATGACCGTGCTGTCAGAAGGGTCCCATCAGGCCCTGGACCAGACCTGTGCATAAGTACGCGCCGTTCTGCACCCTCTGAGCCCGAAACCCTCGCTGACTGGGTGTGCATGCAGAGAGTGAAGGGTGTTGGCTGTTACTCTGTGAGTTTAGCTCAAATGCAGTATTGAAAATGTTAACCTGATTGTTCCTCAAGTTTTCCGACCATGTCATGGCTTAGTGTTTCAAGGAACCGGACTTAACCATGGGTACTGGCTTTGAGCCACAGCAATATTAAAATCTCGAAGGGACCTTCTGTCCCACTCAGTGGGAAAATAAGTATCAATTACTCACCGGTGTGTGAGGGTTTATTTCTACTGCTGTTCACACGTTTTAAGCTCTAACATGTTGACTTGACATTGGTTTCCAGTTCCACATCAATGCCAGCTACCCTCGAGTGTGGAACATGCCCCAGGCGTGGCAGTGTGAGCTGGAGGTGTATAAAGCCACCTACCACTTCATCTTTGCACAGAAGAACTTCTTCACAGGTGATGTTCTAATAAACACAAGTGCAGTGGATTCGTCACACTGAACTGCTTTCCGTTTAGCAAGTTTGGTTTTAGATTCAACATGGGGATTTGATGACACAATTCAGACTTTTCTTATTTTCACAACTTTTGGGCTAAGAATATTAAAGGAAAAATTTAAATATGGATATTTTGTGCTCTCTTCTTACCCAAAAATGGAAATTATGAATAGAAAATTGAGCTGCGAGGAAAGAAAAGAACCCAGCTTAGGCTGGTGCTTTGATTCGGTCTAGAGGGGAGTGTGGTGGAGAAGGAGAATTTGTGTTTTTCTCTTTATGATTTTGTTTTAATTATTATAATCCACAAACAGTCTATTCAGATAGTCAGATATGTTTATGTTGGGAGCTCTTACCTTCTCCTTTCCACTGGCCTGGATAGTTTAGTTGATGTTGTCATTAGTCAGAAACATTCCTTCATTTCTTGCAGCATATTATGATAGCTACACATATTTTATGAGTATGGGAACATGTGGTCTTTGTTTCTAGTAACATAAATATTACTGTATAAAAACAGGTAGCATTTATTGAGATGTCCTGTGACAAGTTTAGACAAACAGAGTTGGTCTGAGTTGCTAGGGTCAGTGACTCTCCCAGAGCACCTAATGTTGCTTGACTGATTGCTGCAGTTATCCCTCCATCTCCCGTCTCTCCATCCTCCCATCTCTCCATCCCCCCATCCCTCCAATCCCCCATCCTCCTCCCCCCTGTCGCATCCCCCAGTCCTATCCGCCTGACCCCCCATCGCCCTATCCCTCATCACCCTATCCCCCCATTGCCCTATTCTCCCCCTGTCCTCTTGTCCCTCCCTCCTTCCATCCCTTCCTCCTTCCACCCCTCCCTCCATCCCTCGTCATTGGAAAAGACATTTAAGAACAATTATTTGACTATAGACCCTGTGCTCTCTCTAAAGTATGATGATGATGTTGTTAAAGATGGTTAAGAGTTTTCCTTCAGCAGAGAGGATACCAAAAAGGGTATTTATTTTAGATAGGATGAATAGTTTGAGTAAAAGTGCCCATTCAGAAATCTTTATGAGAGAGAAAAGTGAGAAGATTGGCTTGGTGAATGATGAATTTGTATCGTGGAGCTGGGTAGTTCCAGAGATGGCTTTTGGGCATTTCTCAAGTGCTAGCCATTGTGCTAAAGAATACAGTTAGAAAGTAGGGCTGGAGTCTGGTCAGTTAGGGTAGATGGCGTGGAGAATTATGTATAGATATTCTAAGGCCTGATGAACCACTGTGATTGCTTGTTAAATGAGTAAAAATATATTTAAAGTAAAATTGATGAGTGGACTTCTTTCTCATTCACGGATCAGGTTAATAGCCATCTGCCTCATATTGTTGACATAATAAAACTCTGCATCTTATTAATTTTAATTTAAGTGATTATAACTTGATATTCAAGTATTATTAGAAATTCCCCTTAGTAAAATATCTTGCACAAGCTTCTATACATTGAAGCTAAATTTTAAATGGGTTCATATGATATTATATAAGATGAATTTGACTTCTGATTTCATTATTGAATTTAATATTTTTCAGTATAAATTTCCATTGACACTTAAAGAAAATGACTTTAAATATTTATTTTTAACTATTATTTTCATTAGAATATTTTTCATAACAAGAAACCCATTGTGGAGTGCCTCCCCTGTGGAGGTCACTGTGCTAAAACATCACACGTGCCATCCCAGTCACAATAAGTCTGTGAAGTTGGCCCCATTTTGTAAAAGAAAAAACCCATAGCATTTAAGACATTTGTTCAAGATTCAATAGCTAATAAAGTGAGAAAGCCAGAGTGTACACCAGGACTGTCTGGTGCCAACGCCCATGCTCTGACCGTCCTGCTTCCACCAGTTCCTCTCTCTCAATGCACACTTCTGATTCTGTACGTACAGCACTGTGCCAGGGCCTGTGGGTGTAGAGATGACCCTGCTGAGTGCCTCACACAGGGGACTGGCCATGGAGAGACCTCACTGCTGGGATTGAGCAGTGGGTATAAATGGTGGGAATACCAGAAGGACAAGGCAAGGACACCATTGTGATGGCCCAGGGCTGACATTCTCTGAAAAGACCTTTTATATGATGAGGTAGAAAAAAAATTAAGATAACCAAAGGATTAGCACACAAGGTATAGGAACATAGTTTTAAAAAGCTACAATGGGGCCCTGGCCAGCTGGCTCAGTGGTAGAGTGTCGGCTCGGCATGTGGAAGTCCCAGGTTCAATTTCCGGTCAGGGCACACAGGAGAAGTGCCCATCTTCCCTCTCTCCTTCCTCTCTGTCTCTCTCTTTCCCTCCTGCAGCCAAGGCTCCATTGGAGCAAAGTTGGCCCAGGCACTGAGGACAGCTCCATGGCCTCCGCCTCAAGTGCTAGAATGGCTCTGGTTGCAGCGGAGCAACACCCAGAGGGGCCGAGCACTGCCCCCTGGTGGGCATGCTGGGTGGACCCTAGTCAGGCGCATGCGGGAGTCTGTCTCTCTGTCTCTCTGTCTCTCTGTCTCCCTGCTTCTCAGTTTCGGGGGTGGGGGGGAGAGCTACAATGGAACCATACAAATCAGCAGTCGGCAAATATGATTGACTGTAAATTCTTAAAAGGCCACATCTGTGTTTTGTTCACTCACATCTAGAACAGAGTTTGACACACAATAGGCACTCTGGGTATTTGGGTATTTGTTTAATGAATAAAATAACATGAATAAATGGTCAACCCTATTGTAATTAAGAAAATTAAATGAGATGCCATCGTCTTATTGCCAGTAATTAAGCTGTACCCTCCTCCAACCCTCAAAAAAGATAGGGGAGAGAGAGAGGTAGAAAGAAATATACAGGAGAGGGTCCAATGAAATATATAGTCAAGCATAATTTCTGGTAGGAATATAGAGGATGGTGTAAAAATCTACACAGAAAAAAACTAGAAAGAAATGTATCCTCAGAGATGTGTGTTTTGGGCAAAATATCAGGTGCTGTTTTCTCTTTAATTTTCTAAGGTTTCTTTAAAAAATAATTTATGAAGTGCATACATTTTTTCTTATTTGGAACTGTGATTAGTCAGTGAACATCTGGCTGCTGTTAAATCATTTAACTATATCTTAATCACCTTTTAATATTTTAGTATAAAAGGTAAGTTATAAATGAAAAATTCCTTTTTGACTGGTGTTAGAATCTTTCCATTTTGTTTTCTGAATTTCAGTTAATTTTCATTTGTCTCCTATGCCGATGATTTTAGATTTAATTCAAGACTGGTCTAGTGATAGTGCTCCAGACATTTTTTCATTCGTTCCGTATACATGGAATTTTAAAATCATGTTTCATCAGTTTGAAATGATCTGGGCTGCTAATCAGCACAACTGGATCGACTGCTCCACAAAACAGCAGGAAAATGGTAAGAACTTGTTAAAAATCAGGGTAAGTGTTCTGTTCGTAAGACAAATACCAACAAATTGGCATTGATTTTATAGTTGTAATAGGTGCTGGAATTGCTCTTTTTTCCCTAATTTTGTAAGATTCTCAGAAGTATTATGGAGTTTGTGGTGGACTAATCGTATGGTCTATAATTTTGTTTACGTGTGTATTTAAGGCAATTTTATGTAAAACTCTGTTGAAGTAGAGAGTAAATTACCATTTTTTCCTTTTTCTGTAGTGTATCTGGCAGCCTGTGGGGAAACGCTGAATATCGACTTCTCCTTGCCATTCACGGACTTCGTTCCAGTCACATGTAGCACTAGGTTCTCCCTGAGGGTACGTGCCGTTGGATGCATTGTCTGTTCACGAGGCCTGTTAGTACGTTGGGTTTCCCCAAACCTGTCTTTACCCCCACCTCCAAATACAGCCCTCTGGCCGCCCTGAAGCAGGGTAGCTTTGCTCCACTGCCCACTAACTTCCATGCCACAGACTTGCCCTGGTTTCTTTGTTGCAGTTAACTGCAGTGTTCAGCTGTTCCCCTGCTCCTGGGAAGTTAAGCAATAAAGAAATAGCTCCCTGAGTTCCTTTCTACCCTCTGTGATTGATCTATGTCCTTCTAAGCACCCCCACTTGCTCTAATGTTTACTGTGTCTGTGGACTAGACTGTGTACTGCCCATTATGTCATTCCTCATTGAAACCATGAATTCGGGCAGTCGCTACAGATCCCTTCCTCCCTTTTCTCTGAAAGCCAGCTCTTATGCATTCAGACTTTTGTGGAACACCTACTTTTAGGGCATGGGCAATCAGTAGTAGTTGTTGTATTGATGAAGGTTACGGTGGTAAAAAAGAGCAACGACAATAAGAACAGCTCACAGCTGTTGATCGTTTTGTATATGCCGGACACTTTTCCATGCTTCTGTGTAGTCACTCATGGAATTCTCAGAGCAGCCCCCTAGAGGCAGGCATTGGTATTGTCCACCTTTATGGAGTAGGAAACGGAGGACCGAGTGGAGTCACTTGTCCTGTAGCTATCCAGTGGCCAGTGTAGCTATCGAGTGGCCAGGTGGAGTTTGAACCCAGGCGGCAGAGCTTAGGGCTCTGCTCTCTTGTGCACGCACTCTACTGCGCTGCCTGTCGGGAGCCAGGCATCAGGATGAAAAAGACGGGACAGCGGACAAGAGCAAAGCTGAACGAGGGTGCTTTCATACACACCAATTCAGAATTCCTAATCTGAGACTTATTAAAATCAAAAGAAACAATCATGTTTTAAAAATTAATAAAACTACAGAACATGTTCCCTCTGAGCTTGTATCAGTGAGACAGTTTTTTACTTTTATTTTTACTGAGTCACATGCAATATTCACTTATACCCACAGAGTGTCATCTTTTCACTGTTTTGTGGAAACAGTGCTATTTATTTCCCTGACCTTTTTCTTGACATTCTAATCAGAATTTAGTTTTAGTCAATGTTTTAAAATCTTATTCCAGTTATTTATGTGACTGCTCAATGTTAAATCTGCCTTTCAAAATTTATGGTTCCTTTCTTTTGAATTTATTCTCAAGATTATTATAGAGAGGTTTGGCTGTAAGTAGTAGCCTAACATGTTTTATGTACCTATTTTGATACTGTGGGTTATTATAAATTATTTTTTAGGGAGAAGATGTTGATCTTCATCTGTTTCTACCAGATTGCCACCCTAGTAAATATTCATTATTTATGCTAGTAAAGAATTGCCACCCAAATAAGATGACTCATGACTCTGGTCTTCCTGCTGAGTGTCAGAGCAGTCAGAAAACGGTTAAACCAAAATGGCGGAACCTTACTCAGGAGAAGTGAGTACACAACAGGAGTGATTTGAGTATTTTGTGTCTATATGTGGAGAAACTATTCTTCAGTGTCTTTCAAAGAAGAAGAATAAATTTGATTATTTGTACCTGTTGTTTGTGTACAATGACTAGAAACTTTATTTGTACTCTTACAGAGCTGGTTGGGTTGAGTGCTGGACTGTCCCAAGTGTTGTGCTTACGATCGATTATACATGGCACCCCATCTACCCACAGAGAGCAGACGAACAGCTGAAACAGTCATGTGAGTGCTTTTATACAATTTGTACTTTGAAACATCTGGTGCTATGATTGACAATCATCAAAATACAAGAAAGAAGAAAATGCATCTATTCTTTTGATGTACTTGTATACATTTAAAATCTTTTAAAGGCCCTGGCCGGTTGGCTCAGCGGTAGAGCGTCAGCCTGGCGTGCGGGGGACCCGGGTTTGATTCCCGGCCAGGGCACATAGGAGAAGCGCCCATTTGCTTCTCCACCCCCTCCTTCCTCTCTGTCTCTCTCTTCCCCTCCCGCAGCTGAGGCTCCATTGGAGCTAAGATGGCCCGGGCACTGGGGATGGCTCCTTGGCCTCTGCCCCAGGCGCTAGAGTGGCTCTGGTCACGGCAGAGCGACGCCCCAGAGGGGCAGAGCATCGCCCCCTGGTGGGCAGAGCATCGCCCCTGGTTTGCGTGCCGGATGGATCCTGGTTGGGCGCATGCGGGAGTCTGTCTGACTGTCTCTCCCCGTTTCCAGCTTCAGAAAAATAGAAAAAAAAAAAAAATCTTTTAAAGATTTTAGTATGATAATAGCTAACTTTTATTGAGCATTTACTTAATATCAAATACTAGGCCAAGCTGTTTTCTGGCTTACGTTATCTCATTTAATCCTTACGATATCTGTGAAATAGAGACTGTCATTCCTATTATTGTTGTATGAGTTGAGTTAATATGCTCAGAGGAAATAATTACATAGTTTTCTCCAGGTCTGCCAGTCTAGAAGCAGCAGAGCTGGAACATCAAACAAGATGTATGTCCATCTATATATTTACAGTACTTCATTCTGTGAAATGTTAGTTTCTTTAATGCATTTGATAACTATCAGTGTTACCCTGAAGTTTATATGCCTATAACTGGGGTCTAAAATTGATTTAGAGTCATGATATTTTCTTTGTATCTTTGTATTTTTCCAGTGATTTAAGTTTTAAACAATAGTTTCAAAACTGTTGTTATGTATGGAGCTTGATAAAACCACCCTGTATTTGAATAGTAGTTTATAGAAAACAGCTGTGCATTGATGCCCAAGTATAGTTAAAGCCTAATTGTGACCCAGATTTATATTGCAAATTTTTCAATGATTTGTGCAGTCTGATTTATGTATTTCTACACGTTTCTATGAAATTTATTCTGTTGTGTATTCTTAATTATTAGTCTTTCGGGTATATTTTCATTACATACAATAGGTATTATTTCAGAGTTAGTTGCTTTCTTTCTTTTTTTTATTATTTTTATTTTTTTATTGAGAGGCAGGGAGGCAGAGAGACAGACTCCTACATGTGCCCTGACTGAGATCTACCAGGTGATGCTCTGCTCATCTGGGAGCCATTGCTACATTGCTCAGCAACTGAGCTATTTTAGTACCAGAGGCGAGGCCATGGAGCCATCCTCAGTACCTGGGGACAACTTACTCGAACCATTGAAGGCATGGCTGCAAGAGGAGAAGAGAGAGATAAAGAAAGAGGGAGAGAGAGAGAAGGGGAGGGAAAGGGGTGAAGAAGCAGATGGGCGCTTCTCCTGTGTGCCCTGGCCGGGAATCAAACCCGGGACTTCCACACGCTGGGCCGACGCTCTACCACTGAGCCAACTGGCCAGGGCTGGTTAGTTGCTTTCGTATTTGCCAAATAGAATTTCTTTGTGATTAGTTCCTTGAAGAACTTCTAAGAGCCCTTTCCTTCTTTCAGTAGAGTCTTTGTTTCTATTCTATTCCAGTGTCAGAAATGGAAGAAACCATGCTGTCTGTGTTGAGGCCATCCCAGAAGACGACAGACAGAGTCGTTTCTTCCCCGACCACTTCTTCCCGCCCACCTGTCGATCCCTCAGAACTTCCCCCGGATAAGCTGCATGTAGAGATGGAACTTTCTCCTGATTCTCAGATTACCCTCTATGGGCCTCTGTTAAATGCCTTTTTGTGTATAAAGGTATGATCTGTGAAAGAGCTTGCATATTTTTAAACATACGGAAAGCAGTTAATATCTAATTGAAATTGAGACCATTTGCAATAGCCAGCTGGATCATATAAAGTGTGGAGAATATGTTATATTAAGTATTATATATGGAGTATATAGTACTAGACTCAATCACAAAATTGTTTATTAAAATTGTGTACTCAGTTCATCATGTTTTGAGCACTTAGCATGTTCTAGGAGTTGTGCTAGTCGCTAGAGACAGAGATGATTTAGCATGTGCTCTCAAGGAGAAAAGCCAGCGGGTTAAGCAGGACAGACGTGTGTGTATGTTAGCATATTGTGATCAATGCAGCAAATACAAGAGAACCTTTGGTTTGTGGGTAAGTGGTACCAGGAAAAGTCTACTTCAAGCAACTCCATTACAAGCAGACAACTTCATTTCAATGGTAAATAATAAGCAGAGATTTGTTTGAAGCTCCATCTTAAAAATTGAAGCAAATATATGAAAATAAATTCATTTCAGAGTATCACAAATTTAGGTTCTGGGGAAATAAGCACTTTTTGTTGGGCAAGGACTAAATCAAGTGTTGATTCATTTGGGTGTAATTTTTTTACTGAAGCAGTTTGATTACACAGTACAAGATGGATGTCTGTAGCATGATTGTGAAGAGAGGCTGTTTTAAGAACAATGTTTGAGGACTTCCAGATGTCTAGATGTCACTCTTATTCTTTTGTTATTCAATTCATAATTTTATAAAGTCCCCCACAAGTCATCAGTAATTCTTACTGAGTGACTCTTCCTTGTGGGTAACTGATCTAAGCCTTCCGGGTCCTCACTTACCTCAGGGAGCTCTCCCTGTGACTTGAGCTGTTAACCAATGAAACTTTCAGCAACTTCATGAAATTTTGCATTTTTCCAGGATTTTGCAAATGCACTTTGCTTTAGATTTTCACTGTACTGTTGGTTGTTGAGTGTATCTCGCAATCAGAGACTGACTGTCCCCGCCTCGGGGGTCGTGAGCAGCAGGGTTCTGTGTGCAAGTCTGGTTTTATCTGCTTCCTCACGCGCTTCCTACCGTGGGGTCAGGGCCGCAGCGGCCGGACGGTGAATGCTGAGCTGATGGAATCGGAGCGGTTAGTTCTGGGAAGGGCCCAGTGTGATCGGGCTGGTCAGGGAAGCACAGTCTAGCCGCAACTGGAGGAAGTGCTTGCTGAACAGGTTTTGAAGGAACCTAAAATCTCAGTATTTGAGTTATGGTATTCTATTTACTAAAACCTACTACATAAAGCATTAGACGATATAATTTTAGATAAAAGATGCAAGGAAAATGAGCTTAGTATTTGTGGAAACATATAGTTTCTGCTTGAGTTTAGAAGAGATTCCTAAAGGAGTAATTTGCAGATTCAAATGGAAGAAACACACATATACGCCTTTTTTTCTTTGATCTAAAATATTTTTCAAGTATTTCCTTCAGTATCTTATTTTCTACAGATTGCATGTGAATAACTATGTAATTTTCAAGTTACAGTTTCCCGGAAGAGGCTGAATTATAGTTCACCCTTGAACAACATGGGTTTGAATTGTGTGGGTCCACTTACACACGGATCTTTCTAAATAAATATACAGTTGGCTCTGCATATCCCTGGTTCTGGCATCTGTGGATTCAGTCAGCTACAGATCAAACTGTTTTTGATTTGCAGTTGGAAATTCGTGGTTGTGGAGGGCTCATGGCATGCATTGGTCTCTGTCCTTTTATACACATAAGGGACCGAGCATCTAGCGATTATGGTCCTTTTGGAGTTTGGGGGATGTTCTGGAGCCAGTCTTCTGTGGATACTGAAGAATGGCTATAGTTACATTTTTAGGGAATGAAAAATTCTACACAGGTTTTTAACTGTGTGGATTGGTACCCCTACCCCCCCTTGTGTTGTTCAAGGGCAGCTGTATATTTTAATATAAATGTACATATGATTCAGTTAGCAGGTTAGGGTTGTTATAATGGTATCAAATACTGCTAGAGAGATAGTATTCTGGATCAATTCTGCATTTTGCATTACAGTATGTACATCAGACCTCAATTTTTTAAAGATTTCATAGCAATATATATTCATTAAAAATATGAGAACTATAACAAGAATATAGAGAAAGAATTATTTGCCTTTATTTAAGACTTTGTTATAAATACTACTCCATCAGTGTAACCTTTGCCGATAGTCTATGTTTTGAGGCAGACTTTCCTGTGCATTAAAGATTTTATGTGTTTTAGTTTGTCAAAAATATGTTGCAATGCCTGACCTGCGGTGGCGCAGCAGGTAAAAGCGTCGACCTGGAACACTGAGGTCACTGGTTCGAGATCCTGGGCTTCCCTTGTCAAGGCACATATGGGAGTTGATGCTTTCTGCTCCTCCCTCCCTTCTCTCTCTGTCTCTCTCTCTCTCCTCTCTCTAAAATGAATAAATAAAATCTTTAAAAAAATATGTTGCACTAAAGATTGTATTAGTATTTGCATTCATCAATTAGTTCAGAACTTGTATGAAGTGTCTACTAAGACAAATTTTAAAATTTTAAGTTTTGAAATGTTTCAAATATCTAAATAAAGCATTATAGGCAAAAAAAAAATGTTCTAGCACAGTGGTTGGCAAACTCATTAGTCAACAGAGCCAAATATCAACAGTACAATGATTGAAATTTCTTTTGAGAGCCAAATGTTTTAAACTTAAACTATATAGGTAGGTACATTCCTTATTGAGGTAGCGCCCTCACGTGGTATTTTGTGGAAGAGCCATACTCAAGGGCCCAAAGAGCTGCTGTTTGTTTACTGCTGTTCTAGCACAGAGCTGTATGCTTTTTTGATTAGGAATATCTGGAACTCCTTAAGTTTCTTTGTTTTCTTTTTTCCTCCTTTTCATCCTCCTCCACCTTTACCTCACAGCAATGTTTGGAATTTATTTTTTTTTTAATTTAATTTTATTTTTGGGCAGAGTTAATTTAAAGATAGTTTAATTTGGCACGTTACACCATAAAATGGAAATGGAATTTTATGTGTATTTGTACATTAATCTTAAACCACCATAAAAGTTTGCCATAACACATTTTGCTTGCTTTTTACTTTGTTCAACCCTTTGGTAATTTTATTTTTTAGTGAATCTTTAAGAAATTGATTCTTACAGATGGAGTTTATATATAAAAAAACTTAAGTCTGACTGGTAGTGGCACTATGGATAGAGCATTGACCTGGGACTCTTAAGGTCCCAGGTTCAAAACCCCGAGGTTGCTGGCTTGAGTGCAGGCTCATCTGGCTTGAGTTCAGGCTCACTAGCTTGAACACAGGGTCATCAGCTTGAGCGTGGGATCATAGACATGACCCCATGGTACCTGGCTTGAGCCCAAAGGTTGCTGGCTTGAGAAAGGGGTCACTGGCTCGTTTTGAGCCCCCTGGTCAAGGCACATAGAGAAGCAATCACTGAACAACTAAAGTGACACAACTATGAGTTGATGCTTCTCATCTCTCTCCCTTTCTGTTTCTCTCTCTCTTGCTAAAAACAAACTAACAAATAAAAAATACTTAAATCAGGCATCCAACATTTAACATTAGGCTAGCTTTTTAAAGAAATTAGTACTGAATATTTTAAAATTTCATTTTATTGATATTTAGAAGGTACAAATGTGTTAACTCATAAAATACTAACATTTTATAACTTTAAAAATAGCCAATGACACATTTAATAAAAATTAGCAGATGTCCGCTACTATTTTGAGGATTCAGTGTTCCCCATAGAATTTCATATAAATTGTTTTTGTTTCAGATAATTAAGTGCAAATTAGTTTAGTAGCAAATTAAACATTAGACCCAAGAGGATTTTTTAAATTGTAATAATCTATAGGAATCTCATTTTTTTTTTAAATATTAAAAACTTTTGAGTGACTAGGAGACTACAAGGGGCTCTTTTTAAAATAAGAGATTTGTAAACTAAGATTAAAAAAAAATAGTTGAAATATGTATACCAGTGGTCCCCAACCCCCGGGCCGTGGACTGGTACTGGTCCCCAGAGAAAGAATAAATAACTTAATTATTTCTGTTTTATTTATATTTACATCTGAACGATGTTTTATTTTTTAAAAATGACCGAATTCCCTCTGTTACATCCGTCTAAGACTCACTCTTGATGCTTGTCTCATAAGTTTGACAATTATATTTAAAATACCACAATTTTTACGCCAGTCACATAATTTTATTTTGTGCGTTTATCCATCCCACCCTAAAGGCCGGTTCGTGAAAATATTTTCTGACCTTAAACCGGTCCGTAGCCCAAAAAAGGTTGGGAACCACTGATGTATACTGTATTTCAAATGACCCATGCTTAATTCTTGGTCTGTTGAAAGCTGATAAACGTGAGCAGCGTACCTTGTTATACTCAGATCAGGTGTGTGGCAGGAATGTGGGGCGGAGATGAGCAGGCCTCAAGGCCTTTTGCAGATAAAATCACCACAGCAGCTGTCCCATTTTGCTCCTGTCTCTGGACTCTGCACGCATCGCAGACCTCCCAAACCCAGGACCCAGTGGATTCTGAACACATGATCTAAAGGAGAACCACCACTCTAACTACCTCTAGGTTTTTATGTTGATTGAAATCAATTAGACTTATTTTTGGTTTTAGAGATTTAATACTGGGATATAGGATAAAAACCAATGTTTATTTACCTTATATATTTGCGCTTGTATGTGTTCGTGCTTCAGAGCTGTCTAATAAGTGCAAGGCAGAAACCGCGGGATGAACCAAAAACACAGGCTGGTGTGTTCCAAAAGGAAAGTTTATTTTAAAAATGCCTGAATCCAAGCATGCAGGCAGGCTGAGACCAGCAAAGTGTCAGCCCCAAGCTGAGCTGCAGGCGGGAGTGGTAGCTACAGGGGTTGTTGCAGGGTTTGCTGGCAGGGGTGCGTGTACCTAGGTCAGCTCAGATTAGCTATCGGGGGTTTCTGTGGCCTTGGTTACTGATCTAACAAGGGGAATTCTGCTGCAGAGACACAAGTTCTTTGATGTAGCACAGACTTGGTGTCCTTGATAAATTCTGAAGACACCAAGAGGTCAGTTTCCCAGGAACAGCTGGGGGCCTGAGTCTGTCACTAGGCTTTCACAAACAACTATTGTGATTTAAACTCCCCTGATGGTCAGGTCCCTCCTCAGTGCAAGCTTTCCCTGACATTCCTGCAAAGGTAAACTTTTTGCTATATTTCATAGTGAAGGCCAGGCAGCTTTTAGGAGAGAGAATAGAAAGCAAATTAACTACAGCCTTACAGTGGGAGATTAAAATGTTCTGTTTTTAGCCCAGGGAAGAAGTTGGGTGATGGGAATTTGAGTTTTACAGGAGCTGATTTAACCCGAACAATAAGGACAGTTACCAAAATATGAAGCAGGTCCCGAGTCGGACCCTTGTTGTTTAGGGGCAGGAAGCAGTGCAGAGGGAAAGCACCTGTTCTCTGTGACCAGTGGATTTGGGGATTTAGTAGTTCTGCCACTAATTAACTGAATGACCTGAGGCCCTCCAACATCCTGCCCAATAAAGAGATGTTAATTGACGTGATGTCCAGTGCCCTGGTCAGAAAATAAATGTCAATAACTAAAATGCAGAATTGTTTCTAATATTGAACACATATAGTTAACCGTGTTAACAGGATGATTTTAATTGTGAATATCACTGACAGATCAAATAGACAAAATTTAAATTCAGAATTAGTTTGACCAAGTGGTGGCACAGTGGATAGAGCGTCAGACTGGGACGTGGAGGACCCAGGTTTGAAATGCCGAGGTAGCCGGCTTGAGTAAGGGCTCATCTGGTTTGAGCACAGCTCACCAGCTTGAGCCCAAGGTCACTGGCTTGAGCAAGGGGTCACTCGATCTGCTATAACCCCACCCCCCCATCAAGGCACATATGAGAGAGCAACCAGTGAACAATTAAGGTGCCGCAACAAATTGTTGCTTCTCATCTCTTTCCCTTCCTGTTTATCTGTCCCTATCTGTCCCTCTCTCTGTCTCTCTCTGTCACACACATACAAAAAGTAGTAAGTTGAGAAGATACTTAGTTTACAAATTTTGGTCTTTAAAGTGAGAATTTATTGTTACAGACCTCTTGATAATAGTTTTCTTAATGTTTATAGGAAAACTACTTTGGGGAAGATGACATGTATATGGACTTTGAAGAGGTTGTTTCGAGTCCTGTTCTGTCACTGTCAACGTCGTCCAGCTCTGGGTGGACTGCTGTCGGAATGGAAAGTGACAGGAAGGAAAATGAAAGTTCAGCCAAGTCAATCCATCCGCTGTCCTTGCGTCCTTGGGACATTACTGTCCTTGTGAATTTGTACAGAGTTCACGGGCGTCTTCCTGTTGTAAGTATTTACATATCAACACGGTCTGGAGTACCCTGTGTGCTTCACCCAGCATAGGACCCTGTATGTGTTACACCATTATAAAAAAAAAAGAAATTCACATTTGGAAACTTCTGAATTTCTCCCTTTGTCTCCATAGAGCTCACTTGCTATTTTTTTTAGAATGTGGTGACCTGATCATTGATAATTGTACTATGTTTTCTCCTTTCACTTGAGTTTCTGCCTCGCTGCTCTGTGTGACTGCAGAGCACTTTGACTCAGAATTGAGGGGCTTTGTGGATAATCCGCCTGATGGGTGTTCTAGGGCTTTCCGTTTTCTTAGTCTTTATCTCCGACTCCAGGCCAGTTTGGGGCTTTAGGGTGCATCTGTTACAAAACCAAGATTCAGGCTTGACCCTGGAGGTTGAATTGTGTCCCCGGAGGTTTGGATCCAGGATTGAATCCTGAATCACTCTAAGGATGCATATGAGCCTGTCAGGAAACTTAGAACAGGACTGTATTTCCCACAGAACCAGGTCCCTGCCAGGCCCGGAGTCAGATGGCCCTGAGCCCTGTGCGGTATACTGCCTCCTTGTGAACCCAGGGTTGCTCAGCAGGGAAGTCACCTCTGGTGCTAGTGGACCTGATGTCCCTACTGGGGTACATATAACTCATGTTAGTCCATAAGCACTGTTTCTCTTTTTAAAAGTCAAAATTTCTTAATTATGTAAATATAATTATTATTTTCCTAAACTTACTTGGTCCCCCCCGTTCTCTGTACCCTGATGATGGTCTTTTATCTGACTTCAGCACGGAGCTGCCGATGGTCCTGAGTGCCCTGCAGTGTTCTTGGAAAGACTGTGCTTTGAAATGAAAAAGGGGTTTCGGGAGACCATGCTTCAGCTTGTCCTGTCGCCCCTGAATGTGTTTGTCAGTGACAACTACCAGGTAAGGTGAGAGTGAGTGTGGTAGAGATATAGAGGTTTCCTGTTACTTGTTAGGGAGTTAATACAACGTGTTAGCTGCAGTGCCCGGAGCACTGGGCCCTGTGAACCGGAGATGTTGCACTGAACCGCAGTGAGAAGTTTTGTGTGTGAGAGCTTTTCAAGAATCATTTTCATTTTCCTTTTCTTTCTGCCATTTCCTGTTTATGTAATTCCCAGTTATATTTTATATCTATTGTTTTTTGAAATGTTAAGAAATACTGTTGAACTTTCTCATTTATTTGTGGAAGGGAAAAATGTAGAAAATGTTGATGGATTCTGCTAAAAATCACAACCTAAGTATTGCTCATACCCAGTGCCACAAATCTTCAGAACAGGCGTATGTGCATGGCCAATGACTGATCCTTTTCACCCAACATCCCTACTTTGTTCATTCTTTCACAGTGTCCCTGGAGCTCTTTTGGAAGAGAACCAGTGATGTTTATCAAATGGTAGTCATTTACAACCTTGGGTAGATCATCACTTTATAATCATTATTTTTTAATGCCAAGTGGCTTTTTTTTTTTGCTACCACTACTTTAGGGCCCTTCCCTCCTTTTAGGCAGGTTGTGTGCTTTGGAAGTACGAATGGATTTGTACAAGGCCAAGTGAACATGTAAGTGGGAACGTGAATCTGATTCCCCAGATCATCAGGGGATGGTAACTTACTGTGGGTTCTGTGTAGTAGCTGATCATCTTATTTCAGTAGCATACCTCCTTTTTACTTTTTTTGCTATAAATTATTTTTTTTCTACATAGAATTTCATTTTCTTTTTTCACATATATATTTCACATAGCTGAGGTCACAGTAGCTGAAACCTAACACTGTCTGCTTGTTTTGCCACAGAATGTGCTTCCTTTATTATGAATCTTTCATTCAAAATAATAATAGACTCACAGGAAGTTGCAAAGTTAGTACAGAGAGTCCCCGTGTCATCTTCCCCCAGTTTCCTTCAGTTGACCTTTTACATAATTATAGTGCAGTGTCAAAGCCAGGAAGTCGACATGGGTGCAGCACGTGTGTGTCGCGGTATGTCTGCTCACCACATGTGGACTCCTGTGGCTGCCACAGCGGTCAGGCTGCAGGGCTGCTCTGTCACCACGAAGGCCTCACTCACATAGCACTCCTGTTGTAGCTGACCAGAGAAACCTTAACAGTGACTCTGTCCTTCTCTCTCTAATTAGCGGGTCATGAGCCTGGGTTGGTCTTTTCTCCGGGAGGAGAGCGTGTAGAGAGGAAGCCCACGTCCTTGTTTTCAGTCTGTTGAGGAAATTAATGAAGGTGAAAAGGCAGTGTCCCTGTGGCTGAGTGCTAGGGTCTCAGCTGAGTGCCTGCTTGCTTATGAGGACCTGATGGCCCTTCAGCATTTGCCTCAATCACTGTTCTCTTAAAAAGCTTGCCCAGATAGAAAAACATGCCATCGAGCTCCCGGTGAGAGCTCACATTGAGCGTAATGACTGCGTTATTGACAGGTCTCTACAGGGACGGGGTGCCAGGCGTGGTTTACCTGGGGCTAGAGAGGAGCAGGTGGAGTGGAGCGCTCGGGGCGCAGGGTGATGGGCGGCGTGGCTGCCGGCCGCTGCCCTGTGCTGTGCCCCTGACGACTGGGCCTGTCTGCTCCTTCGTTTGCTCTTCCTGAACTCACCTGCGTTTGTGGTGCGGGCTCATCCGTTCCTCAGCCCTCTTCTTCCTTTGTCTCCTTACTCCTCATGTCCTCTGTGGTGGCAGGCTTCCCATTTTTATGGTCTTCATGGTCTTTATTGTTCCCTGTTCTTTTCTTCTTTTTAATATTTTAATCTCATGATTTCTGTCTTCGCACAAGAGCTTGGCGTTCCTGCCCGTCAGAGCAGGAGTTCCTCCACTCAGAGATCTGCACCCCTTTGCCCTCTTGCTTTGTAGTTGGGCTCTCGTGGGTAGTGTCACTGCATATGCTTAGCTCAGACTGCTCTCTGAGTGACTGTGTGTTAGGAGCTTGTGGAGCCTGAAGCCCTATTTTCCAGATACGATAGCATGTTTTTACTGTCTGTCCCTCAGCAGAAACAACAGGAAATGATATGTGATTTTCATGTACTTCTTGCTGTCTGTTCTTGTTTTCAGCAGCGACCCCCTGTGGATGAAGTGCTCAGGGAAGGTCACATCAGCTTGTCAGGTCTGCAGCTGAGAGCACATGCCATGTTCTCAGCAGAAGGCCTCCCTCTGGGGAGTGACTCCCTGGAGTACGCCTGGCTGATTGATGTGCAGGCTGGCAGCCTCACAGCTAAGGTCACAGCACCACAGGTACGTCCAGTCCTCGTGCGCTGTCTCCTGCCTGCCCCCCCCCCCCCCCGCCTGCCCAGCAGCGTGTGTTTGCCCTGGGCATGTCCACTGCCTTCTGCTGATGGCTCTCTGTTCCTGGCCTCACAGCTCTCCCAGCAATGGGTGAGTCAGGTCTCACTTCTCTGAGCCCTGTCACCTGTCAAGTGTCATTTCATGGGTCTTTAAAGCATAATGCTTTAAAGAATTTCAGACTTTCTTTGGGAAAAACAGTCTGAGATGCATTACACACACAAACGTATAAATATTAAACCTATGTTAGTTGGTTCTCCACTGTGGGAACAATCTTCTTTTCCCAGAGCAGAGAATAATTTTCTACAACTTTGCTTTTTTGTGTATTTCTTAAGTAGGATTTGAAAGTAGCATTTATGAGATTAAGGGTTAGGTAGCATGGTGCTTTACTTGTCACGTCCCAAAGCAAGGTGACACCACTGCACCTGCCGTTAGTGATTGGCACTGGTTTAAAAAAATGAACATGGGTTTCCTTGTGAGCGAGCCTGGTTTGGAGTGCAGATTGTGAGCCTTTGGGTCAGTTCCCCTCCCTCCACCATCCGCCCCTCTGTGTGCTTGGAAGACTCGGAGGCCTTAGGGATTATCTAGTTCTAGAATGGAGCACTCAAATTCAGCTGAGTAGCCATTTTACCAAACATTTCACCTGCTGAGCCACATCTTTATGATAATATACATGCTTATCTCAGCATTTCAAAAGACTGGAACATGGCAGAAATGACCATATTCAATTTTAATTAAAAGTTACAGAGTGGATATGAAACATCTCGTTGAGAGGCAGGTAGTAGCATCAAAGTTAATAAAGACTGTAAGTACCTTCTATATTTGAAAAAAATTATTGGCAAACAGTGAAAGGTAAAATTGTAGAAATAGTAGGAAAATGAATGAACTGCAGAGGAATAGTTTATATAAAAATGGATGAAAATAAATATATAATGGAATGTATTAAAGTGGATGAGAAGAAGTATTCAGTGCTCTCCCTATTATCCACCATTTTCTGTCTCTACATTTACAAGTAAAAACTGAAGCACATAATAAAAACAGCTTGTTTTCTTACAAGCCATGCTAACCCTTCAGGACACAGGCCTTTAACCTGAGGATTGCTAGAGGCTCATGTGTTTATAAATTGCACTTAGAAGAGGAAACATTTTCTTCTGCAGCAGAATCTTGACCTCAGTGTTTCCTGGGAGGTTCATGATTCAACAAGTGCTTTTAATATTTATGCCATTCTTTGTATGTTTTTTTTTGTTTGTTTGTTTTTTTTTTTTTTTCTGAAGCTGGAAACGGGGAGAGACAGTCAGACAGACTCCCGCATGCGCCCGACCGGGATCCACCCGGCACGCCCACCATGGGGCGACGCTCTGCCCACCAGGGGGCGATGCTCTGCCCATCCTGGGCGTCACCATATTGAGACCAGAGCCACTCTAGCGCCTGGGGCAGAGGCCACAGAGCCATCCCCAGCGCCCGGGCCATCTTTGCTCCAATGGAGCCTTGGCTGCGGGAGGGGAAGAGAGAGACAGAGAGGAAAGTGCGGCAGAGGGGTGGAGAAGCAAATGGGCGCTTCTCCTGTGTGCCCTGGCCGGGAATCGAACCCGGGTCCTCCGCACGCTAGGCCGACGCTCTACCGCTGAGCCAACCGGCCAGGGCCCTTTGTATGTTTTAAAAGTGAAATTCATGTTTCCCAGGAGTTTAAATTATGTGCTTTTTAGGTGGGGATAACACTGAGTATACCCATGGGTTCAGTGTTTATCAACAACTCTAATCAGTTGTAGAACTAGGGGTTTTTAACTAAAGATTTGATGAAGAATTGATATATATTTACATAAACAAAAGTACTTTAATCTTCAAAATACCCAATTTCCCAAAATTGTAGTTTAATTAAGTACTCAGATTTCACACTAGAGCTTGGTTGATTATATGCTGAGGATTCTGATTAGTCGTATGGAAAGAAAGAGATAACCTTCAGGAAAAGTACTTGTTTTAGAAGTTGAACTTTTTAGTTGAAATGAGTTTTCACTTGGCATTGTATTTTGCCAATCACAAATGAAAAGGGTCACAAGCTTATCAGTGATGTCCAGGTGGAAAGACCCTGACTCTGGCTCACAAGTGACTATGCAGCAGCAGCAGGTGTAAGACGGAGGCGTTTGCGCTCTTTTGAGCTCTTCATGTTGTTGGTGAGTGTTTGAGCTCTGAGCACCTGTCCAGTGTGATGACACTACTGCCAACCTGTCATGTTCGTTTGCAGCTTGCCTGTCTGTTGGAGTGGGGGCAGACATTTGTTTTCCACGTGGTCTGTCGGGAGTATGAGCTGGAGAGGCCCAAGTCAGTAATACTGTGTCAGCACGGGATCAACCGGCGCTTCTGCGACTCCAAGGTGCGTCAACAAATAGATCAGCAGTGTTATAACATGTATGGATTTTTTTTAAAATGACGAATTGAGATATCAGCTTTAAAACAAATGCACATAGCCACGAAGTAAACACTATAGTTTGGTTTTTTTCACTTAATAAAACTATTTTTGCAAAATCATAGCCAGTTGTTATATAGTGGCAAATACCTAAAATACAAGGTAATTATTAAAACATGCATTCACAAATAGAGGTAAAAAAATTATATCTTCTCTCTGACACTTCTACTGTCGACACTCAAATCTTATTGCATTATTGCACCCAGCCTTGGGATCTGGCTGTGTATTTATATAGAGACTTAGAAATTAAAGCAGCAGGAAGTTAGATTCCTTGCACGACATTGTTGGAAAACCCCTCTCCTCTCCTGTGGTGTGACTAGTGATGGTGGCCATTTGCCAGGCCTCCTGACTTTACTTCCTATGTTCTCTCCCCACCATTGCATGACCTCAACTCAGGGTCATTACAGCACCTTCAAAACCAGGCACAGTGGGCCTGACCAGGCAGTGGTGTAGTGGATAGAACTTTGGCCTGCGACATAGAGGACCCAGTTTCGAAACCCTGAGATTGTTGGCTTGAGCGCGGGCTCATCCAACTTGAGTGCAGGGTCACTGGCTTGAGCCCAGAGTCGCTGGCTTGAGCAAGGAGTCACTGGAGCCTCCTGGTCAAGGCACCTATGAGAAAGCAGTCAATAAACAACTGAGGTGCTACAACTATGAATTGATGCTTCTTATCTCTCTCCCTTCCTTTCTGTCGGTCTGTCTTTGTCTTCTCGCTAAAAACAAAACAAAAAAACCAGGTGCAGTGCTGTGAAATGCAGACTGTTATTTTGTAGTCAGCACTGTTCCTTATGAATTTGGTGGTGGGGAGCAGGGAAGAAGTATGCTCATTTTAGAAAACCCTGAAAACATGGCAGTTTCAAAGGAGAAAAGTAACTTCCCCCAGTTCTCCAGCACAGAGATCACCATTGTTAACAACTTAGTTTTTCCATTTTCTTTCCTCAGGGTCTCTCCTCTCTTCCTTTCTTCTTTCTTTCACTATACAAACTATGCCTGTTTGCTAATGTGTACCATAAGGTGAGCGTAATTCATCCTGCTTTTAATTTTATGTCCGCCCCCCCCCCAAATCTATGATTTATGCTTATTTACCAACAATAAAGGAAACAGCTACAATTTTGATGATAAAAATTAGTTTTCTTGTTATGCGCACTTTACAAGCCTCAGGAAATCAGTTCCTTCATCATTTATCAGCCAGTCAATCTCTCCCAGAAAATTCACACAGGCTTAGAGGTGCCTGCTCCTTTCTTTTTTCTTTTTAGGCTCAAAGCTTTTATATTCCATTGAAAAATTTTAAAACTCAATTCTATTGAGGCATGATGTACATACAATAAATTCACCCTTTTTACATTGTACAGTTTGAGTTTTGACAAATGTGATGTATACTGGGTCACCATTAGCTCCAGCGAGGACCTGGAACATTTCTGTCCCCTTAGACAGTTCCTTCCTGTCCCTTTGCCATCAGCTGCTGTGCCATGCAACCGATATGCTTTGTCGTTTTAGATAAGTTTTTTTAGGTCCACTTTATGTAGAGGAAATATATTCTTACTGAGCATGGGCCACTGATAAGCAGTGACATGTTGGGGCCAGTACTTGCTCAGGGGGCTGTTTCCCCAAGAAGCTCCTTGAAGTGGGGTATGTATGTTTTGTCCATGCTAAACATGACCAAGTCTGTGTGTTCAGAGTAAAGCAAAATTAAATCTATGTGGCTGTCCTAGATATTATCATAAAACTTACAGTTGATATACTTGTGGGTGTGTGTAAAAACAAGTGTGTATGTGCATGTGTTTGCGTGTGTGTGTGTATAGAATACTCATGAAGAATATTACAACTTTAAATTAGTTCTTATAAATGTATAGCATTGACTCTTCCTTGAATTTCTGTAAGAAGTTACATTTTTTCCTGTATTTTTCTGAAGCCGGAAACGGGGAGAGACAATCAGACAGACTCCCGCATGCGCCCGACCGGGATCCACCCAGCATGCCCACCAGGGGGTGACGCTCTGCCCACCAGGGGGCGATGCTCTGCCCCTCCGGGGCGTCGTTCTGTTGCGACCAGAGCCACTCTAGCGCCTGGGGCAGAGGCCAAGGAGCCATCCCCAGCGCCCGGGCCATCTTTGCTCCAGTGGAGCCTCAGCTGCGGGAAGGGAAGAGAGAGACAGAGAGGAAGGAGAGGGGGAGGGGTGGAGAAGCAAATGGGCGCTTCTCCTGTGTTCTCCTGTGTGCCCTGGCCGGGAATTGAACCCGGGACTTCTGCACGCCAGGCCGACACTCTACCACTGAGCCAACTGGCCAGGGCCTATGAGTTCTTTTTAAACTTACTACTTGCCCCTTTTGAATGAAAATGGTACATGTTACTTATGATTGTTTTCTAATTGGTAGGTCTTTAATTGCTGATGATTTTGTTTACCATTATTAAAAAGTGAAATTTAACCTACCAATTTTGAAAAATACACACACGACCGGAACTATTCCATCTTTTTTCATTTTAGTTGAGTTGTATTCCTGGGCTGTGTCCAGCGTCAGATGACTTGAAATACACTATGACTCGTTTGGCTGTGGACGGAGCTGATGTTTACATTGTAGAACATGGCTGTGCCACGCACGTAAAGGTATGTAAAGGTTCATCTGGTTTCTGGCCAGTGTCGTTTTTTTTCCATTTTGCCAAACCAGACCTCTACCTTGCCTACTGCAACACATTTTTTATTTGCATCTCACCAAGTACAACAGAATGCTAAAAGCTAGCTTTCTACTTTTTACTCATTCATGTTCCCTTCCAGTCTTATTTATTTATTTTTTCTAGTCTTATTTGTTAAGGCACACCTTCCCTGACCTTCCACTCTAACTAGCCTAGCAGTATTGTACAGCAGAGGCACAGGCGAGAGCTTGCTTTGCAACAGGGAGTGGATCCCTGATGTTTCTCAAAATCGGATTTTGAATGCCTTTATGTTTTATACATTTGTGGCTCCTGCCTGGCCCCTGAAAACATTTGTTTGCCACCTCTGCTTCAGGAGTGACTGGTTAGAGTCCAGCTTTATTATGATCTGTGACTCCTTTCCTTATCACCCTCTGACTTTTTCCTCTTGTTTTCCTTTGGGCTTAATTTCTTTTCTTTTGTCTTTTTTTCAAAATTAAATGTTTTTATTCTGTTGCATTTGTTTTTTCTATTTCTCTTTCCCCTTTTTTCCTTTCCCTTTCTTTTTTTCAACTTGATATATTTCCCCATGTATAAGACGCACCCCTTTTCAAAAAATTTGGGGTCTACATACTAGGTGTCTTATACAGTGGTTGTAGTTTTTTTATTTGTATTTCCCAGTTTTTCACGCAGAGGAGGATTTATATGGATTTTATGATGAATAAGACTTGAGTTCAATTACTTTAATGTAATACATTTTTTTTTCAAATTTCGGGCCCCAAAATTAAGGTGCATCTTATACATGGGGAAATATGGTATTCTGTCATTTCCTCTAAGTTGCTGAAAAACTGCAGATACCAGAGTTTGGTCTCATTGTCTTTATTCCCCTTCAGATGGGTGCAATCCGAGTTGCAAACTGTAACCTCCACAACCAGTCGGTGGGGGAAGGGGTCAGCGCGGCCATTCAGGACTTGCAAGTGCGACAGTACATGGAGCAGTTGAACAGTCCCAGAACGGGGCTGCAGCCCACGGTCCTGCGGAGGGCCTGCTGGCTGGAGGCGGGCTCAGCCAGCCTGGGGCTGGTCACTGTGGATGTGGCCCTGGCGGCCGACCACCATGCCAAACATGAGGCACAGAGACTGTTCTTAGAAACTCATGATGCCAGGACGAAGAGGTAAGTGGAATTTAAGGGGAAAATCGCTAGATAACTGGAGGCAGTTCTGTTGGGAGCAGAGTAAGAGCATTCTAAATAAGACCTGCTATGACTGTGTCCCTGCGTGGTGACTCAGGGACCTTCAGCTTTGGGTGCCTTCGTGGATATCTGTTTCCGAGGAGTTTTGGGAGCAGGTGTATTCATTTCTGGATAAAACCAGAGAAGTTACTGACCACGTAGGCTATTAGTGTATTAGAATAGTGTTTCTGGAAAGTATAGTTTCCAAATCACAAGCACCAACATCTCCTTAGAACTTGTGAGACACGTGATCAGGCCTCCCAGTCCTCCGTCAGAATCAGGGGTGGGCCCTGGCTGTTTATAGTTTGTTTAATGAGCTGCCCAGGTGATCTCGTCAAGTTCAAGGGTGAGACCAGTCTTGGGTTATGTGGGGCTGAGGCAGAGAGCTGACCTCTGCCATGTAGCCCCCGTGGACATGTTTGTCTCAGGCACTTTTCACGTGTGATACCATTTCATCTTCACAACAATTTTGTTAGGTGTATCAGACCATGATTCTACAGGTGAGGAAACTTAGGCTCAGAAATCTCACTAGGCCCTGGCCTGTTGGCTCAGTGGTAGAGCATCAGCCCAGCATGTGGATGTCCTGGGTTCAATTCCTGGCCAGGGCACACAGGAGAAGCACCCATCTGCTTCTCCACCCTTCCCTCTCTCTCTTCTCTCTCTCCCTTTCTTCTCCTCCTGCAGCCATGGCTCAATCGGAGCAAGTTGGCCATGAGCACTGAGGATGGCTCCATGGCCTCTGCATCAGGTGCTAAGAAGAGTTCTGTTGCTGAGCAATGGAGCAATGCCCTAGATGGGCAGAGCATCGAACCCTAGTGGGCTGGCCTGATAGATCCCGATTGGGGCATATGTGGGAGTTCATCTGCCTCCCCTTCTCTCACTGAATTAAAACAAACAAACAAACAAACAAAAAACCCAAAATCTTAACTGGCTGTCCAAAGTCCTGGCGTTACTAAGTGGCACAGCTAGAAGCCCAGTTGGAGTTGGAACCCATGTCTGGGGGACTGCAGAGCTTGTATTCTATGAAGCTTTTGCTGTACAAATGAAGTAAAAATTGTGGAATAGATAAGGCCTTTTATTTTGATAGTGCTTTACAGTATTTTTGCTGAATGACTAAATCTTAACACTTTAAAGTAGATAAGTGATTTGAAATTGATAGCAGCTAATTAAAGCAATTCCCCAAACTCTCCCTCATCCTAAGGCCTTCTCACCTAGTTTTCCTCGGTCTCCCCTGCACTAATGTTCCACTTCTAACTTGGTACGTTCGTTCTAGCTCATCTTAAACATCTCAGATACTTCTTGTTGAAAGATTCCCATTTTCTTTGTCCTAACACCCTGTTCTGTACCTCACAGCACTTGCTGTAACTTACGCTTAGATATTCTAGTCTGTGGCCTGTGTCTGCCGCTGTGCTCAAAACTTCACACGAGTGAGACTTTGTGCCTAGGCACAGTGCTAGGCACATAGTAGATCGTCAAGAATCCAGGTGAGCCTGACCAGGCGGTGGCACAGTGGATAGAGCATCAGACTGGGATGCAGAGGACCCAGGTTTCAGACCCCGAGGTCGCCAGCTTGAGCGCAGGCTCATCTGGTTTGAGCAAAGCTCACCAGCTTGAACCCAAGGTCGCTGGCTCGAGCAAGGGGTTACTCGGTCTGCTGAAGGCCCACGGTCAAGGCACATATGAGAAAGCAATTAATTAACAACTAAGGTGTCACAACGAGAAACTGATGATTGATGCTTCTCATCTCTCTCCCTTCCTGTCTGTCTTTCCCTATCTATCCCTCTCTCTGACTCTCTCTCTCTGTCCCTGTAAAAAAAAAAAAAGAATCCAGGTGAATGAGTATGGAATGGAAATGGTAGTGCTGATTTTGTCGTCCTGTGAGGGCCCAGATGCAGTGAGATGATGCATGTGAAAAGGGGCCACAGCTGTAACTCAGATCTGTGTTACAGAACAGTTTTTAGGAAGGGTGGGGAGCTAATACTGCCAGATGTGTGTGGGGTTTTCTCCGGAGCCTGAGAATTCTGAATACATTTTCTCTATTGTCTCAATTCTCAATACTTCATTTAGAATACTTATTACAAAATTATTATAATTTTTTTCTCTAAAATGTAGCATAGTGCTTTAGTTTGGTTTTATTGAAAAATAATTTTTACTTACCTCATATTTATAACATTTGGGTGTATTAAATTGGCCATGTGAAATAGGCAATTTTATTGCTAAAAGTAATGGAATTATCTATTAAACATCCATACTAATAGTTTTGTCCATTTTTTAAATTAATGCTTAAAATTTTTAGTCCTTTTGAGAATATTTACTGTTGCTCTTGAACTGGATTTAAATTATTTTTAAATTTGCTTCTTCTTAGCTCTTTGGTTTTTCTTTTTCAATGTATGCTGTATCCTCTCTTATTATTCAAAAGACATACCACCGTAAAAATCAACCTTTGTGTTATCTTTTACGAATATTAACAGTGAATTTATATGTGACTGTATGTCAAAAAGTTTTTTTTTCTTAACAAGTTTGTGTTACGTTGCTGTTTCTCATTTGCTGTGTTGGGGGTTCTGTTCAGGCTGTGGTTTCTGTGGCCCGACGACACCCTGAGGAGTAAGAGGTGCAGGCACAGGTGTGGCTGTCTGGGTGGCTGCAGGTTCTTTGGTGGCACGGTGACGGGCCTGGACTTCTTCAAACTGGAGGAGCTGACCCCATCCAGCAGCTCTGCGTTCTCCAGCACGAGCACAGACTCCGACATGTACTACGGACAGTCTCTGCTGCAGCCAGGAGAGTGGATCGTCACCAAGGAGGTCCCCAAGGCTGCCGAGGGTAATGGTGTGTGTGTCCATCCGTTCTTCGTCCCCATCCTCCAGTTACTTCCTCCCGGTGCTGTTCCAGGGGAAGTTCTGCGTTGCTTTGTCCAGCTCAGGTTTTTGAGCTGTCTTGAGGTAGGATTTGATAATCTGCCTTTGTTTGGGAGGTGATTTAACTAAAGCCAGATAAGAAGTGAGTTTTTCAGATTTACGCAAGGCAAAAAGTACATCCACTATTCATCCAAGCTTATTCTAAGATTTCCTTCCATGTCATTATTTTTGTAGAAGCCAACTTCCAGAAGTACACTGTGGAATAGTTATGCTTCAAAGCAACAGTTGTTTTACCAGTTTTCTTTAATAGGGAAACCATCAATAGTAATATTTTTACTATTGCCCCCTTTTACAATAGTCTCCTTATCACTAAAATTGAACATGTCAAGAAGTGAAATGGGGTCTGTAGGATAGCCTGTAAGATAACTGCAAACGCATGCATTTGGTATGAGCAGTGAATGGTGTATTCATTATCTGTTAGATTTAGATTTATCTTGTCTCTTTTGTCTGAAGACTTCAGAAATGGATTTTCCTTTGGGCCTTTTAGTTGTATATTCCTACAATTAAGTGCGATGTTTACTGCTTAAGTTGCCATGCTGTCAGCAAGTGAAATGTAGAAAAGTCTTGATATTTCACCAATATTTAGCCTTTTCCTTTGTCCATTCAAAAACATTAGTTTAGCACTGCCTTTTGTGAGCAGACAGGTGAGAAGAGTCACTCTAAGAGCTTGTGGGGTTATTTACCATGTGCAAGGAGCTTTCAGTGGAACGAGCTGGCTTGTACATCAGGTCCCTGGTCAGGTGGGTTTTCACTGAATATTAAGTCAGATGTATATGAATTATTTTTAAGGTTTGGTTTCAGTAGTTTTGCTTGTAAGAGCAGATTATCTCATAAAACCAACACCAAAACTTCTTGATGTATATAGGGAAGAAAGTGACTAAGTACAGTTTTAACTTCAGAGCCTCCTTTTAATATTACTTTCTTATATTTGAGTAATTTTGTTTTCAAAGCTTTTCACAGGCATTTTCCCATTGAATCCCCATGGTACCATGTGAGTTGTATATCATCCCTGTTTATAGTGAAAAAATGGAGACTCCTCACCAGACGAAGGTGCATGAAGTCATTCAGCCAAGTGTACGGCTGAGCAGAAACTAGAATTGTCCCTCCTGCCCCCTCCCCCCATTTTGTAACGTCACAGGGCTCTTATCACAGGCCTGAGACCATGCTCCAGATTAAAGAAGACGTGACAACCAAAAATGCCACAATATATGACCTTAGATTGGATCCTATACTGGGAGGGCAAGAGTGCCTAAAGGACATCATGGGGTCAGTTGAGAAAGTTGGAGAGCACGTGGTGGATTAGCTGGCAGTGCTGTACAAATATTAAATTGATTACGTCCATGCCTACACAGTGGTTATATATTGTTCTTAGGAATTACTGAAAATTACTCTCAGATGGTTTGAAAAGTATTATGTATATTATATATACAGAGAGTAAATGGGGCAAAATGTTTAAAATAGGTAATTCAAGTGAAGACACATGGTGGCTTTGTGCTAGTCATGAAAGTTTTCTGTAAGTTTGAAAATTTTCAAGTAAAAAGTCAAAACAATTTACTGTCTGTGGACTCTGGGTTCACACTTAGGTGGATACTCCACTTTGTGAAGTTACATACCTGCGCTTTTAAAACATGATTGTACTTAAAAACGGAGTTGAATTGAGTTGCCGTGTTTTTCCTAAGTTGCTCATGGAACGACTGCACCACATGACCAAGTGTTGTTCGCTGGTGTAGGTGGTGTGAGCGGCACGAAGAGGAGGGACTGGGAAGGCAAGGCCGTGGGGACAGAGGCCGACAGGAAGGCCCAGCACCTGAGCCTGCAGGTCCCGCTACGCTGCCACAGCTCATCCTCGTCCTCGGACGACAACAGCAGCTCCAGTGCGGCCCAGCCCCTCCTGGCCGGGGACAAGGAGAGCCCCTCCTCTGTGGCTGAGGACCGTGTGCTTCCAAAGGAGTTCCTTCACGGGACAAAGAGGGAGGACAGCCAAGGGAGGTCAGTATTCAGGTGGTGTGGGAACCCGCCCCATGGGGTTGTAATTGCTTGAAATTGTGGCCAGAAGAACTTCTTTCCTCAACTCACCCACCAGAGGGAAGCTTTTCTTCTCCTGAACATGCTTTTAACTGTCCACTTGCTGTTGTTTTTTTTATTATAGAAATTATATATTCATTCCAGATGTTAGAAAAACACAGAAGAGTATAATGACAGGAAAGATTTCCTGTCATCTGACCCCTCAGAGTGAACCATTGTTAGGCATTATCCAAGACTGGTGAATATCTTTTGTCCTCTTCTTCCTATAATATATAGTTCCCGTTTCTTAAAACATGCCTTGCTCTTGACCGATGGCACATTTCAGACCCCACCCCTGCTCCCTGGCTGTGCCTTCTGGGGCTGTTTCCATGGCCTCCCGTTGTCAACCCTCTCCCCTTTCCTTCCCCTCCCAGCGGCTGTGTGTCCACAGTCGGGCGCTGTCCCCCAGGCTCCGTGCTGTGTCCCGTTCTCTGTGCTGTGCCCCATTCTCAGTGCTGTGCCCTGTTTTCTGTGCTGTGCTTTGTTCCTCACGCTGTGCCCTGTTCTCTTTCTTGCGCTGTGCCCCATTCTCCTTGCTGTGCCCTGTTCTCTGTTCTCCTCGCTGTGCCCTGTTCTCTATTCTCTGCACTGTGTCCTTTTCCTTGTGCTGTGCCCTGTTCTCTGTTCTCCGTGCTGTGTCCTGTTCTCCATGCTGTGCCCTGTTCTTTGTTCTCCGTGCTGTGCCCCGTTCTCCATGCTGTGCCCTGTTCTTTGTTCTCCGCGCTGTGCCCCGTTCTCCGTGCTGTGCTCTGTTCTCTGTTCTCCTCGCTGTGCCCTGTTCTCTATTCTCTGCACTGTGTCCTTTTCCTTGTGCTGTGCCCTGTTCTCTGTTCTCCGTGCTGTGTCCTGTTCTCCATGCTGTGCCCTGTTCTTTGTTCTCCGTGCTGTGCCCCGTTCTCCGTGCTGTGCTCTGTTCTCTGTTCTCCTCGCTGTGCCCTGTTCTCTATTCTCTGCACTGTGTCCTTTTCCTTGTGCTGTGCCCTGTTCTCTGTTCTCCGTGCTGTGTCCTGTTCTCCATGCTGTGCCCTGTTCTCTGTTCTCCGTGCTGTGTCCCGTTCTCCGTGCTGTGCCCTGTTCTTTGTTCTCCGTGCTGTGCCCCGTTCTCCGTGCTGTGCTCTGTTCTCTGTTCTCCTCGCTGTGCCCTGTTCTCTATTCTCTGCACTGTGTCCTTTTCCTTGTGCTGTGCCCTGTTCTCTGTTCTCCGTGCTGTGTCCTGTTCTCCATGCTGTGCCCTGTTCTTTGTTCTCCGTGCTGTGCCCCGTTCTCCGTTCTGTGCCCTGTTCTCTGTTCTCCGCGCTGTGCCCCGTTCTCCGTGCTGTGCCCTGTTCTCCATGTTGTGTCCTGTTCCCCGCGCTGTGTCGTTTCCCACTCTCTGCACTGCTTCTCCAACAGTCTCAGTCACTGTTTGACTTCAATTATGATTTATAGCTAATATCTTTAAACTGCAGCCAAAACCTTTGTCCCTGTAAGCCTGGTAACCTTCTTGGTCTATTTGGATGTTTCCCGGAGACCTTGGACTTGACGTGTGACCTTGTGCCTGTCACAGGCAGCTTGTTCTGCCTCTGCAAATGGCTCTTCTGCATCACTTGCCAAAGCTAGCAGTATTGGCGTTACCTGTTCTTTTTTCTCAACTTCAGGGCCCTTAGGTAATCAAAGGGGCCTGGTACATTTTCTTGGAAAAACTTGTAAAGGACATAAAAAGAACCTTGATGGATGCATTCATGTTCATGGGTTACAGATAGATTATATTCAGGGTTTCTTTAAGTTTTAAGCTTCCTCACTTTTGCTTTGGAACTATATGGGATATGAACACATTGTGTGGTTTTGTTATATTGTAGGGTTATTTTTTTTTGTAAAATTTTAGATGTTCATTTATTTGTAAAATGAATGATTAGAATCACTGAAGGGATTTATAAGTACTCCTGTTTATGCATATTTTCTGAGTAAATTATATGGTGTCCCATAAAGGTTAAGGGCTCTGCTCTCCATTTCAGTGTTCCTCCAGAAATCTCAGGAAGCAGCCCCATGTCTCCCAATACTCAGGAGATGTCGGCAGGGCAGTCACCACTGCGGTCGCCCCTGAAACGACAAGCCTCTGTGTGCTCCACCCGCCTGGGCAGCACCAAGAGTCTCACGGCTGCCTTTTACGGGGACAAGCAGACCGTTGCCGTTGGCGTGCAGTTCAGCAGCGATGTCTCACGAAGCGATGAGAACGTGCTGGACTCACCCAAGCAGAGAAGTTTCGGCTCTTTCCCCTACACGCCGTCGGCAGACTCGAACTCATTCCATCAGTATCGGTCGATGGACTCCAGCATGTCCATGGCTGACAGCGAAGCCTACTTCTCTGCCGCTGAGGAATTTGAGCCCATCAGTAGTGATGAAGGCCCTGGCACTTATCCCGGCAGAAAGAAGAAGAAAAAGCAAGCCCAGCAGATTGATTACAGCAGGGGCTCCATATATCACAGTGTGGAGGGGCCACTGACTGGCCATGGGGAAAGCACGCAGGACCCACGGGCGCTGCCCTTCAGGACTCATGCTTCCCAGGCCTCGTTTGTGTCTGCACTGGGTGGAGAAGAGGACGTCACAGAGCACTTGTATGTTGTGGAAGGCGAGAGAATGGTAGAGCGCGAGCAGATGACTTCTCAGCAACCAGCGATGGGCTCTTACCAGACTTACCTCACTCAGTTCCAGGTGATCAACTGGTCGGTGAAGCACCCAGCCAACAAAAGGACCTCCAAGTCCTCACTGCACCGTCCCCTTGACCTGGACACACCAAACAGTGAAGAGAGTTCATCGTCGTGCGAACAGCTATGTATTCCGACTTTTAAGGTATAAACCAAATCAGGAGTTTCCACTCATGTATTTATTTAGAAAAATAGATTTAGAAGATGTTATCAAAATTATTCTCATTTTAGCTACTTTCTGGAAGACAGATTTTCTGAAGTTAGGGCTTCCTGTGCAACAGGAGATCTCAGGGTTATTGATGAGAATTACAAAGGTTAGCGTATCAAATTGAGGGGTAGTTGTAGTCATCATGTTAATTAATGTAATGGGCTCTACATGCTATTCTAAAGATGAGGATCAAATCTCTGTGGAGCCATATTTTCTATGTCTTAAAAATAAATTTTGAAACTGCTTTTAATTCCTGACTGCTTCTGTGCTCACCCAGTCCCCTCACTGGATGTCTGAGGTCTTACAACTTGGCCTCCTCTGTAATCTATTCTTGATGGCTTCTTAAAGGAAAGCTAAAAATAAGCCAAAATAAATGTAGCCAGTATAAAAAGTACTTTTATAAAATTGTACATTTATAAGAGAAATAGTTATTTTAAAGCCCAAAATTATGGAACTGGTGACATAGACATACACACTTACTTAAATGTATGAATGTGTTCCTTCTGAATTTCTATGTTGTGTACCACTCTGTGCCCCACATTTATGTGCCTTTGTGAGGGGAGTGGCCATGAGCACATGGTTTAAGGGGTGGGAACAGACAATTCATAGATAAATAGAGGATTCTGTGATTACAAATTTAAGTCTTATGAAGATAATCAAAGGAGACAGGGATGAAGAATAACAGATGGTATCGACAAGGTAGTATTTAAATTGAAACTTAAAGGATGAGGAAGAGTTGAGGACGGGAAGGCCTAGGACTGCGGTGTTCAGGGCACAGGCATTGCCTTGCTGAACTGCTCAGTGAGCAGGAAACGTGGTGAGTTGGCAGAGACCTGCTCCTGCTGAGCTGGAGATGTGAACCAGGGGGGAGCGCAGCTAGCCATAGAGAGGGGCTTATTGTAATGTCGCTGGGAAACTCTCCAGAGCTTTAAGGAAGTCATGTCATCCCGCGTACTTTGGCTACTAAGTGGGGTTGTCCTTTAGCAAGAAAGGAAATGGGGTGACCACTTAGGAGGCTGTGGCAGCAGTCTGCAAGAGATGACAGGGGCATGGGCTTCCGTAATGATGGAGACTGGATAAATGGAGTTGAATATTCTTACAGATGTGTAGGTTTATGTATATGTGAACAATATAGATGGAAGGAAATGCAAACATTAGGGCTAATAGTTTAAAAAGTTTTGGTTTTAAGCTTATGCCTGTTTCTCTTCTTGCCTGAGATAAATTGCTCATGCTAAGATTCCAAAATGTTCTCTGTAATCCATGTGAAAATAGTGTGGTATATGAAATTTCCAGTATAAAATTGAATGGTACTTGTGCCGAATACTACCTGACAAGTTAGAATTAATTCAGGATTAATTCAGTGCTCCAAAAACTTGTATAATTTTGTTAACCGGTTTGATTGGCAGTCAAATGTCTGGAGAAACTAAGTCACGGAATTCATATCTTTAGATCACTTTAAAAATAGAACATAGGAAGTAAGAAAGTTATTTTTTTCCATTAACTCTTAAGTACTGGCTAACATCTAAAAGCATTAAGTTTGGTAGTTCAAGTACGTTACTTGTATTATTTATCTTTTACGGATATAAAATATGGTGTGTTTTTTTTGTAGTGTAATGTTTCCTTAGGTTCTTTCCACTTGAAAGTTGACTATGCTAGGAAAAGACTAAAATTAGCTTCAAAGCTGCATTTAAAAGCAACTCGGGAAAAAGGACTTTTGAAAGTCTTGCTTTCAGCTTTTACTTACTGCCGAGTGCTTGCAGCCCTGCCCTGGCTTTTGTCTGAATATACTGAAAATGAGACTGCCAAATACTTTTTGTGATTTTTCTCAATTTGCCAAATATTTATGCCTGTCAAAATTAATGAACAAGATAATCCAGATAGTCACAAATAATAGAGAATGATTAATGTTAGAGAATAATTAATTATTATTCTGCATAATATTATAGAATAATTAATGTTAATATTCTAGACTATCAATATCTTTTACTATTCTAGGTTATCAAGCAGGGGCTCACAGCTAATTCTTTACTCGACAGAGGACTGCAGCTTTCAGGATCAACCTTGAAGTAAGTAAACATTACATACTTTTAAAGTGTGTCTTTTTTTACATTGAATTTATTGGGGTGATACAGGTTAACAAATTATACAGGTTTTTGGAGCACCATTCTACAACACATCTCTGTAGTCTGTATTGTGTGTTTACCACCCTTCAAACTAAGTCTTCCTTCATCACGATCCATCCCTCCTCTACCCTCCACCACCTCCCCCTGATTGTGACTCTGTATTTGACTATAAAGAATGAACTAACCATTTGACTGTAGAATTTACTTTATATATAAATTACCCCAAATAATTCAACTGTCTGTCATGGTTTTGCCAATATTTGTAAGCAGTCAGTGACATTTCTTTTAGCCTACTATGCAAGCTGAACTTGGCATATCAAGACTGGGAGCTAACAAGAATTCAGAAATAGTAGTTTTCATATTTCGAAGAAGTTCTGTCAAGTAAATATCACAATTTTTTTTTTCATTTGATACATTAAGCATCTTTGGTCAGTTTGTACTTTAGTACCTCCATTGTCCTGTCTTTGAAAAGTATTTGGGACATTAAATGTCAATCCAAACTTTCAGTTGAAATAAATGTAGGTTTAAGTGCTCATGCATTATAAGGAAACTCCGACTTCTGTTCTTTTTCATGGTCTTTGTACATATACTTGGCTTGCTTCATTGTACAGAACACCATATACTCCTCTGGAAAAGAGAGCCGCTGAAACCACAGATGACGAAACAGTCACGGAGGAGTGGACCCTGGACCAGCCGGTCTCCCAGACCAGGACAACAGCCATTGTGGAGGTCAGAGGGGCCATCGACGTTGTTCTGACTCCCCTGGTGGCTGAAGCATTAGACAGGTATTGATTCTGTCTAAAACTCTAGCTCTTATTTTATAAAATGATAACTGTATGTTATATGACAGCGTGTATGATACAGGATCATAAGTAAGAATGTGGATGATGGCTGATTGAAGAAAAAGGAAGATACATTTTGAAAGGTCTGTGTTTCACTTAGTTTATCATTTGTTATTTTTTCAGCCCAAATAATTATATTGCAATGTTATTAGAATTATATTATAGTTTTCATTGTTTTTGCTTTTGGGCTGATGAGCATAAAATGATCCAACACCCAGTAACTAATTACTGTGTCTGATACTCTTACTACCATCCAGTTCCTGGAGGGATGAGGAGAATAATAGGTCTCTGTCCTTCAGGAAGCCTGTAGCTTATCTAGGGGGACAAACTGACATGAATTGAGTCTGGACGGGAATGTAATGGAACAGTTCTGCTGAAGTGTTCACCTGCCGTGTCTCTGCCACAGGTACATCGAGGCGATGGCGCACTACACAAGCACCAGGCACCCAGCCGCCATCGTGGATGACCTCCATGCCAAGGTCCTCAGGGAAGCTGTCCAGAACAGCAAGACCACCTTCTCAGAAAACGTGAGGACTCATCATACCGGAGAGTGTGGCACACTGAGTAGCTCCATGTGTACATGATTTTCAAACTTGAAACAATGGAGCACACTAAAATTGTACTGGTCATTTAAATTGGAACACATA
Source organism: Saccopteryx leptura (assembly GCF_036850995.1). Classification (NCBI taxonomy): domain Eukaryota; kingdom Metazoa; phylum Chordata; class Mammalia; order Chiroptera; family Emballonuridae; genus Saccopteryx; species Saccopteryx leptura. The sequence continues at coordinate 199,357,718 of NC_089503.1, forward strand.
GGCATTCTAAATATCCTTTATGGCCTCCTTGGCTCCATAAGAGAGGGCCTACAGAACCGTGCTATGGATTGAATGGTAGTCCAATCTTTATTAACATGTAGCTGTCCTTTTTCCTCTGGTTCAGAAGTAGCTTAATTCCCGTCCTTCCCGGGAGAGCTCTGGTCCTAAGTGAGGAAGCGTTCTGTAGGACGGCACACTTGTCTCTGGAGAACGCAAAGCTGTGTGCTGTGTCGGCTTTCCTCCATGATCAGACAATGTGTCTCAGTATTTTTTAGATTGTTTTTGTCACTTCACTGTGTCAAGTCACTGCGCTGTGGTGTGTGACTCTCTCCCTGTACCACGGTCCGAGCCGCACAGCCCTGTCGCAGCCGTCTCATCCGGGTGCTGCCATGGCGCCTCTGCACTTTCCAGCTGATCCGGGTCCTGGTGGGGGGGACCAGAGGTGAAGTGAGAGTGAGGCTGATTGTTCTTAGTGACCCAGTTGTTCCTGGTATATTGGTAGTTAGGGTAGAGGAGCACCAAATCTGCCCTCCAGCAAATAGAAGTTGGTGATCCTTAAAGAATACCTGTTATTGTTATGATCACCATTTTTCTGTTTCTCTGTAGGCTGGTTCCACTTCACTGTGTATCATTTCTCTCCACCCCAAAGCTGCCTGTCTGTTTCATAAGGTTTGGGCTCTAAGACAAGGGTGGTCGTGGACAGCAGGGGCACCCGGGCATGGAGGAGCAGAGGGACCGCAGGGCGCTGTGGTGGACTGTGTGAAGTGATGGGTTGTCTGTGTAATAATGCTGCTTCCGCTCTCTTCTAGTTATCTTCCAAACAAGATGTTAGAGCAGCAAAAACTGAGCCCCCTACTCTAGGAACGACCAACCAGGGACTGGCACAGACGAATCTGGTGAAGCAAGACAACGTGATGATTAAAGGTCTCCAGGCGAATGTCAGCATACCGAAGGTGACAGCTTAATAGTTTAAAAATCATCCTGAAGGAGGAGAACATTGCGGTGATTTTGTCCTTTGTATTCATTTTCCTCAGCGATCTAGTGTAAGAATCAATGTAATGTAAATAAGTTTACTTTAAGTAGAATATTGGGTAAGATATACTGAAATAATTCACATTTATCCAGTAAAAATTCAGTTACAATTATTTTGTGAGAGTCTTTATGTATAAGACTTCATAACCTCCGATACATATATATGCTATTCCTGACAGTTTTTTCATTTTTTGTATATCTTCTGTTTGATCATTTTCACTTTTCAGCTCTACTTTTATGCCATTTTCCATGTTAGGTGAACTTGTGTTTGTTGCAAGCATCAGTGGAAGAGTCTCCAAGCACAGCTCTCAGCAGAAGTGTGACTCACGTGTCCCTGGTCGCACTGTGCTTCGACAGAATTGCCACACAAGTTCGTATGAACAGGTAAGAAAGAGTTCATTCATTTGAGTCATGATTATCTTGTCATACGGAAAAGCAAGGCTTAGTCATTTTCTTACTACAGTTCTGAAAGTCCTAATGTTAAAACTCAAAACTGGTATTGGAATTTCAAATCTCACTGGAGGTATTTGAAAGTTTTTATATGTTCTATTTTTTAGTAAATACTGACAAATTTATTATTAGCATTGGTTAATTAAAGAAGTGGAATTTTTTAAACCACTTGTTAAATGTTTTTCCTGAACTATGTTTTTTGTGTTTTTTTCATTTGAATGTTAACCACCATGCTTGCTTGCTTTTCCATGAAGAGGCGTGGTTGAAGAGACATCAAACAGCACTGAGCCTGGCCGAACATCCCAGTTCGATAGGTATGTGCACGCCACGAAAATGCAGCCGCAGTCATCCGGGTCTCTCCGATCGAACGCCGGAGCAGAGAAAGGCAAAGAGATTGCCGCCAAGTTAAACATTCATCGGGTTCACGGGCAACTCAGGGGTCTCGATACAACAGGTAGGATTCTACAACAAATAGTTTTTTCTTTGACATGTATACATACAAGAAGACTTTGGCAAAATGAAACATTTCCTTTGAATATTGCTACAATTTGAGTCTTTTATAAGAAAGAGAAAAGTATTTCTGCATATATTGAACACATGGTATGTATTTCACTGTTCCTTACTCGCATTGGTTGCAGAATGGAAGGTAGACTGGTAGGGGAAGTAAGTGGTGTGGCCCCAAATGAGAGACCTGCCTGTTTCATGGTATCTGCTGCTCATTATACAACAGAGAGAACATGGTCTTTATAGCCTTTCTCACTTTTGTAAATCGTTCTGTTTGCACAACTTTGTTAAAAATTATCAATTATAATTCCCAAAGTAGAGAGTCAGGTGTGTAAAACACAGCAGCAGCAGGAGTGGTAGCCACGGTTGTACCTCTTCAAGTCCCTGGTGCGGGAAGAGATAGAACCAGACACGTCACCTACCAGGAAGTATTTTTGACTCAACTCCATGCCTCTGCTCATTTAGAGCCTTAAGTGATCTCAGATTGTCAGACATTCAGTCCAGAAAACAAGAGTTTCTAGTCTCACCTAAGATGATTGCCAGGCTGAAATCTTCGTGTGGGACAGGTGACCAGTGCTGAATGAACGAGTCATTTCCTTGCACTTGCTCACTGTCATGTTGGGCCTCTGCAGGTTGTACAAGTGCCATCTGCGTTCTGGGTCTGTGTGAGGCTTTCTCAAGGCTGCTCCGCCATCCTTGTGTTTGAGGCCAAAGCATTTGACCTGAGGATTTCAGATGAAGAGCTTATTCACGACTCCCCGAGCTCTGCAGTCTTAGCCCTGTTGCAGAAGACTGCACCTTGAGTGTAAAATACTTCCCTCAGCTCTGTAGTTTGCACTGGGAACCAGTGTGCATGTGGGTGTGGTACAGAGCATCAGCAGTAACTAAATATAATTTTGAAAGGCACATTATCTGGATAAAACTCATCAAAGACAAAACTCTCAAAAGAAATTTTAAGGAGATCGTTGTATAGAACTGTAGAGAAAAAATGTATATGTCTTTGCTTATATGTATATAAGATTGCTGTGAAAGGTTACTCAGTAATCTAATGACATTTGTCACCTATAGGGAGGGAAGTGTATGGCTAGGGGCTTTCATTATATACCCTTTTGTATTCTTTGGGACTTTACATGACTATATTACCTAATCTAAAGATTTAAATAAAATCGAACTTAAATCCTCACCTTATACCATATTTCAGAATAAGTTTATGGAATTAGATAAATGTAAAATAATTAAATAATGAGAAAACTACAGAAAAAATATAGGTGAATATTAACTCTCATTTCTAATTATAAATGCAAAGTATAGTAGTTTTAGGATGGAATATTATATAGCTATTAAAATAATACCTTGGGAAAAATTTTAATAACCTGAGGAAATTGTCATGGTTACTGTTGCATGAAAATTGGGAACCTTAAAAGCTGAGTTTGTAAAATCTCTAAAGGGCTAAAAGGAAACTTACTTCAAATGTAAACCAATTGTCTCTGGATTTTTTTATCTTCTTTTTTTTCCCCCTGCTTTTCTATATTCATTAGCTGTAATCAGAGAAATTTTAAGACATGAGGTAAAAAGTAAGAAAAAAAATGCCAGGAACTTGGGATGTTAATTTCCATATTGCATATTGTAAGTGATGGAATATGGCAATGTCCATGATGAATTATAGTTAAATAGACTGTGTTAGCATAAAGCAATCTTTTAGTAAGAGCTCTTATTTGTTTTTTGGAAAATAATGTTTTCCCTAAGGCAAGGTAATTAGAATAGTTTTTTCTTTTATAAAGTGATGAGAAATTATTTTAAAATAGTTTACCATGAAGCTGAATTATTCAGGAGCTTTTTTTTTTTTTTTTTTTTTTTTTATTCATTTTAGAGAGGAGAGGGAGAGACAGAGAGAGAGAGAGAGAGAAGAGACAGAGAGAAGGGGGGAGGAGCTGGAAGCATCAACTCCCATATGTGCCTTGACCAGGCAAGCCCAGGGTTTTGAACCGGCGACCTCTGCATTTCCAGGTCAATGCTTTATCCACTGCGCCACCACAGGTCAGGCCTCAGGAGCTTTTTAACTTTAGATTTTTAGAGTATCCTGTAATACTTCAGCAATGAATCTATCCTGTCTTTGGGCAATTATTTGTTAATTATGGAATCTTTTATCCCCCTTCAACATGATTCTGGTAATTGGTATAACATTAGGCAGCATTATTTTCAAAGTCACTTTGTTAATTTGTTTATTTTTTTGGACAGACTAAGATATCTTTTGAACACAACCACTGTGCCAAATGATTACACTATTCGTTCTTTAAAAAAAAAAAATCAAACCTCTGTCTTTACAAGGGGTGGATTTGTTCTCTTTGGGTAATAGATATCGGTACCTGTGCCATCACAGCCATTCCCTTTGAGAAGTCCAAAGTCTTGTTTACTCTGGAGGAGTTGGACGAGTTCACTTTTGTGGATGAGACTGATCAACAAGCCCTTCCAGACATGACTCGAATAGGTCCCAGCCAGGAAAAATGGGGCTGGATAATGTTTGAATGTGGACTTGAAAATTTAACCATAAAAGGTAGGGTATTTTTTTTTTTTAATTCTGCTTACAGGAAACAAATTGGCCCCACTTTCGAATGCTTGCGTCTTTGGAAACTGGATCTTTGATTAGCAGAACTTTGCCACATGGGATGAAAATGTTGCGCATCTTTTATTCAGTGAGACAGAGACTGACTTAAAATTCTATTTTTCTTTTTTTCTTCTTCTTCTTTTCCAAATGAGAGGAGGGGAGATAGAGAGACAGACTCCTGCATGTACCTTGACTGGGACCCATCTGGCAACCCCCGACTGGGGCCGATGCTCTGCCCATCTGGGGCCATGCTCTCAACCGAGCTATTTTTAGCGCCTGAGGTGGAGGCTCCATGGAGCCATCCTCAGTGCCTGGGGCCGATGAGTCGAACCAGTTGAGCCATGGCTATGGGAGGAGAAGAGAGAGAGAGAAGGAGAAGGAGAAGGATGGAGAATCAGATAGTTGCTTCTCCTGTGTGCCTGACTGGGAATTGAATCCGGGACATCCATATGCCTGGCCGATGCTCTACCAGTTAGCCAACCGGCCAAGGCCTATATTTGTTTTCTTTTACATTAGTGAGTAATATATCAAAATAGGAAGGCTGACTTGTGTCTAACACTTTTAGGTTTAGTCGTATTTACCAGTAGTTGTATATGCTTAAATTGCTTAATTGATAATCTAATCCTCTATCACTTTTACAAATAAGGGCACGATTTGGTGAGAATAAAAAAGATCTTTACGAGCTTTTATTTTATCTGTATAGATTTGGTAGAGCACATCACTGAGACACCGAGTGTTTTAACAACTACGTTTCTGTATTTGTATAGGAGGAAGACAGTCTGGTGCTGTTTTGTATAACACTTTGGGAATGATGGGCAAAGTGAGTGTCTCCGAAGGGGGTGGAGTTCTGACATCCAATAATTCTTCTGACTCCCCGACCGGCAGCGGCTATCACACCGACGTATCCGATGACGGGCTTCCTTGTGGTCGAGCCAGCCCTTCTTCAGACTTAAATGGACATTCTGTTTCCGATGAGCAGGTTGGTGAGTTTCTAATAATAATGCTTTGGAAAACAATGTAGAAAAACGTACCAACTCAGAATTAATTTCTCGAGTATATATGCTTGTCTTCCTATAGTTTGGATTTTGTTTGAATGGGAGTCAGGCATTTCGGTGATTACTCTTCTAGAGTATAATTTCTGTAGGCATTGTACATAGATGTGTTTATTTATAGCATAGTACCCCACATAATACCGGGTTTACATTAGCCACTTAATAATATTTGCTGAATTAATAGAACTTCAAACAAGCAGGCTTTGTTTTTATGTCTTTTGAAGGATTTTAGCAAGGTTTGTTTTTTAAATATTTAGTCTTGTTACCGCTAGTATTTTGTGTAAGTTCTAAATATCTTTGTCGCTACTGTCCATTTCAGTTAGAGGCTTGAAGAATACCTGAGGTGCCACTCATTTGTTATTTTCAGTGTGGTAGAATTTCATGGTGGTTAGTCCAGGATCAGCAGGAATGGAAATACTTAAAATTCTAGATGACAGAAGCTTTTTATCACTACCACTTGGTGACCAGGGACAGTACTTCCCCGCCTCTGTTTCCTCCTGGGCCACAGGTACACTGTGAGGACCGCGCTCCTGTGCAGTTGGGAAGATAGCAGGAGGCGGTGCCTATGCAGGGTTAGCTCAGTTTCTGCCCCAGGGCCGCAGGATCGGAGCTTGGTCAGTGTGCTCAGACATGTACGTGCGCGCAAACTGCTGATCCCTTGAAAATTAGACCAAATGAGGAGGAAAGAAACCACCTTTTAGGAAGGCCCATTAGATTATCATCAGATTTCTCAGCAGAAACTCTACAAGCTAGAAGAGAGTGGACCCCAATATTTAAAGTCCTGAAAGAGAGGAACTTTCAGCCACGAATACTATACCCATCAAAGCTATCCTTCAAATATGAAGGAGAAATAAAAACATTCACAGATACAGAAAAGATGAGGGAATTTATCATCAGAAAACCCCCACTCCAGGAATTACTAAAGGGGGTTCTCCAATCAGATACGAAGAACAAAAAAAAAACAGAGCCACAAGTAAAAGCTCCAAGAAGAACACAATAAAACCAAATTTAAACTGTGACAACAACAAAAAGAAAGGGGGGGAGAAGATGGAGATTAACAGTAGCAAAGGATGATGGAGTGCAAAAGTACTCACAAAATAGTTTGCTACAATGAACAGGGTAGGGACCCTTTTCATTACTCAAAGGTAACCACCACTGAAAAAACCACCACAGAAACACATGAGATAAAAAAGATAGCAACAGAGGAAAGATGTATGGAATACAACCAAATAAAAACAAAAGATAGAAAAACGAAAGAGAAGGATCAAACAAGACACAAAACTAACAGAAAGTAAGATATAAAATGGCAATAGGGAACTCACAAGTGTCAATAATTACACTAAATGTAAACAGATTAAACTCACCAATAAAAAGACACAGAGTAGCAGAATGGATTAAAAAAGAAAATCCAACTGTATGCTGCCTACAGGAAACTCATGTAAGTAACAAGGATAAAAACAAATTCAAAGTGAAAGGCTTGAAAACAATACTCCAAGCAAATAACATCCAAAAAAAAGCAGGCGTAGCAATACTCATATCGGATAATGCTGACTACGAGACAGGAAAAGTACTCAGAGACAAAAATGGCCATTTCATAATGGCTAAGGGGACACTGAATCAAGAAGACATAACAATTCTTAATATATATGCACCAAACCAAGGAGCACCAACATATATAAGACAGCTACTTATTGATCTTAAAACAAAAACTGACAAAAATACAATCATACTTGGAGACCTCAATACACCGCTGACGGCTCTAGATCGGTCATCCAAACAGAGAATCAACAAAGACATAGTGGCCTTAAACAAAACACTAGAGCACCTGGATATGACAGACATCTACAGGACATTTCATCCCAAAGTGACAGAGTATACATTTTTCTCCAGTGTACATGGATCATTCTCAAGAATTGACCATATGTTGGGCCACAAAAACAACATCAGCAAATTCAGAAAACTCGAAGTTGTACCAAGCATATTTTCTGATCAGAAAGCTTTGAAACTAGAATTCAACTGCAAAGAAGAGGAAAAAAATCCCACAAAAATGTGGAAACTAAACAACATACTTTTAAAAAATGAATGGATCAAAGAAGAAATAAGTGCAGAGATCAAAAGATATATACAGACTAATGAAAATGACAATATGACATATCAGAATCTATGGGATGCAGCAAAAGCAGTGATAAGAGGGAAGTTCATATCACTTCAGGCATATATGAACAAACAAGAGAGAGCCCAAGTGAACCACTTAACTTCACACCTTAAGGAACTAGAAAAAGAAGAACAAAGAAAACCCAAAACCAGCCAAAGAAAGGAGATAATAAAAATCACAGCAGAAATAAATGAATTAGAGAACAGAAAAACTATAGAAAAAATTAATAGAACAAGGAGCTGGTTCTTTGAAAAGATCAACAAAATTGACAAACCCTTGGCAAGACTTACCAAGGAAAAAAGAGAAAGAACTCATATAAACAAAATCCAAAATGAAAGAGGAGAAATCACCACGGACACCGCAGATATACAAAGAATTATTGTAGAATACTATGAAAAACTTTATGCCACTAAATTCAACAACCTAGAAGAAATGGATAAATTCCTAGAACAATACAACCTTCCTAGACTGAGTCAAGAAGAAGCAGAAAGCCTAAACAGACCTATTAGTAGAGAAGAAATAGAAAAAACCATTAAAAACCTCCCCAAAAATAAAAGTCCAGGCCCTGACGGCTATACCAGCGAATTTTATCAAACATTCAAAGAAGACTTGGTTCCTATTCTACTCAAAGTCTTCCAAAAAATTGAAGAAGAAGCAATACTTCCAAACACATTTTATGAGGCCAACATAACCCTCATACCAAAACCAGGCAAGGATGGCACAAAAAAAGAAAACTACAGACCAATATCTCTAATGAATACAGATGCTAAAATACTAAACAAAATACTAGCAAATCAAATACAACAACATATTAAAAACATAATACATCATGATCAAGTGGGATTCATCCCAGAATCTCAAGGATGGTTCAACATACGTAAAATGGTTAACGTAATACACCATATCAACAAAACAAAGAACAAAAACCACATGATCTTATCAATAGACGCAGAAAAGGCTTTTGATAAAATACAACACAATTTTATGTTTAAGACTCTCAACAAAATGGGTATAGAAGGAAAATATCTCAACATGATAAAGGCCATATATGATAAACCATCAGCTAACATCATATTAAATGGCACTAAACTGAAGGCTTTCCCCCTTAAATCAGGAACAAGACAGGGTTGTCCACTCTCTCCACTCTTATTTAATGTGGTACTAGAGGTTCTAGCCAGAGCAATCAGACAAGACAAAGAAATAAAAGGCATCCATATCGGAAAAGAAGTAAAGGTATCACTTTTTGCAGATGATATGATCCTATACATCGAAAACCCCAAAGAATCCACAAAAAGACTGCTAGAAACAATAAGCCAATACAGTAAGGTCGCAGGATACAAAATTAACATACAGAAGTCAATAGCCTTTCTATATGCCAACAATGAGACAATTGAGAACGAACTCAAAAGAATAATCCCCTTCACGATTGCAACAAAAAAATAAAATACTTAGGAATAAACATAACAAAGAATGTAAAGGACTTATATAATGAAAACTATAAACCATTGTTAAGGGAAATCAAAAAAGATATAATGAGATGGAAGAATATACCTTGTTCTTGGCTAGGAAGAATAAATATAATCAAGATGGCTATATTACCCAAAGCAATATACAAATTTAATGCAATTCCCATCAAACTTCCAATGACATTTTTTAAAGAAATAGAGCAAAAAATCATCAGATTTATATGGAACTATAAAAAACCCCGAATAGCCAAAGCAATCCTAAAGAAAAAGAATGAAGCTGGGGGCATTACAATACCTGACTTCAAACTCTATTATAGGGCCACGACAATCAAAACAGCATGGTATTGGCAGAAAAATAGACACTCAGACCAATGGAACAGAATAGAAAGTCCAGAAATAAAACCACATATATATAGTCAAATAATTTTTGATAAAGGGGCCAACAACACACAATGGAGAAAAGAAAGCCTCTTCAATAAATGGTGCTGGGAAAACTGGAAAGCCACATGCAAAAGAATGAAACTGGACTACAGTTTGTCCCCCTGTACAAAAATTAACTCAAAATGGATCAAAGATCTGAACATAAGACCTGAAACAATTAAGTACATAGAAGAAGACATAGGTACTCAACTCATGGACCTGGGTTTTAAAGAGCATTTTATGAATTTGACTCCACAGGCAAGAGAAGTGAAGGCAAAAATTAATGAATGGGACTACATCAGACTAAGAAGTTTTTGCTCAGCAAGAGAAACTGATAACAAAATAAACAGAAAGCCAACTAAATGGGAAATGATATTTTCAAACAACAGCTCAGATAAGGGCCTAATATCCAAAATATACAAAGAACTCATAAAACTCAACAACAAACAAACAAACAATCCAATAAAAAAAATGGGAAGAGGATATGAACAGACACTTCTCCCAGGAAGAAATACAAATGGCCAACAGATATATGAAAAGATGCTCATCTTCTTTAGCTATTAGAGAAATGCAAATCAAAACTGCAATGAGATACCACCTCACACCTGTTCGATTAGCTATTATTAGCAAGACAGGTAATAGCAAATGTTGGAGAGGCTGTGGAGAAAAAGGAACCCTCATACACTGTTGGTGGGAATGTAAAGTAGTACAACCATTTGGAAGAAAGTATGGTGGTTCCTCAAAAAACTGAAAATAGAACTACCTTATGACCCCAGCAATCCCTCTACTGGGTATATACCCCAAAAACTCAGAAACATTGATACGTAAAGACACATGCAGCCCCATGTTCATTGCAGCATTGTTCACAGTGGCCAGGACATGGAAACAACCAAAAAGCCCGTCAATAGATGACTGGATAAAGAAGATGTGGCACATATACACTATGGAATACTACTCAGCCATAAGAAATGATGACATCGGAACATTTACAGCAAAATGGTGGGATCTTGATAACATGATACAAAGCGAAATAAGTAAATCAGAAAAAACCAGGAACTGTATTATTCCATACGTAGGTGGGACATAAAAGTGAAACTAAGAGACATTGATAAGAGTGTGGTGGTTACAGGGGGGAGGGGGGAATGGGAGAGGGAAAGGGGGAGGGGGAGGGGCACAAAGAAAACTAGATAGAAGGTGACAGAGGACAATCTGACTTTGGGTGATGGGTATGCAACATAATTGAATGACAAGATAAACCTGGACTTGTTATCTTTGAATATATGTATCCTGATTTATTGATGTCACCCCATTAAAAAAGTAAAATTATTATAAAAAAAAAAGAAAAAAAAAAAAAGAAACCACCTTTTAATTAAGAAATGTATCCTGGGTCACCAGTAATCATTTGCATAATCACCTGTGAACCCTAGGTTTTTAGGAATTTCTTTTGAAACATTTATTTTGATTTGATGCCTGGTTCAAGAGTTTAATCTGATGGGGTCTTTAGATGTTTTCGGGGGCAGGTGTGGATTAGCACTTTGGTAAGGATAGTAAAGGTGCAATCGCCGCTCCTGGACAGAGGTGCAGGGCAGAGCCTGGCTGAGGTCCCGTCCCCTTCCTCCCCTCCCCTGACAAGGCACCTGCCGGATGCGTGGGCGGCCACCTAAATTCTGGTCCTGCTCTCCTGCTGAAGCACCCATGTTTTTTAGCGGTTTGGGGTTCTCTGGCTTCTTTGGTCCACTTTCTTCTGCCCTTGTTTGTTCTCACTGGTGTCTCCCGTGTCTGGTTTTCCTCTCTCCGCCTGACCAGCTCCACCACTGATGACACCGCTCTTTCCCATTGGCTTGCCTCTAGCACCAACCCGTCCTGTGCTCGAGGCCTGTCCAGTGGCCTTTCGGATGCTCCGTTTACGTGTGCCATAGCGCCAAAACCCACCCAGTCTGAAGTGGAGCTTATTACTCTTCGCTTCACCAGCTGTTACAATTAGTTGCTATTGTCTATTAGCCCTCTCCCGTTTTGAAATTTCAAGTTCCTCAAGACTGTCTTACATGTCTATGTACGCCCAGTGCTTGGCTGACAGCCCTTGTCAGAACCCATGGCCAGATGTATCGGAGAATTCATGTTTTCAAAGAGCGGTAATGTGTGTGTACTATATGTTACATAAGCTCCCAGTGGAATCTGAAGCAACTTCATCTTGAAATAAAGATTTCTTTAGCACAATTTTGATGATACCAGGTGGGATAAATAGCTTCTCATCAGATCACATCAGGCTTTGATGCCACATTTACAGAAAAAAATTTAGAATTTCAGAAAATCGTGGGCTTTAGAATTGTAGGTTAGGGAGTGTGGACTTCTATTCTGTAACACTTAGGACGCAAATCTGTTTTGTGAGTATTCTTCATTCCCTTATCACAGCACAAGAAAATGCCAACCTTTTCTTTACCCTGAGCAATGATATCTAAAAGTGATGTAGAGACCTTGAACAGATGTCAGAGGCAGGAGACCTTTCTGTTTGTTCTTAATATTATGCTTCTTACCTTCCTGTGTTCCGGAGGGCAGTGATTACACATGTAAAAATATCACTCCGTTTCCTAAGGCAGCTTTATATTGCTTGCATATAGGATGACTAAAAATGTTTTGTCAAGTTTTATTTATTTGAATAAATAGTTACAAGTAAGTATTATATTTCTTGATTTGGAAGTGTGAAGTATTCTGTTTTATGAAAAAGATCGCAGTGGGAAGCAGAAGACCATCATTCCGTCACTCATTTTGTGTAGTCGTGTGTGACTTCTGGCTAGGTCTAAGACCTCGTTCTCTCTCTTTCTCCATCTGGAAAAGATAACAGCATCTGTAAACAAAACGTTCTGGGCATTGTGTTCCACGCAGGATGAAGGTGTTGAGTCAGATGATCTGAAGAAAGACGTGCCTCTCATGCCACCGCCCCCCGATTCCTGCAGCATGAAGTTGACCATTCAGGAGATCTGGTTCAGTTTCGCTGCTCCCACCAATGTGAGGTCCCCTGCACATACCTTTTCTAGGTAAAACACTTGAAGGGGTGTACTGCTGTCACTCACTGTTTATTTTGAGTGATGTGCAGTTTGTTCCGTATATGTTTTGAATTGTGTCTTGGCTATACCTACTGTGAGGGCTACCACCTTCCCTCGTCTTTCATACCTTGTAGGCTCTGTCCACTTTATTCTCAGCTTGGTTGACCCTTTTTCTTTTTTTAGGGCTTAGTTTACTCTTACAAGTTACCTTGCCCTGAACTTTTTATTTTTTTCACCTCTAATCAGCTTTTTAATATTTTTTTCTTTTCTATTATCTGTTCTTTACATCATAACATTAGACCATATTAATTTATCTGGTGGTCAAAAGGAAGAGTAATGTCACCTATATAAAATAGCCAATGAGCACAGCAGATGTGGAAGATTGTTTGGAATACAAATCTTGACACTTGTTCTTTATCATTTCTTAAAACAAATTTGAAGGCAACTGAACCTTTTAAGCACTGCAACCCCAGCTGTCGGTGCGTGGCTTGTTCCCATTGATCAACTCAAGTCGTCCTTGAACAAGCTGGAAACGGAGGGGACGCTGAGACTCTGTGCTGTGATGGGATGCATCATGACGGAGGCACTGGAGGTAGGCCTTCCGCAGTACAAGGTCGATGCGCACGTTAGTACTGAAAATGGTCTGCTCATTCATCAGTGTTGGACACCATCAGACCTGCATGTTCTTAGTTACTGAGTATCTTTTATTTGTGCTATCTTTGATACATCATTCTAAGCCTGTTGTTTTTGCTTCGCTTCAGAATAAAAGTATGCATTTTCCCCTGAGAAGTAAATACAACAGACTTACAAAAGTTGCCCGCTTTCTCCAAGAAAACCCTTCATGTTTACTCTGCAACATCCTCCACCACTACCTGCACCAGGCAAACTACTCTGTCATTGATGATGCCACAATGGTGAGTGCCTGACCGTGTACTCGCTCTGAAGGAGCCTCCGTTCTGTTGAGGACCATTGCCCCACAGTGTTTGAGATGCATGTGGGCAGTCCAGAGAAGTGCAGTTAGAAATATGGGCCCACAGACCACAGCGGGCTCGGATTATTGATTTGGGGGTTGATGGCATGAGGGAGTTAGAAGCCATGGACGTGGCTGAGACTTCTAGGGATGCAGTGTTGGCTAGGAAACTGTCAAGGCAAGGATGGGTCCCTGAAGAATACCAATGTTAGAGGAGGTGGGAAGGGTGGACAGAGGTACACAGAGTGCCGAGGAGGGAAAGGAGAACCGGGAAAGAGGTCTTGGAAACCAGAGGTCTAGAGGGTTTCAAGCAAGAGAGTAGTCACCAGAGTCACAGTGAACAGCAGTGTTTAATGAAGTGACGACTAATGATTGAAGGGAGAAAATGTGATTGTACTAAACACAATAATCTCTGCCCCTGAGCGGCATTTCGGAAGGTAGCATGTGATCAGGATGTAGTCCTGGAGGCATGCCCTTCTCCTGCCCAGCTTCTGGTCAGTGGAGGATACACAGGAATTAGGGGTCAGTGGATCTGTGTTGGTAATGACCACTCAGGTTCATGTTCACCTCCAGTGACAGAATCGCCAGTACATATGAATTTGGAAAAGGTACTTGGCCTGAGGCTGGTGTAGCTCCTCTTTCTACTCCCACCTGGGATGCAGGGGCGGGGAGGCCCACAGTGCGAGGCTAACCTGCCGGTGTAGCCATGGCCAGAGACCAGAACAGAGGATGACTGAATGTCCTGTGGTGGGGGCTCTGCCCAGGGGTGCTTTCCACGGAGGGGGCAGGATCCCAGGATGCCCTCCTGCCTTGAGTCTGGGTTGAAAGGGTGGGCTCACAATGTAAATGAGGTGATCCCCACTGTCTGGGAGATACTTCTTCCAATCAGAACCGTTTCTCCTAACACAGGGAATTGGAGGAAGGGGGATGGAGAGGAGTTGGATATTTTCTCCCTAGGCTGTCTCCACTAGGAAAAATAGCCAAGTTTCCTTTCTTACGATCACCACCATATGGAATGAAATATATTCTAAATTCTGTAATTGTTAATACATTTAACTTTCAAAGCATTTACAAATCCATCTATGTCTAGCATTTACCTATAGTAATTTATTATTTTTAATGTTAAATATACTCTTTGAAGGGGAGTAATTTCATTCCGTCTTTGGATAATGAATATTCCAGGTTCAAAATATGTTTGATTCTTCAACCGGGTAAAAAAGGTAAAGCAGGTTGAATGCTTCTTTAGAAGAACCCCAGTTCTGCACCCACACTTAGTCTCATTCTCCTGGAACTGCTGAGTGGTTTATAACAAGATGAGACCTCATGTTTAGAGATTGAGTTCTATAATCAGCTTGAAACACTGAGTCTCTGTGTAACCTTGCACAAACTACTTAACATATGAATTCTAGTTTCCTCATTTCTAAGTGGCGGCTATGATATTTAAGTGAATAAAGTATGCAAAGCACTTACATGGTAGCTGTTGTTCGAGTAAGGTGCCCTTGCTGTTATAGAGTGACGGACTCCCTGCATTGGTAACCTTAAAGAAAGGGCTAGTGGCCCTGGCCAGGCAGTGGATGAAGTTCATTGTGGTGACACCAGCCTTCAAGGGGGTCAGCTTGCATCGGCCCGCACAGCCCCTGAAGCCCCCGGCAGCTGTGGACCAGGACCATGAGGATGGCCTTGGGCTGGACAATGGAGGTGGCCTTCAGAGCGATACCAGTGCTGATGGAGCAGAATTTGAATTTGACGCAGGTAGTTTTATAAATATTTATCTAGTTATTATGTGCCTGGTAACCTAGTACATGCGATAATTTTAATAATTTGAGTCCCAGATTTGAAATTTTGATGTGTCATGCTTAATTCTTTAAGTATAATTTGTATTAGTCCAAACAAATGATAACAATGTTGCAATCTTATAGTGACTGGATTCTTAAATTTAATTTTGTGAAATGTAGTAGACTTCTAATCTATTCACTATAAACAATAGACATCTTTGTAGAACTAGAATAGTTTGAGTGAAACACATCTCCATTTAAAAATTATATGTGTCTCTTTGTCGCCTTGCTCTATGCCACAGTCGTTTAAAGGGGCGTTTGAACTTTACGCAGGGCCTGGTGGATCTGCATTTGTATGACGTTTGCAGGCCTGCGCTCGGCGCAGGATTCCTTCAGCATGGCGGCTGTGCCCGGGCACCAGCGTGCGTGTGTGCATTCACAAGTCCACGTGCATGCTTAGTGCTTCTTAACAGTTTAATTTTTATTGTTATCATGAGATGTACGGTTCTTAGGAGAGTTTGAAAAAACATTAAAGGTACCATTGGAATAGACAGTAGCACTAAAATTAGAGCTTTCAATCCTTTTGTTTTTCAAAAACTTTAAAATTATATTTAGTAAATGAATGTAAATGTGTTATGAGAGATAGTCTGGATTTTATTATTTATTTTGATAATTTAAAGTTGACACTGAAATTGAAAGAACACTGTAGCAAATATTCCTCCTAATTAATTATCGGCAATGCCTGCATTCACCTGTCAGAGTTCTGTGCTTTCTTGAGCTCCGTTGAGTTGGTTTTTGGTCTCCCACCCTTTGGGTGGCATTATGGGAGATCCCACAGTTAACTTGCCAGGGGATGCGGAGAGCTGCGTGTAGCTGCAGCCCCAGGAGCCTGGAGCTGGTGCTGTGGCGCGTGTCTGGTGGCCTGCAGCTCCTGTCCTTTGGCACCGTTGCAGCCACGGTCAGCGAGCACACGATGCTACTGGAGGGGTCTGCCAGCCGGCCGCCACCCGGCGGCTCCGGGCCTGTGAGTGGAGCGGAGATAATGAGGAAACTGTCCAAGACGCACACCCACAGCGACTCAGCACTAAAGATAAAGGTACCTTTTTGCTGCTTCTGCTTGGCTGTTTAAACTTGCAGAGAATACCTAAACTTGGGCTCTCTCAAATTTAAGTTCTATGTATTCACCCTCAATTATTAAATTTAGTAGAAAGAGTATTTTTTGTTGAAAGAACACAATTAGTAATGTTTAGTGTAAATATATCTTGGAAATTATATCATCAGTAGTAGTTAGTATTGAATAAGGACTACCTTAACACCAAGACTTAGAGCTCTACTTTGTTTATTGAACATTGGATTCAATAACACGCAGTACTGAGAATGTCGATCATGTGATTGTGTGTGATCAGTGTGCAGTTTGAGCGAGTGTCTCGTGTGTTCTCGTGGCACTGTTCTGGGTGGTACTGTGTGAGCCACAGCGGGCGCCAAGGGTCGCAGCAGGCATGGCTCTTGGCTATCACGGTCACGTGTGTAAGGAGGGCCCTTGGGCTTCTTCTGCAGGGCATCCACCCCTACCACTCTCTGAGCTACACCAGTGGAGACACGGCCACGGACTCCCCAGTGCACCTGGGCCGTGCAGGGATGCCGGTCAAGGAGAGCCCACGGAAGGAGAGCCTGCTCAGCTACCTGACCGGGAGCTTCCCGAGCCTGCACAACCTCCTGGAGGGGACCCCACAGAGGAGCGGCGTGGCCGGGAAGAGCAGCTCCCTGACCAGGACAGGTGAGGCTTGGTGGAGAGCTGAGCCAGCAAGCACAGGGTTAAACTTCTCTAGATGCATACTCTGGATGCATAACTACGCTCTCATATTACACCTGGTCTCTGAGGATTTCGGGAGACTTCTATTTGTAACCCATTAGTGTCTTCTTGCCCTTAGTTTGCATTTTTAAATCGTAGCATTTGACATTACTGTCAACCAAGGTGTGGTGTGGGTTGCTGTCTAGACCAGCTGTCCACGCATTTCCTGGGTATAATAAATAACTTATTTATTAATACCTGAATAGCCAAATACCAATATCATACAGTGAATTTGAAGACATTGGCTCGCCCTGGCTGGTTAGCTCGGTTGGTTAAGCAGTGATTTTCAACCTTTTTTGAGCTGCGGCACATTTTTTACATTTACAAAATCCTGGGGCACACCACCTACCAAAATGACACAAAATGACACTCTAACACAGTACATATTATACATATAGTTAATAATATAGTTTCTAAATGTATTTATACTCACTTAGTGTGAAACCTGGGCCTGTTTCGATGAACACAAAAGGGATATCCTGGCAGGAATGGTAGAAAGACACACACGAAGCTCTTCTTCAACAGTTCTCAGTCTCTCTCTGCTTTTAGTTTTTATCTCAGTCAAGCTTGAGTAGCTCAGCTCACATAGATATGTGGTTGAAAACGGGAGCAATGTCAAAATAGCTTTGTTGGCCAGAATGGGGAACTCCTTGGCAACAGATAACCAAAAACTGTCCAAAGGAAGATCAGCAAACTTTAGCTTTAAAGTTAGATATCATTATGATGCATTGTTTATCACCCTCTGCGGGGCCTCTTTTAAAAATAAAAAAGGTCAAATATCTATATACACCATCAGGATAGACATAACCAGCTGAGGCTGAGGCTTCATCTAGTGGTGGCAACATTTACCTCCAGTCCTGACCAGGATTAGAAATCGGGACCATGGGGAGGAGTAGCAGCTTCAACTACTCGCTGCCGCCACACAATGACAAATGCGCGGCAGCCGGAGCAGGGACCTTCCTGGGTGTGGATGAGAGGCGGCCTACTATTGGTTCATCGCTAGTGGTCGGGATGAATCCTAGAAGGTGATTGGTCAGTGAGCGTTCCCTGTGTCTCTACTCTTCCTGTCGCTGATAGCTGGAGGGATTGTGAGGGGAATGTTTATGTTCAGATGGAGACGGCTGGCAGCGGGCCGTATCTGGCACGCGAGCCATAGTTTGGGGACCCATGTTTAATTTACCCACAGCATACCTGACCATGTCTCACGGCACACTGATTGAAAAACACTGGGTTAGAGCAGTGGTCCCCAACCTTTTTTGGGCCACGGACCGGTTTAATGTCAGAAAATATTTTCACGGACCAGCCTTTAGGGTGGGACGGATAAATGTATTACATGACCGAGATAAGCGTCAAGAGTGAGTCTTAGACAGATGTAACAAAGGGAATCTGGTCATTTTTTAAAAATAAAACATCGTTCAGACTTAAATATGAATAAAGCGGAAATACTGTAAGTTATTTATTCTTTCTCTGCAGACCGGTACCAAATGGCCCCTGGACTGGTACCGGTCTGCGGCCTGGGGGTTGGGAACCACTGAGTTAGGGTGTCAACCCCAAACCCCAAGTTTGTGGGTTTGGTCCCAGTCAGGGCACATGTGGGAAGCAACCAATGAATGCTTCTCTCTCTCTCTTTCTCTTTTTTTCCCTCCCTCCTCTTTCCCTCTGTCCCTTCTCTCCTTCTCCTCTCCCCCTTCCTATATCTGTCTAAAATCGATTAATAAAATTAAAAAAAGAGAAAACATCTGCAAAAATAGATGTTTAAACATGACTTTTCAAAAAAAATTACGTAAGTCATATTTTCTGTTCCTTAGTACATAAATAATACTAGACTTAATAAAACTGAATTTTCAGGAAACACCATGGCCACGGACATGCTGTCTGAACACCCCTTGCTGTCTGAGCCATCCTCTGTGAGTTTCTACAACTGGATGTCCAACGCTGTGGGCAACCGAGGAAGCGTGGTCCAGGAGTCACCGGTCCCCAGGTCAGGACACAGCAGTCTCCCCACAGGTACGCACTTGTCATGCTGCTTTGCTTAACTGTCCATGGGATGCCTGGACATGTATTGCAAAATCCTGTTTTTCAGAGGAGGATTAAAAACTCTTCAACTTTTAAATGCTCTTTAGTTGAAATTGACCATTTATGGAATGCCTTTGGTAATTTGCAGTTGAGGGAGGGCGTCATAGGCAGTCACTCAGTGTTCCTGGGAAAGTCAGATGTGCCAGATGTGAGAGTAGATCACCTATGATTTAAAGAGTTTAAAACTTCCATTTAATGTGGTTTATTTAAGTCCTAGAACACCAAAGGGAGGTAAATAAAATGTGCAGTATATGATTACAATGTTTTATACCTACATTACAGAAAGTGTTTTCATTTTATCTAGCTTTCTCTGGGATACAGTAACTATTAATAGCATTCTTATATTCTTTATAGTTACTTAAATATTTAAGTACATCTGAGGGTGTACTAAGAGGAATAAAGTGAGATTCTTGTCCTCAAAGAAGGAAACAAATGAGGGCAATTTATTAATTTTTAAAAGACTATGAGGCCTGACCTGTGGTGGCACAGTGGATAAAGCTTTGACCTGGAATGCTGAGGTCATGTTTGAAACCCTGGGCTTGCCTGGTCAAGGCACATATGAGAGTTGATGCTTCCTGTTCCTCCCCGTCTCTCTCTCTCTTCTCTCTCTAAAAATGAACAAATTTTTAAAATCTTAAAAAAAAAAAAAAAAGCATTTGATTTTCAAAAAAAAAAAAAAAGAATACGTAGAAGCAGCAGGAGGAGCATCAGGGAATTCATAAAGAAGGGGGTGGCTGTCTCCGGAAATGTAAGCAGAGTCACCCTTTTTTTCCAAGTTTACTAGATATATGGTTTTGTGGGTTTTATTCTTTTGGGGGTAATTTTTTTCTTTAGAAAGAGTATGTAAGGTAGCCTTTGATTCTAGTTATGGAAGGCAGCTAAGCTTAATCTGTGTAACAGTTATTAGGATCACTAGTAAACTCCATTCAGACAGAAAATATGTGAGTGCTCTGTCCTTTTCCTTGTGGGTGTGTAGCCACTTCTGCACCTGCAGCCATCTGTCCACACCTCTGTAGAGGGAGGGGCACAGCTCATCCGGCCATGGCTGTCTGCACGGGGCTGTGACCCTGCTGTCCACAGCTCTGTACGGGGGGGGGGGGGGGGCACAGCTCGTCCAGCCACGGCCATCTGCATGGGGCTGTGACCCCGCTGTCCACACCTCTGTACAGGTGTGGGGCACAGCTCATCTGGCCATGGCTGTCTTCACGGGGCTGTGACCCCGCTGTCCACACTTCTGTACAGGTGTGGGGCACAGCTCATCCGGCCATGGCTGTCTGCACGGGGCTGTGACCCTGCTGTCCACAGCTCTGTACGGGGGGGGGGGGCACAGCTCGTCCAGCCACGGCCATCTGCATGGGGCTGTGACCCCGCTGTCCACACCTCTGTACAGGTGTGGGGCACAGCTCATCCGGCCATGGCTGTCTGCACGGGGCTGTGACCCTGCTGTCCACAACTCTGTATGGGGGGGGGGGCACAGCTCGTCCAGCCACGGCCATCTGCACGGGGCTGTGACCCCGCTGTCCACACTGTCGACACCTCTGTACAGGGGTGGGGCACAGCTCATCTGGCCATGGCCGTCTGCGTGAGGACTGACTGCTCTCCTGCAGACTTCTTGTGTGAGGACCACTGATGTTTTCTGAAAATTTAGCTTATTTCACCTTTTATTAATCACATCTGGAAAATAACCTAAAAATGCGCACTGTTTTTTTCTCTTTAGTTAAGTGGCCCAGTGATACTGCTCCATATGGGCTTTGTAAGTTGACTACGTGCCCCTTCACGTCTCTTATTTTCCTATCATTTAGATTTCATTCTTGCACATTTTTCCTGTTAGGTGTTGCACCCAACCTTCCCACAATACCCTCGGCCTCAGACTTCAACACCGTCCTGTCCAGCGACCAGAACACTCTGGATGGGACGCACTCCCAGCACAGCACGAGCCAGGACGATGTGGCGGGCGTAGAGGAAGCCAACCAGGGCTTCCCTGCGGTTCAGCTGGCCGACGCACAGGTGAGCCTGTGCCCTGGGCTGCGGCGGCCTCCTGGGGCGGCGCTCGGCCGCTGTAGCCCGCTTTCTTGTGCATCGGGGCCTTCAGTGAGAACTTCTCTGTGCTTTCTGCCTGAAGCCTTCATGCACAGAATGGGAGCCTTCAGAAAGTACTGGGGTCCATTAAGTACCATCTATATTCATTAAGCAGAAGGCTGGCCCAGTTGTCTATCTAATACAGTGACGTTCTTGTTGTCTGGAGATACAGAATCGCTAGAAAGATAAATTCAGTGGTATTCTTTAGGCTTCACTGCTGTGTTGAGATTTCTGAGTGAGCAGTGGGGAAGCATTGAAGAGTTTAGAGCGGAGGAAGGATGTGACTATGCTGGACATGGGTAGCAATGTGCTGCGTGGATTGAAGGAGAGAAAGGAGAGGTGAGAACGGGCATCACTGAAATACACAAGTGATAACGAGGCTCTTAGCGTGGATGGCTGTGGCTTTGATAAGGAGGTAAAGGAGAAATAGTGTCAAGGTCTCATTGAATGGATTATGTATGGAGGGTGAAAAGCGAAATTTTTGATAACTTTTTAGTTCAAGTGAGCAGAAGCTGAGTCGGAGCGGGTCCCAGGCTTTGAGAGGTGTGTTTGGTGAGGAGAAAAGAGACGTGAGCATATTACCATGCTTAGGAGGAATTAAGATGGTCCTGCCCCAGAAAAGAGGGAAGAAGGGTAAGCTGATAGAGCCAGACTCAGAGAAGGACGGGGACTGCTGGGGTTTAGTCATTGGTGCAGAGAGATGCTGTGGACTACGGTATGTTTTCTCTGAGAGTCTTGGGACAGTGACAGCTCACAAGTACACAGCAGGGTTTGTGAGCTGTTAGCTTCAGGTTTCTCTTACAGGAGGAAGTCATTTATGTTAAAAAATGTAGGCCCTGGCCGGTTGGCTCAGTGGTAGAGCGTCCGCCTGGCGTGTAGAGGTCCCGGGTTCGATTCTCGGCCAGGGCACACAGGAGAAGCGCCCATCTGCTTCTCCACCCCTTCCCCTCTCCTTCCTCTCTGTCTCTCTCTTCCCCTCCCGCAGCCGAGGCTCCATTGGAGCAAAAATGGCCCGGGCGCTGGGGATGGCTCCTTGGCCACTGCCCCAGGTGCTAGAGTGGCTCTGGTCGGGGCAGAGCATCGCTCCCTGGTGGGCAGAGCGTCGCCCCCTGGTGGGCGTGCCGAGTGGATCCCAGTCGGGCGCATGCGGGAGTCTGTCTGACTGTCTCTCCCCGTTTCCAGCTTCAGAAAAACACACACACACACACCAAAAAAAATGTATTTGGGCATTTAAGTTTTCTGAGACTTGTCTATTACATTAGAGTTGTTTTGGAGGTCTACTTTACTTTTCTTTAAAAGGGAGAATGAGAAAAGAAATTATATTTTTTGTTCTGTCCTTTATAATAGATTCATTGTATTTATTAGCATTCAATGCACATTCTTAAAGAAACCATACTATTTTACATAGAAAACTCAAATATCTACCTGGAACATGAATATTAAGTAATACAGTGGAAACTTGTGAAAGCTGGCGTAGGCATCTGCACTGAAGTGTGAAAGGGAGCTCTCACCACAGACCCCAGGGGGCAGCCGGGCAGTGCAGAGGTTCATTTAAGAGCTTAGGTGGTGTTGGAGCACCAGTGAGTGCGTTAGCATCATTTCCTGTCATTGTCCTTAGCAGCCCAGCAGTAGGAGCAGGGGAGCATTGAACCAAAATGGGCGTAGCAAGAAAAGTCTGGTGAAGATGTGCAGGTAATAGGCACTGCAGCAAGTGGCTGAAGCAGGGTTTGAGCCAGGGGTCCAGGGGAAGAGGCAGCCACAAACTCGGGGGCTGAAGTGCTGGTTCTCTGCAGGACCAGAGAGGTCGTTCAGGGCGGTAGAGTGGGTCACAAAAGAATGCAAGGAGGTGAGTCGGGAAGCAGGTTCCCTGGTCGGTGTGGAGGGTTAACCAGGCCCATAAGTGAAAGATGGCTTGAACCTGGAAGACGGAAGCGTTTTTCCATTTGTATGAAATAGCAAACCAGGAAAGAGCATGCCAACCAGGTCACAGGGAGAGAACATTAATTGGAAGATGAGGGGCACATAATAGTGCTCCAAATTATAGTTTGGTTTTAAGTAAAATTATATTATTAAATTATCTGGCAATTATTAAATTATGTTCAAGTTATATTGAATATAGAAGACCTTTCCTGTGTTGCACACGACGTGATATGAATTGGGGTAGGGTGAGAAAAAGCCACAGTAAGTGATGGATTATCAAGGGCGCTAATGTGAACATGTTGTGTCCTCAGGTTGTTTTCAAGCCTCTCCTGAGTCACACAGGGATCCAGTCCCAGGACGCCATGCCGCTGTGCTACCGAATGTACTTTGGGGAGCACCTTTCCTTCTCCGGGACACTGGACTGCCTCAGAGCAGACATCGTGGACTCGGACACGGCCAAGGAGAGGAAGGGCAAGAGAGCAAGAAGGTGGTTCACGTTGTTGTCTTCCTGGAACGTTTGTACAGAGTTGTAACACTTGTGTGTGTTTAGTTCTGCTTTCTCCTCCTGCTACTGAGAAATAATTTTAATATCTTAATGAGAAGATAATTTTCCTTTAACAAATGTAGTAGCCAGGCCTGACCTGTGGTGGTGCAGTGGGTAGAGCATCGACCTGGAATGCTGAGGTTGCCGGTTCAAAACCCTGGGCTTGCCTGGTCAAGGCACATATGGGAGTTGATGCTTCCTGCTCCTCCCCCCTTCTCTCTCTCCTTTCTCTAAAACCAATAAATAAAATCTTAAGAAAAAAAAAACAACAGTAGCCACACAGAGAGGACACGAGGCCCACTTTTAGGCCTCTTTTTGTACCATGTTAGCACATGCATGGAGTCAGCCACAGGCACATGGTGCGGTACACTTAGCACTAATGACTGGCACTAGTTAAATTTCTATGATGTTATAGATTCGAATTTTACACATTTTACTTAGAATTTATTCCTAACCTCCTTTCTGAGTTGACTTGTGGTGGTGGTATTTTCCGTTAGGAACACAGTAGAGGTCACATAGAGCCTAGCCAGCAGACACAGAGACACAGGAATGCTAAATGTAGTGTGGTGCAAATTAAGAACCATCTCTTACTGTCGTTCTTTATTGTCATGGGCAGTTCTTCAGTTTCTTCACTGTTTGCATAGGAAATAATATGCCCGCTAATAAGATTGGGCTAATCTTCTGTGAACTTGCATTTTACTGTGGGTGAGTCTTGCTGCAGTGTGTAAGAATAATAGGGTATGGACAGTGGAGGGATTCAAATAATTTAACAGCCGGTTCTCTGCCCTAACGACCTTTTTAAGTATAAAAAAAGATATACCGAAAGGTAATTATTTCATGCATTTAATACTTAAATAAGAACAATAAAAGAGGTACACAAAACTAGATTATGTTACAAGAAGGAGTTTTAAAATATTAAATAATACCTGACAAAAAATACAATAAAACTGTTAAGCTATTTCTAGCCTGACCAGGAGGTGGTGCAGTGGATAGAGTGCAGTGGTTGCTGTACCACTGAGCCAACCAGGCAGGGCTGTATTTTTCTTCAATGTTATAAGGAGGCAGCACACTACATACCCCTGTCTGGGTGTGAAATGCGTGACAAATGTTCATTGACCCGTCACTGATACACTTAATGTAATTGGTTACTGGTCCTTATGCCCACTGTTACTTATGTAGTGACTTGTGGATTCAGGAGCTAGCAGCAAGTCTGCTTTGTGCGTTTATTCACAGTAAACTTCAGTTACAAATTTGAAGCATGTGGTTGGGGGACTGGTGCTATTTAAGCCATGATAACGAAACCCCATCACGTTGGAATCATCAAATCTAGACACCAGATGTGAATGCTTACTTACACCCCATTAGAGGTAAAAGCTCTGAGTTAAGCTTGTATTTCCAAATGTAACAGCTGACTTTCATATGACTATATAAAATATATAGAAAAATATAGAAAAGTATATATTTGCACCCATATCGTGTATATATTGTCATGTATAATTAAGTTATACATAGTTATATTTTCTGTATATATTTATACATATATGTATATGTACGATTGTGTGTGTGCATATGTATGACTATAGTTAAACCTACTTATTGGCCTACTACATGGCATGTAATACTGCCGCGGACTAGAGGTTCCTCTGACCACACACCTTCCTTTGCCTCTGTTTTCACAGAGACTCTGAGTGGCATTGAACTTCCTGCCTTTGGTCTCCCAAACTTAATGTTCCTTTAATTTTTTTACCATCACATCAGCTCTGAATGCTCTATATTCTTACTAGCTTTTATTTCTCAGATTTCCTGTAATTTCATCTTAAAGTCAACTTTACTTGGAGACCATTGTGACAGTACACTTTTCCTGGTCACTAGTTTCAGTCTTGTCTGGGCTTTTTTTTGTAGCACATTGTTCGTTAGCTAATGATTGCGCCTTAGTGCCAGGTTCTAGTTTCTTATATAAGCGCGCGTGTAACCCTCCAGGACTGTGAAGCCAGGGCAGGTGTTTAATCATTCAGTTCTGGCACCTAGTAAGTCTTCATAAATACTGATTTCCTTATGACTTAGGGGTCTACAACCAAGATAGTTGAACATGTTAGCGAGTAAATATTTTTAGATTTTAATTTCCCCTTTGACTCTGTAGTTGCGGTACCAGCTTATACTTGCTGGGCTGCTTCTGCCGTGATGGCTGCCTGATTCTGCACGTGTGGAGCTCCCCTTCTATGTGGAGCTCCTCTTGTCATGGCTCTCGGACCTCCCTACACGTTTTCAATGCTTGTTCTTGTAGTTGTGGGTTTTTTAAATCTCTTTTTGAGTCTCTTCTCCTGTCTTAATTCTCACAGTTCAGTTTTCCCTCCTCTGACCACAGGCTTAGCATTGCTTGTAGGCTTACTGTGAGCTTGTACATTTTCATGAATTATACAACAAAGTATATTTTTCTTATCAATAAGAAATGCTAATCATGTAGGAATTATTCTTCTCTAATTACAGATTCTTTAAGTTCAGTTGAGGCCACAAAAGCAGCTTCTGTGTTCTAATAGAAAAGAAATCCTGTAAAATTTTACCTATATGGCTACACAGTCATAGTGTGCATGGAAAAAGAGGGAGAAAATGGCTTTTTACAACTTCAGTGCCTGAGATCTGTTGTTATTGGTAGTTGGTTTATGGAAATCAGAGACATTTTTGGCTCTTTACTGTTGAAATTGACTGTAATGTCCCTGCATGAAAAATTTTAGATAAGAGAATTTGCCAAAATAATATTTGTAAAGGTTTAGTTTTTAGTATGCAGTCTCTTTTTTGGTTTAGTTTTTCTCACTACCTTCAACTTTGCAAAGTATGTCAACAGGGTTTTATTTCAAATAGCAAACAAAATTATAAAAAACGTGATGAGATTATATAAACCACGTATTTAACATCAGTGGAGAGAAGGATTAAGGGGGAGGTATCCTAATTGGCCTATAATTGGCTTTCTATTCCAACACCGGTGTGTGTAGCATCAGATGGCAAGAAAAATTGCTGTGTCCCTTCCCTGAAACCATTACCATAAACCTGATTGTGACCAGTCGGTGATATAATAAGATCAAGAAGGAGACTTAAGGCCCAGTTTCCTCCTTCTAGAAGCCTGGCTTAGTGAAAAAAGTAAATTCTATATACTTGATTTCATGCCTAAAATTATTTAAATGGCTTATAACATATATCACCCTTGGAGATTATTTTGCTCCTAAATTACTATAATAAAGGTTGTATGATTCTAGCAAAGAGGAAGTAAAAGCTTTGTCACGTTCCTTCCGTTCTTTTCCCACGGTCAGGCAAGGCCACGTGAACCTCCCACCCCTGGAGTTCAAGCCGGCCTTGATGCTGGAGACGTTCAGCATCAGCGCAGTGGTGATGGAGAAGTCCGTGTGCACCCCCCAGAGCTCTGCCAGCGCACTCTCCTTCCACGACCTCAACAAGCGCTACTACAACACCTTTCACTGCAACTTCACCATTTCCTGTCAGTCCATAAGCCAGCATGTGGACATGGCGCTGGTTCGTCTCATCCACCAGTTCAGTACGATGGTAGACGACATCAAAGCGACCCAGACCGACATCAAGCTGAGCAGGTACACCGCAGGGTCTGCCTCGCCCACACCAACCTTCAAAACCAGAAAGCACCGGGACTTCCGCTCCTCCGACTTCAGCCGCAGCTCCCGGGGCAGCCTCAACGGGGGCACTCGCGTCAACAATGTGAAGAACAAGCGGGCCAACAGTGAGAATAACAAAAAGGAGCCTCGAAACAAAAACTCGCTGGGCAGGTCTGAGAGGAGGACGTCCAAGGTATCCCGGAAGGGCTCCAAGGACGCGGTGGATCACATGGCGATTCCGCTGGACGACTCGGACTCCATCACGGTGTCCGAGCAGAGTGAGCCGTCCGCTGAGTGCTGGCAGAACATGTACAAGCTGCTCAACTTCTACTCGCTCATCTCCGACCCCACAGGCATCCTGGAGAAGGCCACAGACACTTTTGGACCAGTGGGTAAGGATGCTTGGTGGTTGCAAAGTTTCTGTTTCAAACCGCAGTCCTACCAGTGAGGCAGCAGTGCTTACTGTGTCTTCCCTCCACCATACGTGGGTCAGAGAGGCAAAGAAATCGGCAGTGACTGCAGGACGGGCGCAGTCATGGCAGTCAGACTGCCCATGCCCTCCCGCGCCGCGTCCAGGGCGCTGATGGGGCCTGCACACCTGCCGCAACCACCTAATGGCTCCTCTGTTTGCTTTGCTTTCAGTGTGCCCAGTGAGTGCACACGAGGAAGCATGTTAACAATCACGTTGGTGGGGAAGAGGAGGGAGGGGCTGGTTAGGGAGGGGAAGGACAGAGAGGCCTGGGTGAGTCAGGAGCTCCCTTTCCCTCGCGTCTCTGTCCACTCCCGCAGGCGTCCGGAGCCCCACGGAGCCCACCTGTAAGGTGGTGTTTGAGAATGAGCAGGACAGCAACAGTGTGACCAAGACGCAGCGGAAGCGCAGCTTGGTGACCGTGGAGCCACAGCACGTCACCCTGATTGTGTTTGGGATCGGCATGGTGAACCGCACTCACCTGGAGGCGGACATCGGCGGGTTGACCATGGAGTCTGAGCTGAAGCGCATCCATGGCAGCTTCACGCTTAAGGAGAAGATGAAAGGTGTGGCCTCCCGCCCCGCCCCCGCCTCCGGCCCCACAGGGCTGCCCCTCTGAGCCGGTCCTCCAGGGCCTTGGCCTTCCCTGTGGCTCAGGAAAGCTAGTTTATGTAGTTTCTTTTTCCTAATCATTTTGTTTTTAAAAAATTTTCAGGTGTTCCACACTAGGTATTACTTTGCAAATTTATAATGCCGTTAGGCTATTTCATGCCTTTATCTGTAGTGCATGATTGTCATGTTAAACCGAATAGTCAGCATTATTCCAATTTTGACATGTACTATGTCGGTATGTATGAATACATAGAAATAAATGTCAAGGAAAATTTTAAAAGTAGTTTCAAAATATGCTTTACATTTTATTGTAGCTTTAAAATTATCTTACATCACTGAACATGTTATGAATAAAATGGAATTTTAATATGAAGTGCAATTATCTTATTTCCAGAATTCATATAATTGTTTTTCATCCCATTGTAGATGTTTTACATCAAAAGATGACTGAGACCTGTGCCACTGCGCACATTGGTGGGGTTAATATCGTGCTGCTAGAAGGGATCACACCAAACATACAGTGAGTGTGTGGATTTTAGTATCTTCTTAAATTTGGTTTAGTTGTTGAGGAAATTAAAAATTGGAAAGATCCTACACCTGCTGAGTTTTGAGAATTTATATGCTTAATGTTCCAGATACTGTTATTCTGTCATTAAGTATTATCACTCAATGAAATGTTTTCAGAAAACTGACTTTTCTTTTTTTTTTTTTTTAGAGAGAGAGAGAGGGAAAGAGAGGACAGATAGGGACTGCCAGACAGGAAGGGATATGAATGAGAAGCATCAACTCATTGTCGAGAGAGAAAGAAGGGGGAGGTAGAGGGGTGGAGAAGCAGATGGGCGCTTCTCCTGTGTGCCCTGACCGGCAATCAAACCCAGGACTTAACATGCCAGGCTGACAACTCCACCACTGAGCAAACCGGCCAGGACCTATATAACAATTTTTTAAGAGTATTATATAGTTGATTTCTTTTTGCCTTTCGGAAAAAGCCCAAGAAAGATCTTAACTTTTATATTTGAAATACGAAAGTTATTAGGCCAGATTTCAATAGTGTTAAGTGTTTGGTTTTTTATTTCCAATTTTAATTAAGAGAGAACAAAATAAAACCATAGGTTAAAAGTGGGAAATGAGAAGAGCTTTCAGACGATTGGTCGCAGTGTCGCTGATAGATGCATGGATGTTCACATGCTGCTTTCTTTTTGTCTTCCTGCTTTCCCTTGAATCTGCATCTGCAGGCTGGAGGACTTTCCTACGTCTCCTACAAGCACAGCCAAACAAGAGTTTCTGTATGTCTTACTCTTCTTCTTCATGGCTTTGTGGCTAGCATAGTATTGAACACTTTCAAAGATAGTATTATCTGCATGGCTGGGAATGTATGCGGTTATTTTATTGTTTTGCCATAGACTCTTATAAGTTAAAGCTTACTGATATCAAAAAGAACACAGGTAAGGACTACCTTTTTGGTAATTGACAGCTTGTTTTGTTGTTGGAAGATTGTAAGTAACACTGTGCTTGTATGTTGCTTGTACTTTTTTTAGACAAGTTACTGTTTAACATTTCTATCATCACACATCTTGTTAATGTCTGACGTGATAGCAGGAGCTAAAGTGTTTCTCTTTGCAAAAGGTTTTTCGCTAGTTGTAAAAATAATCATTAAAACACTAACATTGGAAATATCTACACTTATAATTCTGTTTGTAAGATGAACATTTACTGCTCTGATTGACAGATTTTGTGTATGGCTTTTACTATATGTGCTTTATATTTTGAGTGCCTTGATTTGACTCATATGTATCTGATATTTTGTGGTAGTGAGCTATACTAACTGCTGTATTTAAAATATATATCACATGAGTCTTAACACCATGACAGATCAGTATGTTACTTAGCACAGGTTTGAATGTGCTGAATAAGTGTATGAACCTGTATATTATGTTCCATGCTGCTAAGATTATCATTCTTGGTGAGATTTGTTTCATTGCATATTGATAATAGGCCATAGACAAAACATCAACTACCAGCCCTTTGTTGGGATTTATGTGATCTATGTCACTTTATCAGCCAATTAGAATACTAAAAAAGAAGCACTAATATTAAATTAGAGAAATGACTTTTCTAGAAATCACTTCTCCATATTAGTGTCATCATCTTAAGAGGTATTGAAAAAAGTCTAATTCTACTTTAGTAGTCATAGTAGCTAAAGAAGACTTCATTTCCCTTTTATCACTAAGTTATTTGGATGTATTACAAAAATAATACTATATGACTTTAGAGGGGATGCTTTTAAATGGCTTAAGATGACATTTTCATCCACTCAACAGTTGTTAGTTACATGGTATGTTCTGGGCACCGTGTCTTCAGAGATGTGAGAGTCAGCAAATGGGAGGTGGTCCCTGCAGTGACATCACTCACAGGCCACCCCTCTCCTCCTTGGCTTCCTGCTGGTAGAGTTAACATATAAGGCACAGCTGCCAAATGGGAAGGGGGGTTCTAATGACTTTTAGTATTTGACTTAATCACAGGAGATCGCCACATTCCCCAGGCCCAGTGCAGAGATTGTCAGGCACAGCTGAGCTGAGGCAGGCAGCACAAATCAGTCTGCTTCCTCGCTGGGATGCTATAGCCTGACCTGCATGCTCGAGGGGATGGGTGGGGGTGGAGATAAATACAGTGAGACCCTCAAGTCATTCGCTCACCCTGTTTTATGGACAAGGATGGCTGGCCTACCTTTAAGGCCCTGTTGCCTGGACACAAGTGAAAGAGGCTGGGAAAAGTTGTTGCCCAATAAGGCACTGTGCCCATTGTAACTGAGGCTCATGGTGGACCTAGTCAGCATCCCGGAACTGGCCAGGCCCTTACCCAATGCTGGCTAGACCCATTGCATTGAATCCTTTTTTCTTTTTGTAGTCAGTGATTAGCTCTGGGAAGCAGTTGTCTTTATAGAAGAAAGCAATTTAATTCTCTAATAGCTACTTGTGAATTTTATGTAATACCTAGATTTCACTGTTCATGAGTAATAAGACCTCTGATAGAGAGCTACTGTGAGGCTTCTCAAGGTTTATTCTAGCAGAAGAATAAATGTGATGGGCTGATTCTTTAGGTCCTTGAGACTATAAATAAATTCTTCATGAATCTTCTCTGCAGCCTAAGTAGAGATAAGATTTTGTGAGCTGACGTGTTAATATGAAATTGCATTTTGCGTGTTTTGCTAAATCTATTTTTGAGAATCCTTTGCTCTTTGAAAGATATTATTTGCATCAGAAGCTATCCTTTTACTCCCTGGGCCTTTGCTGGTGCAGTTCATTGCCAGGGACCTTTCTTGTGTGTCAGAGACTGCTTTGTCATGGCTTCTATGTGTGTAACCTGTCACATGCTGTCTGTGCAGCGCCGCGGTCGCCGAGCTGAGTTGTTCTCCTGCTACATGCCTTTCTGCTTGTTCGCTTCGCAGCATCTGGGTACTGCTCCAGCTGCTGCAACGGGAACGAGAAGTCAGGAAGTGGCGTATCTGCTCTGTGTCTGCACCAGTAAAACCCTGCAGTTTTCACTAAGCAGTAGTGACTCGTTGTGAATTGGACTTCTATCGTTTTTTCGTCACTCACTGAAAATGGAAAATCCAAGCTAATTTCTTCCTTCCTGTTAATTTCTCTTAGTACACTTTAATACAGTAGATTAGTTTTTCTGATTAGATCTTAAGAGGTATATTGAGTATTTTTATCTTTTCACAGTCAGTGTCTGTGCTTTCTCAGTGGTTGTACAGATCTCTAAAATAAGTTGGGGGAGAAAAGTGGAGTTCTGAGTGGAGATAAAAAATGAAAATGGAATTTTGTGTGTTGTATGTATGTCATGTGTCACTGTGCATGCTTTCATTTACATGTGATCACTGACATATTATTCCATATAGTATTTATTACAATAGAATAGTTGGTATATCCAGCAAACACTGTAGAATAAATATATTTCAATATCTTTAGAATACTTATTGCTTTAATATATGACAAACACATGAGAAATCTTAAGTCGTTCAGTTTAATGCATAGTTTAAAAGCATCTGTCTTGCTCTCAGAACTACTTCTTGCAGTTTCTCTTTATTTGGCTGTATTTTAGTGGTTCCCTCCTCTGTCCCAGGACCGTGGTGAAGTGCAGCATTGCCAAGTCCCAGGCCCTGTACAGCGCCCAGCGGGGGCTGAGGACAAACAATGCCGCCGTGGTCAAGGTCGGGGCCATCAGCATCAACATCCCCCAGCACCCTGCCACCTTGCACAGCATGATGGTTCGGAGCTCTCACCAGCTGTCCAAGCAGATCTCTGACCTCATCCGACAGCCATCCACAGTGTGAGTTACTATGTCACGTTCTGCCATTCTCTGGACCACTTCAGGTCATTCTTCTCTGTGGAAACAGCTGTGTGGGGGAAGACAGAGGGTTTCATCTCAGTGTTGACCACGCTGGATAGTGGGGCAGGCAGAAAGAAGCCACACGTGCTCGTGGATGACACTGGGCATTGCACGCTGTCACAGGCGCCGTTATCGGGGTTCTGCGCTGCGTCCGTAGTGCTTCCCGGCCTAGAGATTTGTGGGCGTCACAGGAAGTGCTAGTAGAAAGTGAACTGACTGCCACTCATGTCCCACACGTGACATGATTGTACGTGGTTCAAGGCAGAGTATGATCATGCCACATAAATGTTTTAAAGGGCAGCAATCTGGACCTTGCGTGTTACCTTTATTCCCTGTGTCTGTAGCCCTTGTACATGGGTCTGTGTTGCTTACTTACCAGTCTGCAAAGCTATAACTAATGAATAACTGATAAACATATAAGTAAAAGAATGAAAAAGTTTTTTTTTTCTTATCCTACAAGATAAAAAAATTAGTGTGTCTGTTGGTGGTATCCTAAAGCAAAGATTTTTTCAGTTCTATATAGCTCTTTAATTCTGATATAATATTAATTCATTTCTGAAGTTGCCTAAGTGTTAATAATTTGTATGTTTCTCCTGACATTGGAGTATGAAATACAGAATGTGTACATGGGTCTTAGTTTATACCTGAAGGAATTTTTCCTTGTCCTGTATTGCCCACAAATTGTTACAGTTAAAAAGTCAGGCTCGGGCCCTGGCCGGTTGGCTCAGTGGTAGAGCATCGGCCTGGCGTGCAGAAGTCCCGGGTTCGATTCCTGGCCAGGGCACACAGGAGAAGCACCCATCTGCTTCTCCACCCCTCCCCCTCTCCTTCCTCTCTGTCTCTCTCTTCCCCTCCTGCAGCCAAGGCTCCATTGGAGCAAAGATGGCCCGGGCGCTGGGGATGGCTCCTTGGCCTCTGCCCCAGGCGCTGGAGTGGCTCTGATCGCAACAGAGCGACGGCCCGGAGGGGCAGAGCATCGCCCCCTGGTGGGCGTGCCGGGTGGATCCCTGTCAGGCGCATGCGGGATTCTGTCTGACTGTCTCTCCCCGTTTCCAGCTTCAGAAAAATACAAAAAAGGAAAAAAAAAAGTTAAAAAAAAAAAAAAGTCAGGCTTGGGAGTCAGACTGACTTGAGTTCAAATCCTGGTTTCTAGTGTTACTGCTTTCTGGCTGCTCTTCCTCATTTACAAAATGCAGCTAAGAGTGTGTACTCAAAGAAGCTCATGAGAGGAGTGGTGTGAAACACACAGCAGTCTGAACAGGGCCTGGCACTCGGGTACCGTGGGGGTGGGCGTTCCCCATTAGCGGTGGTTGTGACAGTCGTGGCAGTGGGAGCGACAGTCTTCAGTCAGCACAGAGGGTGGATGCTGAAGTCCTGGAATCCAGAATCAGACAAGCCTGGGTCCGAGTCCAGTCTCACATTGATGGTGTGAGCAGCCGGGGCATTATGGCATTCCAGTTTCTGTTGCTATTCCTTGTTTTTGTTTAATTCTCTGGGTCATCGTTTTTCAGTGGCTATTTCTACAAAGTCTTTGTATGATCTGATTCTAGAAAGAAAACATCTGTTTACAGTATATTTTTGCTACTTTTCACTGAGAACTCCAGTAATTTTATATAATAAAGTGGTAATCATTATGTATCGTTTTGAAGTGGTATTATTTTTTGCTCTGTAGGCCACAGCCTGTAAAGGAAGATGTTGCAACGCCCCTGCCTTCTGAGAAAACTCCCACGAGTGTGAATCAGACTCCTATCGAAACAAATGAGTTTCCTCAGCTGCCCGAGGGCCTGGAGAAGAAGCCGCTGGTCCTGAAGTTCAGCACCATGCTGGACGGCATCGCCATCGGGGCTGCGCTGCTGCCCTCGCTGCGGGCTGAGTACAAGATGGGGCGCATGCGCAGCCACGGCGTGACAGGTAGCCCGTGTCCTGGTCAGCCTTGCGCACGGCAGTGCAAGCAATTAGCAGTAGGTTGGCAAAGAGGGAGATTTGGTTTTATAGGTGTTTTGTGAAAATTTAAGTAATTCTAGTCGTAACACTTTCATGTTTCATTAATGATGTTCCTCAGTCAAGTACAAACTGTCAGCATTCCTCCTTTATTCTGTTAACATGATAAATTACATTAATAATTTTAAAAACATTCATATGTGCGCTCATGAATCCATGCGTGTGTCTGTATCTAGTGTGTGTGTGTGTGTGTGTGTGTGTGTGTGTGTGTGTGTGTGTGTGTGTGTGTGTGTGTTTATTCCCACCCCCAGCATTTCAGATTGTCTTTACCGAGGGGTTTTTCTGGACATCGACGTCTCTTTGTTATGGGACACAGAGGCACTTAAAAGCGCGTTTTCGGGACTTGGCGGTCCCGGTGTGAGGCCTTCAGATACTGGGTCTGTAATGTAGGCTCATCTCGGTCCCTCATTCAGGGCACCCAGGAAATACAAGAGTCAACAGGAGCAGCAGCTACAAAGCCTATTCGGCAGTTGAGAACTAGGAAGATGAGAACACTTAGGAGCAAAGTAGATGTACTGTCAAATATCCAGACAGGTCAGGACCTGTCATTCTTCTTGAAGTGAAGAAAAGGACAAAAATAGTAAAAGCGTGGCTGCACTAGTTATAGGGATGACCTGAAGCTCAGGGCTAGGTCAGCCGTGGTCTCTACCTGGTGTTGCTGGTGGTGGTCACGGTAGCGGCAGCTGCTGCGGTGGCCGGTCCCCACTCCGGGCGGCCTGCCAGCGGACATCAGGGAGGCACAGGACTGAGTTGGGGCATCAGAGCAGGCGGGACCTCGGTGGCCATCCACGGTAGCACCAGTTGGTGAGACAGTTTTCTGTTTGTGGCTAAGTCATCCCTGGTACACACATCACTGTGTGGTGAGTGAAGAAGGAGACTGTGTCATAAAGGAGGCGACTATTAGTATGATATTTTGAAGAAAAATTATTTTTGGCACAATTGAGAACATTATGAGTAGATAACATGTTGATGTTTATATTCATGTATGTAGGCGAGGTAGTCTCTGTAATGGTGTTTAAGTGGAGAGAGTTGGTAATGTACATTGTAGAGAACAGGATCGTAGACTTGGTTGGCTGGAGTGGGGCATGTGTATATAGTACACGGCCATGTGACACTTTGTGATAGATGTTGGTTTTACTAAGGCGAGTGCTACGTCCTGATGCAGTCTTCTTGCACTTGACTTATTTGTCAGAACTCTTTGTAATAAGGGAAATTTTTTTCCTTTCTACCTTCTATGTTTCTCTAGCACCTAACACAATGTTGGGCACCTAGGAGGCTTAATACGTAATTCTTGCTGGCCTCATAATACTTATTGACTATAGTAACCATGTATTTAAAGTAGGAAATACAAGCAAATTTAGAACATTTCCCCACGTCTTTCAGTGTACTGGGTTTTGAGACGTGTACATTTTCCTTAGGCACCATTATTGAGTAGATTAAGGCATGAGCATGCCCAGGAGCCCTGGAACAGAACGAGTGAGCAGCAGTTTCTTCCTTCCTGCAGGTGCTCAGACCAGGTTCACGTTTGAGCTGCCGAATCACAGGCTGCGCTTCACTTCGAAGGTTTCTGCCACAGATATGTCCACCATTCCTCCTTCTGCCAGCCTCAACCTGCCTCCTGTCACCATGTCCGGGAAGTACGTAATGGAAGAGCATGATAGTTACTCTGATCAGGTGTGGAGCATTGACGAGCTGCCTTCAAAACAAGGGTACTACTTGCAGGGAAATTACCTGCGCTGTGTGGCAGAAGTAAGTTCATGCCTTCGTTTTCCTCCTCTCTGTAATTAGACGTCTTCTGACTTTAGGTATGCCAGAATGATGTAGTGACCCAAACTTTTAAGGCAAATGATTAAATCATTCATCCTATAGAACTCCATACCGCGCGTGTGTGTGTGCATGTGTGTGGGGGGGTGTGTCTGTCTCTCGCCCTGTTGGGTTATTGAAATGTGTTTATTAGTCATGCTTAAATTTATTATTTCTCACACTGGGTTTCACATCCCCCTGCAATCTTTTCATGGTTCATTTTATTATAAAGGTATTTATTTGTGGTTCAAATAGTATAGCAGTGGTCAGTAAAAATAAATATAACTCTAGATAAAATTTCAATTTTGAAATTAGCAGGTTACACAATTTAAGTATAATTTTTATTTATTTTCAAATGATTTTTTATACCTTATTGGCTACTGTTATTTTTTTTAATCAGGAGAGTGGCCCATAATAGGCCAATAAAATATTGGGAAATCTGTATATTGTTAACCCTTTTTCAGAGTACTGTGAAATAGTATGTAGATAATTGTGTACAGAGTTTGGGATTGCTTATGTGAGCAAAAGATGCATGTAAAACTAATTCAGTCAGTCGTGTTAAACTAACATTCTGATTTGTTTTGGCAGGTTGGTTCATTTGAACATAATCTCACAACCGATCTTCTAAACCACTTGGTGTTTGTACAGAAAGTGTTCATGAAGGAAGTGAATGAAGTGATACAAAAAGTCTCTGGTGAGCTGACCTGCAACACTTAGCACAGAGCGTAGTGCAGCGGGGTTCTGTTCTTCCTGGACGTGGTGGTCTGTGGGTCAGTGGTGTGAGTGCTGATCTTGTCGTTGGGATAGAATTGTTGAGGGACTCCCTGAAGACAAGGTATGCCCGCCTCTCCTGGCTCTCCTGCCTCTCCTGCCTACAGAGTCTTTTACTTACTGTTTTTGTCATGTGTAGTATATACGTCCATGACTTATAAACCTCACAGAGCTCCTTTATGCTTACCTTCCAAAAAAGAAAGAGAGAGAGAGAGAAAGAACTGAGTGTATGCCTACTAACCAACCTACTCTGACTTAGTTGGGAGCAAAATTTAGATCATTATAAAGATTGTCACCTTAACCTGTATCCAACGGTGACCATATGCTGGCTCCATGGTGGATTGTTTATAGCAGCCCTTATATTTTGCTGTCCCTCAAGTGTAGATTACATTTGAGCTTTTTAATCACCGTTTTACATTTTAACAGGGAATATAGATTTGGTTGACTTGTAATTCACAAGGTGAGGTATTAAGAGGAATTACGGTAGAAAACGAGATGGCACTGTGTAACAATTCTTGAGGCTCTATCCAGTATCAATATGATCATGTCAAAATAATAGTTAAGCCACATTTATAAATTTAATTCATAATGAGGTAAAAAAAACTGTGGAATTAATGTGACTAATATAATAGTGTCTGATATTTCTATAAACCAAAATGATAATTATGCAGTACATTTTATAAGAGGTAGAGTGTTTCCTTTAAAATTTTAAGAAATTTTTTCTGACACTAGGTAAAAGTGAAGGTAGTGATAGAGTAACACAAAACAAATAGAATTTTTACAAATTGGGTGGGTTTTTTTAGGTAAAATTGATATATATTAGTGTATTAGTGTCCAGAATACAACATAATAATTTGGTATTTGTATTCACTGTGATCACCATACTAAATCTAGTTACCATCCATCACCATACAAAGTTTTAATTTTTTTTTTCTTGTGGTGATAACTCTTAAGATTTACTCTCTTGGCAACTTTCAAATATGCAGTCCAGTTTTATGATCTGCAGTCACTATGCTGTCTATTATGTCCCCACAACTTAGTTATTTTATATCTGAAAGTTGGTACCTTTGCCCACCCTCTCCTTTCACCCATTTTGCCCATCTCCAACTCCCGTCCCCTCTAGCTTCCTTCCATCTATCTGTTTTATGTATCTGTGAGGTTTGTTGTTTTAGATTCCACGTCTAAGTGAAGTCATAGGGTATTTATCTTACTCTGTTTGACTTATTTCACTTAGCATAATACCCTCAAGGCCAATCCATGTTGTTATAAGTGCAAGAGTTCTTCCTTACAGCTGCGTACTGTTCCATTGTGTGTGTGTCTGTCTGTCTCACATCTTGTTTATCCATTCATCCATCGATGGACACGGTTGTTTACATATTTTGGCTATTGTAAATGCTGCAGTGACCATTACTTTTTTGTCTCAAATATATTCTCTGAGGTGTAGAATCACATTTGGTTTAACTAAATAGATAATGTTTTAATTTAGTCCTTATACAATGTTCTTAAAACTGTGTACACAGCATTATCCCTGTCTTACATGCATCTGCATCAGGGAATGTAACCTGTTCAAAAGATTGGGTTTATTATCAGTGCAAAGAAAATAACTTTTTTATGGTAGTTTTTTTAATGCACAAAATAGTAATTTTCCTTTCAAAGAAATGACCTGGAACCCACAATTGTTTACCTGTTTCAGGTGGGGAGCAGCCAATCCCTCTCTGGAACGAACACGAGGGAACCGCGGATGGGGATAAGCCTAAGATTCTACTCTATTCCCTCAACTTGCAGTTTAAGGTGATATATCGATAACAATGCCATGCTTAGGATTTTTCTAATTAACCAGTGCATGCTTGTTATAGAGAGTTCACGTCATACATAAATATGCCAGATAGAAAATAAAAATGAAATATATCCAAAGAAAAAGCTTTAACAATTGTTTGAATATCCTTTAGGACCTTTTTCTGTTTGTATGTAGTCTGCATTTTCAAAAACCTTGGATGCCCTTCTGTGCAGAACATTTAGATCAGCCTGCAAGAAATATTTTGTACACTTGTCCAATTAATAGTAATACTTGCCTGACCAGGTCATGGCACAGTGGATGGGGGTATGGGACTGGGATGTGGAGGACCCAGGTTTGAAACCCCGAGGTCGCCTGCTTGAGCACGGGCTCATCTGGTTTGAGCAAAGCTCACCAACTTGGACCTAAGGTCGCTGGCTTGAGCAAGGGGTCACTTGGTCTGTAGCCTCCAGTCAAAACACACATGA
Source organism: Saccopteryx leptura (assembly GCF_036850995.1). Lineage (NCBI taxonomy): Eukaryota > Metazoa > Chordata > Mammalia > Chiroptera > Emballonuridae > Saccopteryx > Saccopteryx leptura. The sequence continues at coordinate 199,397,592 of NC_089503.1, forward strand.
GAAAGCAATCAATGAACAACCAAGGTGTGGCAACAAAGAATTGATGTTTCTCATCTTTCTCCCTGTCTGTCCCTATCTGTCCCTCTCTCTGTCTCTCTCTGTCTCTGTCACACACACACACACACACACACACACAAATAGTGATACCTGCTAGAAACCTTAATATTTCTAATATTTAAGACATTAGTGTTCTTAAAAATAAATTTTTTTTTTACCAAGTAGTTATTTAATTGTAATTTATTTAACCCATGGAGAGTCTAGATTTTAAATACCAAATACTGAAATGAAACTTAATAGCTAAACAAGTCCCTACTAACAAGAAATTAAAGAAGGTTGGCCGTTTTATCAGTTTATTAGACATCCTGTACATGTTTTAAAACATCCCATTTTATCATATATTGAAAGTTTTCATTTGAGCAGGTGGACATTGTTGACTTAATAGTTTTCTTTTCCTTCTAACACTTAATCTGTTAGGGTATTCAGGTAACAGCTACAACTCCATCAATGAGAGCAGTGAGATTTGAAACTGGGTTGATTGAACTGGAACTTTCAAACCGACTGCAAACCAAAGCCTCACCAGGAAGTAGCAGCTACCTGAAACTGTTTGGTAAATGCCAAGTGGATTTAAATCTGGCATTAGGACAAATTGTCAAACATCAGGTAAGTGTGGAATGTGTTGACATTAGAACTGTGGCTTTTAAATTTTGCACATCAATTTTAAATACTTTAAGTATCACTATATTTATGAAAATATTTAGTTTAAGTTGCTAAATTTCTGATTGTAAATTCTAATAGAAATTTATTTATGAAGGCCTTTACAATTTTAACTTGGTATTTAACTGAGTATTTTAGTGGTATATTGTTACAGTTTAGTGCAGATGCAATCATATGAATCTTAATCCCATGTCTTCATAAATATTTGCTTATAATTTCTCTTTATTTTGTTAAACATTGTTTTTATTTCAGTGCTCTTTGCTGACATTGGTTAGTTCTTAAAATGTTACTAAGTTTCTTAGCTACTCCATGATATTGGCAAGGTTTGCATACCGTAATGTTAAACATGTAAGTTTAAAAAAAAAAAAAAAATATATATATATATATATATATATGTGCAGCAGTTCATCATACTGCATTTCATAAAAATTATTCACAACCTATAGGGGTATTTTGTTTTTATTTTGCTAAAATTATGTAGATTTTAAGCTTTCCCCTTCTGCGATTTGAAGAACCAATTAAAAAATACTAGTCACGTTCTCAAAATCAAATGCCTATATTAAAGAATGCATAGGGGAATAAGTGAACAAAAATTTCTTGTCATCTCTAGGAAACAGTAATTTCTTTAAATAAAAACATTTAGAGGGGAACGAGGATCTAATGATCTTGAAACATTTAATACGTTGCCATTCACAACATAGACTTTATTCTAGATTTTATGTGAACTTGATTGTTTGACTTTTTACTTCTTAAATACCCACTCATATTGTATATTAATTTCAGGTGTTGATGGAGAGTATAAGGTACATATCATTGGTGAATGAAATTGAGAAAAATGTACTATAGTTGTTGTGGTGCACAATATCATTAATGGTGTTAAAACTGTTTCTTTAATTAAAACATTTTCCATTATTTGATTTCATTGAACTTTTCATTTAGGTTTATGAGGAAGCTGGTTCCGATTTCCATCAGGTTGCCTACTTTAAGACCAGAATTGGGCTAAGGAATGCCCTCCGAGAAGAAATCAGCGGCTCTTCAGACAGGGAGGCAGTGCTCATCACCTTGAACAGACCGATCGTGTATGCACAGCCTGTGGCCTTCGACCGAGGTGAGCGAGCCAGGCAGGCTGACCTGTGGGAGCAGAGCGGCTCTGGTGATGCCAGGTGACAGCCACCAGCGGTTCCCCTGTGAAACCGTCTCCTCCGTCCGAAACGGACACACCCCAAGACTTTCTCGCTTATTCTCATTTTACTTTTTCAAAGTACTTGCTTTCTATCTACATGGATTGTAATGCTGAGATTTCTGGTTGGAGGTAACTAATGCACCGTCTGTGTGGTGGTGTCCTTATTCACTTACTCTCTAAGCGGGTATTGTGTGCTGTGTGGAAGTGGCCGCTGGATAGGGAACTGGTACCCTGCCCTCCGGAAGGAACCACGGTCTGGTGGGAGGAGCCAGGTACACACAGAGCGGAGATAGGGATCTGTGTTCTGGGGTCTCGGGGAGTCTCCAGGTTCACCTGTACTGCTGAGAGGAGATGCCAGTTCTTCAGATTTGACTTGGAGTCGGGAGTTCGCCAGGGAGACAAGGAAACAAAGGCTTGTCTTATTTGCCTCTGTCTCCAACGGCCTAGAACATGTACAGCAAGAACTAAATATTTGCCAAATGAGAGAGAGTGTAAACGGATGTATCTGAGCACAGAGGTCTAAGAAGTACAGCAGCGCCTTTCATAGAAGAAAGTAACAGGAGATAGGCTGAGCAGGTGGAGAAGGTCCATTCGCGCGTGCTGGGAAAAGAAGCTGGCAGTGTGCTTTAGAAGTAATGAAGAACCATTGGGAAGTTGCTTAAGGTTTGAGTTGGTGGTGGGCATCGGCTGGTGGTAAGATCAATGTGAAAGCTGCCCTTTTGGCAATGGTACAGATAACATTTCATTCCACTACATCCGATCCAGTGCCTGCTTTTCCATGTCTCAGCCCACCAGCCTCTCTTAGCAGCTGAAGTACTTTCTATTCCTCCTGTCACTGAGGCACCCTTGCTTTTCCCTGTCCTCAGGCCCCTTTTTCTTCACCTCCTCTTTAGGCTCCTTGTACACATCGCCTGCATTAAACAAAGGCTCTCCTTCAGAATGCATTCTGGTGACACACTCCGATGTCTTTGACCTCTCTCTAAGCCCCGCCTTTCTGACTATGCTCCTCTGACCTCTCTCTAAGCCCCGCCTCTCTGACTGTGCTCCTCTGACCTCTCTAAGCCCCGCCTCTCTGACTGTGCTCCTCTGACCTCTCTAAGCCCTGCCTCTCTGTGCTCCTCTGACCTCTCTCTAAGCCCCGCCTCTCTGACTGTGCTCCTCTGACCTCTCTCTAAGCCCCGCCTCTCTGACTGTAGACCTAGATTATCTTCCTCTTCCTGCTGTTTTGCAATTGTCTGCTTTCTGCTTCTTTTGCTCCTTGTTCAGGTCGACCATATCTTCTTAGATCCTTTCCAGTTCTAAGACTATAGTTTTCTGGCAGAAATTTTTATCGATCCATGGGACTTTGCAGCTCGTGAGATTGACCTGCCCTGTATCTTCACAGTTTTGACTTATAATTTCTTTTTGCCCTGCCTTACTCATCAAAAGCTGTGCTGTTCTGGCTGAACTACAAGGCTGCCTATGACAACTGGAATGAGCAGCGGATGGCTTTGCACAAGGACATCCACACGGCCACCAAGGAGGTGGTGGACATGCTGCCTGGCATCCAGCAGACCTCCGCCCAGGCCTTCGGAACACTCTTCCTGCAGCTCACTGTGAATGACCTTGGAATTTGCCTGCCTATCACAAATGCTGCCCAGGTGCGAAGCTCAGATCACCGTTGGCCACTCAGAGCCAGGCTTTTCTGCTTCCAGTCCTAGGGAGATAGAGTATCTCAATAAATTTTCCATGACAACAGCTTATAACTTGACTTTGGTAGATAGCAAGTAAGATTGAACCCCTTCATTCGTCTACAATGTATTCAATGCGAATAGCATAAGACTGAGGCACCCATGTTCCTCAGAATAGTGGGGAGACTGACACTCCTCTGATAACTCTGAATTTTGATCTTGGCCAATAAGCAGCTCAGTTTTCAGAGTCTTCTTACTGTTCATGTTGTTTTAGCAAACAGGCCTTTGGCATATACTTGTTAAAAAATAGAAACAGAACATTTAAGACTACTATTCAATAATGTTTAATAACCTCATCTAACATAGGGTAGGGAAGTGCAGAGTGCCTTTAAGCTGATGTTTAATGGTAATGAAACTTCCATGGCATGTGTTCACCTGGATAAAACAAGAATTTTCTCTTCATAATTTGGCACCAATTCTCAGAATCACATGTTTGCACGCACATGTGTGTGAGAAAAGACAAGAAACCATGTCAGACCAAGAAGTTATAACAAGTACAGGGGCCTATAAGCAGTTGCTGAATGGATTTACCTTTTAGTATTTTGTTTGGAAGATGATGTTAGAACAAGCTCGGGGTTGAGGGTTAGCAATGTGTCATATGTTTGTCTCTGAGGAGTTGAATGGTAAGGGTTCAATGACATAATGGACGTGATGCAGGAAGGCTCTGCACACCAGGGTGGTGGTCAGAATGAGACCAGCACTCTCCACAGAGAAAACAGGAGCTTCTGATAGAAAAGCAGATAATTAGCCTTTTGCAAACTTAGTTTAAAAAAAAAAGTCATTTCACTTGAGCAATCTAATTTTTAAAAGTAGGCATCTTTCTACACTGCTCTTTAATGATGCTTTCTGGTTTGACCCTTTATAGATCTTTTTTTTTTTTTTTTTTTTTGTATTTTTCTGAAGCTGGAAACGGGGAGAAACAGTCAGACAGACTCCCGCATGCGCCTGACCGGGAGCCACCTGGCACGCCCACGAGGGGTGACACTCTGCCCACCAGGGGGCAATGCTCTGCCCTTCCGGGGCGTCGCTCTGTTGCGACCAGAGCCACTCCAGCGCCTGGGGCAGAGGCCAAGGAGCCATCCCCAGCGCCCGGGCCATCTTTGCTCCAATGGAGCCTCAGCTGCGGGAGGGGAAGAGAGAGACAGAGAGGAAGGAGAGGGGGAGGGGTGGAGAAGCAGATGGGTGCTTCTCCTGTGTGCCCTGGCCAGGAATCGAACCCGGGACTTCTGCACGCCAGGCCGACGCTCTACCACTGAGCCAACCGGCCAGGGCCCCTTTATAGATCTTTATGCCTGTGAATTCTACATGAATTTCTAAATTTAAAGAGCTGTCACCTTTTGTCCTCTGCGATATGTTTTGCAGTCTAACCACACTGGAGACCTCGACACCGGCTCTGCCTTGGTGCTGACCATCGAAAGCACCCTCATCACCGCCTGCTCCTCGGAGTCTCTGGTTAGCAAGGGGCACTTCAAAAACTTTTGCATCCGTTTCGCCGACGGCTTTGAGACATCGTGGGACGACTGGAAACCGGAAATCCGCGGGGATCTCGTGATGAATGCCTGTGAGTGTCTTTTACTTGCTGGCGAGGTTTCAAGTTTTAAAAAATTTTAAAGGAAAACAACAACTAATACCTTCATTGGTACGAGTAAAGGGTGTTCAGATATAGGAATATTATTGGCCTTTGTGAAATGAGGACTATCTCTATTTTAAAAGATCAGACAGAGCATATCTGTGAAGAGCGGCAGTGTTCAGCGGTGCTGGTATGTGGACCAAGCTGCTGCTCAGGGCTGCATTGGGAGGCTTGTGTTCTCCCTTACCTTTCCTGCAATTGATTCCCAAGTGACCAGATGAAGTATCTGTGTCTGTGGGGACCTCGAGAGAAAGTGTAAAATCCAGTTTGTCCTGTAAAATAGAACACTTGTAGGTAACCAGGAGCAGGAAGCTAGCCTTCATTAATGCTGACGTGGATAAATCCATGTTTGTATTATGCAGAGTGTAAATTGTGTGAACTCCTTCGACTCTGTAATTCCCAAGATCGGAGAGAACTAAAGCTGTGTTTGCAGCTATTTTGAAGATGTAGGGGTTTATTTTTTCTCTTTTAGTATTTCAAATGTTATGGCAGAGTTACTAAGTCATCATTAATCTTAATAATGAAGAAAATTATGTTTGAAAAATAAAAGGCTGTAACCTAAAATTCCTGTCAGTTTTGTGAGCCAGAATTAGTATTTGATCACTTGCTCATTAATTGCCGTTGTTTATACAGTTTTTCCTCCTCTTCAGTGAAAGAAAATCTTTCCAATTCTGGGTTTTCTTAGTTCATGACTTTGTAGTTTTTTTTATTTTTTATTTTTTTTCCCAGTGAGAGTAGGGGAGATAGAGAGACAGACTCCCAGATGCACTACAACCAGGATTCACCCGGCCACCCCCATCTGGGGCCATACTTGCAACGAGCTATTTTTAGCCCTGAGGTAGAGGCTCCTTGGAGCTATCCTTAGCACCTGGGGCTGATGTGCTTGAACCAATCGAGCCATGGCTCCAGAGAGGAGAGAGAGAGAGAGAGAAGGGAGAGGGGTGGAGAAGCAGATGGTCACTTCTCCTTTGTGCCCTGACCAGGAATCGAACTGGGACAACCACACACTGGGCCAGCGTCTACCACTGAGCCAACGGGTCAGGGCCAAATCTTAAAATTCTAAAATAAAATACTTTGAGATATTAAGTAGGTTCCCTGGGTCCTCTCAGGCAGCCCTTTCATTCTGCAGGTTAGAAACTGAAACCTGGAGAAGCCTGTTTATGTTTTGGTAATAATACTCTCTAGGTCAGCAGTTCTCAACCTGTGGGTCGTGACCCCTGTGTTTTGGTTGTTCGACCCCCGCCGGGGTCGCGACTCACAGGTTGAGAACCGCTGCTCTAGGTGAACAATTGCAGCACAATATTTGATCACAAGCGTAACTTCATTGAAAATCATTTGGGGATGCTTTCTGTGCAGGTGTGGTTCCCGACGGCACCTATGAGGTGTGTTCCCGGACTACAGGACAAGCCGCAGCTGGTGGGTGCACGTTTGGCATTACTTTGCTACATGTCAGGGGGAAGCTTGCCATTATATATTTTCTACCTTTACATTAATGGTGAAGGTATCTTTTAACGAAAGTTATTCTGGTATTCCTAAAATTTTAAAAACATTTGTAATAATCATTAGCATATTTTTATTTAACAATTATGAATAATATACCTGGGCTACACAAGATCGATGCAATGTTTTAGGGAAGACAGAGATGAATAAGATATACTTTCTATATAAATATAAGTTTTAATGATATAGTTAAGGCTCTGTGGCATAATTAAACTAATGCGAATGAGTCCAATAAAATAGAAAATTCCAATTGCTACAGAAAATTATAGGATGGAGAGAACACTTCTCAATTTGGAAGGATGCTAGGATCAGAGAAAGATTCATGGAAGAAAAAGTACTCAAGGAGGAACTTGAAAGATGGATCAAGTTGTTGTTTCTTAAGCAAAAACAGGGAGGTACGAGTCAGGAAATTCAGGTGGAGAATGTCACAGCTCTGCAATGTTTGTGATGGCAAAACAGAGTCTAGTTAGAGTTGTCCAAGTTGGCTAGAACAAAGTTAGGTGAAAAATAAGATGAGGAACATCTTAAATCCCAGAGCAAGGACTTCAAACCTGATTTGGTGGACAGTGGGAAAGCCGCTGAATGTTTTTGAGCAAGAAAGCAGATGGTGGCAGAACCAGAGACACTTTCGGAACGAGAGAGGAGGAGACCCGAGGAAACCAGTGAGGGGATAATTGTAGAAGAAATAAATTCTCTCTATACTGTTTCGCTTGGTGTAACATGAAGCTGAGCTGAAGCAGACAGTTATGAAAAGGCTTTTAAGTGTCAGGAGGCTTGGGAGCTGAAGGGAGCTGTAGGTCTCTCTCCCCCCTCATTGCGCCCCCCCCCCCAAGCCAGCCCCAGTTATGCCCGGGTGATGGTCCCTGAGCGGAGCGCAGTGCAGCACAGCAAGGTGATGGCCCCACAGACAGCGGGCGGGGAGCGCGGGCGCTTTCCCGAGCGAGGTTAGAGGAGGGGGATGACCGAGGTGAACATACGTGTTGAGACAAAGTCCACAGCAAAGGCTTTGTCAGGACTGTTAGTTACACGTGACGAAAGCCACTCAAACCAATCTAACCGACAGTGGGAACGTTAGCAGGGCATTTGCAGAGCACAGTTGAACTTGGGAACGGCTGTCTCACTGAGAAGGAGCCGGGTCGGTTCAGGGCCCCGGGAACTGCTGGGACAAGATCCTCGTCACAGGACCATCCAGCTGCCGTCCTCCCTCGGGGCTTGGTTTCCTCACCGAGGACCTGGCACGTGGCCAGAGACGAGGCTGCCGCAGCTCAGGGCCCAGTCCCTTGTCACTGGAGGAGGACCAGTCCCTCCCTCCAGGGAGGCTTGCTGGTCTCCCAGCACCGACTCTCACCCTCACGGACTGGTGAGGGGCACTGTGGCGGTCCACACTCGGCCGTGGGAGGGGGCCCAAGGTTCCTGGGAGCAGGGTGCCCCCGAGGGAGACAGTGCAGGCTGTTTGTCAGCACACGGTGCTGTGGCCCATGCCCTCACAGACGTGGTGTCCCTGAAATAGGGAATTACTTAAATGTCCACACTCAGGACTGACCAAAAATGTCACTTCTTCATTCAGAGAGCAGTAGTGCGGGAACCTGGACCCTCAACGTCCTGTGGAAAATGTGTGGAATCGATGTGCACATGGACCCCAACATCGGCAAAAGGCTGAACGCCCTGGGCAACACCCTGACCACGCTGACGGGGGAGGAGGACCTGGACGACATTGCCGACCTGAACTCTGTGACCATAGGTGACCTGTCAGACGAGGACGAAGTGGACACCATGTCTCCCACTGTCCATACGGTGCGTGAGCTCCTGACCAGCCCCTCCCCTGGGCGGGGTGCTAGTAACTCGGTGTTAGTTGTTAGGTGGTAGTTGCTATTGTGCCAGAAGGAAGGCAGTGGTAGTTCCTGTGTCTATTTCATAATATTGTTTTTAATTTCATTATACTGTCTTTTCACTGAGTTCCTTGTTTCATAATAATGTCTGTCAAGCAACTTGTGCCTTAACCTGCAGGTCACAGTGACACTAAGATGCAGGCAGTCCATAGAGACGGAGAGTAGACTAGTAGTTTCCTCGGGCTGGAGCAGTGGGGGTTGGGCGGGGGGACAGACAGTGCGGGCCCTGCTAGGGGGGTGAAAGTGGGGGAGTGAAAGTGTCCGGGAGAGGGACGGAGGCTGCATGACTGCGTGCGTGCACTCAGCTCACTGGGTGTACGACGCAGAGGGCCGGATAGAGTGGCATGTCAATCATATCTAATAGAGATGTCAGAAGGTAACCCTCAAAAGCAAAGTACATGCATACAAAAGGTATACATTTGAAAAATACATGTTTCCGTCTACACTGTACATTTTATAGTAGGAAAGTACTTGATAGCTAGAAAGACACTGAGTCTATTCTGATTTTAATTTTACAACCTTTTAAAATCACCTTTCCCCTGAATGTTGCTGTTTGTCGTCTAGAGCTCCGACGGAAGCTCAGTAAGTGGAGATGGCCACAGGCTCACCTTGGGGCAGCGACTTGTAAACCACCTGCTAGGCCTGACGCCCCCCCACCAGCGCTATTCTGTGCCTGCAGAGTACCTGTGTGACCCCGAGCGGGGCGACCCCCCTCAGCCTAGCCAGGCCCATTTGAAAGTGTGCAGAGCTCACTCGTGGGGAAATGTAGGTGGTCCCCAGGTTCCCCTGAACACGAGGGCTGCAATCACTGGAGAACCCAATCACTGTACTCAACTAGATGCCTGTGATTCTTGCATGCTGCTCTGATTGGTGCCTCCTTGGGGGTAGTGTAGGTTTGCTCTGTGACCACGGGCGGTGCTGATGGGCTTGCTCTGATTTCCCAGGAAGCTGTAGAATACCGAAGACAAGGAGCATCTGGTAGCCAGCCCGGAGAACTGAGGGGAAGAAAAACTCTGAAGCGCGTAGTGGACATCAGAGAGCTAAACGAACAGGCCAAAGTCATTGACGATCTTAAGTATGTGTCCTGATTTTTGACTGGATGCAGTTCTCCCTAGTAACAGAGGCAGAGGGGTGTTAAATGTGGGGGCCCTGGGTGTGGGCCAGGACTGCCATTAGCTTCTAGCTGAGATGGGCAGGGCCAGAGCAGTGCGCGACCTGCCTGAGATTGTGCATGCATTGGCTGTAAGTCAGGCCTGAGGTCTGGCTCCCATGCCTGTCACGCCTCATTTCTGAGCGGCGTGTGACTTACCTTACAGCATATACGCACGTCCACACTACATGTGCACTAGCATGTATCTTCACATGCATAGGTAAGGAGATGCACATCTTTTGCTAATATTAGTATTTCAGGAATTCACATCTATTTAAAAAATTTTTCCATTGATTTGAGAGAGAGAGAGACAGGAAGGGAGAGAGGGAGAGAAGCATCAACTCATTCCACTTAGTTGTTCCATTTACTTATGCATTCATTGATTGCTTCGTGTGTGTGCCTGAGCGGGGATTAAACCCATGACCTCTGGCGTGCCAGGTCAGCACTTTCTCCATTGAGCCTCCCCACCAGAGCCAGGAATTTACAGTTTTGAAAGGGGAAACAAATTGAACGTTTATCAACTACCTGCTGTGCATTTGACATGCTGTCTCAGTTTAGTCTTCACAGCATTGCTATGAGGTAAGATGGCATTATCCAAACTACATAGTTGAGAAAACTGGGAGGGAGAAGATGGAGAGTTAGACTTTGGACTTGTGTGGTCTGACTTCCAAGTATGTGCCTATTCTGCTTGCCTGTGTCAGGGCCTGTCAACCCGGGAAGGGCTTGGTGTGAGGAGCAGGGAGGATGTGGTGGCAATTTACTTCCTGTTCTGTTGCCGGCTGGACAGTACTAAGTATAAGTAACACTTCCTCTAGGAGGCTGTGCTTCTTGGCGAACTTTGAAATTTTTGTTTCCCCAGAGTGATAGTCATGCCTTATCCTTTTTAATCTTCATATACCTTTGCTTGTGGATTTTTGCATTCCAGGGCTTTACCCAAATATATGCATTTTGTACAGTGAAAGGTATTACCTAAAAACTTGTCTATAAATTAATTATGATACAGTGATTCATATTTTCCTGTTAACTTACATTACAGTTTGTTTTGTTCTTGGAGGGAAAAATGACTTGAAGCAAATATATACTTCCTCCCCTAAAATCTTGCTTGAGGCTTAAATTACAGGTAGAATTTTATATGCACACATTGTTCTGCAGAGCGGGTACATACCTTTCATAAGAAGGTCAGAGAGACTCTATGCAGAAATGAGTAGGAACTATGTCCTAAAACAGTAGAGCGAGCTTGTTTACAGTTTGCCGGCATGCGTGCAGAGGCTTTTGGCTTGTTCATACATAACCTTTGATATTCTGAAAGGTGAAAGAATGAAAAAGGGGCAAGTAAAAACCAGCCTTACTTTGTGACCTCTTGACATTAATTACCATATTTGTTTGGCATCCAGAAAATTAGGAGCAAGTGAAGGAACCATAAACCAAGAGATTCAGCGCTACCAGCAGTTAGAGTCTGTCGCTGTGAATGATATTCGAAGAGATGTCCGGAAAAAATTGCGGCGGTCCAGTATGAGAGTGAGTACACATTTACCAAGCATTTCGTTAAAGCAGACTTGCCCTTTTCCACTTTATGAAAATATGTAAACATAAGTGCCATCCTCTTTCTTCCTGCCTTGCTGTGGTAATAGGACCCTGTCTCTGCACCTCACGTCTGCTGTGTACAGCACTCTGTGTGCAACAGCCCATTACTCCTCCTAACAGCCCTCTGGGCAGCTATGTCATTTTAAAGATAAGGGATCCGAGAGTGGTCACATACTTTGGCCAAAGTTTTACACCGGCAGTCACTGTGGAGCCAAGAATCACACCCAGACAGCGGGACTGTGCAGTCTATGCCCTTAGTTACTGGGTTTTGTCTGCCTTTCACGAGGTCATACTCGCTCTCCTCTGATGTGAAGTCTTCAGAGATGTCCGCTCTGCCCCATGCCCCTCCCCACAGCGGCCTGCACCTCAGCGCTTCATTCTCACTGACCATTGGCTTGCTTAGTTGCCCTTACTAGAGTTGGAGTCTCTTAAAGAACAAGTTATTTGTCTTTGACCCCACTATCTGCCACATTTTTGGGGATTTAGTCCAATAGCTGAATAATTGAAATAAATATACAGATATGCTATATTCATGTAGTTGAAAACAATTCTAAAACTCATGCAAATGGAGGTAGATTGCTTTGGGTCAAGGTGGTCTTGTTAGTGGAAAATACACTTTTTTAAAAAAGATCAATGGGTTCTTAGTCAATTTTATTTTATTTTATTTTTTAATTAATTAATTTATATTTTTTTTACAGAGACAGAGAGTGAGTCAGAGAGAAGGATAGACAGGGACAGACAGACAGGAACGGAGAGAGATGAGAAGCATCAATCATTAGTTTTTCATTGCGCGTTGCAACACCTTAGTTGTTCATTGCCCTCCCATATGTGCCTTGACCGCGGGCCTTCAGCAGACCGAGTAAACCCTTGCTGGAGCCAGTGACCTTGGATTCAAGCTGGTGGGCTTTTCCTCAAACCAGATGAGCCTGCACTCAAGCTGGCGACCTCGGGGTCTCGAACCTGGGTCCTCTGCATCCCAGTCCGACGCTCTATCCACTGCGCCACCGCCTGGTCAGGCTTAGTCAATTTTAATAAACAGTAGAACCCTCTGTCGTTTCTTCTTAGGCAGAATGAGGTTTTGAGTGGCCCCCCTGTGCACACAGACAGACTGAATTGGAGCTGTTGGGTCGGAGGAAAGGGGAGGTCCAGAGACCCAGCGTTTATTGGCTTGAATTCTCTTTCTTTGGTCACCCCTGGAGTCTCACTGAAATCAAAGATAAAACCTGATCTGACTTGACACTAATACATGAGTAGTGATCATCCATAATGCATAATTCTGTATTACAACTTTTGCTGTTACGTACCTAAGAAATAAGACAGTTAAAATAGCGCTTGTATAGTATTCAGAAGGTAGCCTACACTCGGAAATTGAGCAAGGGCTGAGGACACTGGTGAAACAACACATGTGTTCCCATGGTGGTCTCACTCAGTGTTCCCCCCATGTCCTGGTTATGCCCTCTGGCTATGCACACACGTCTCTGCGGGGTTGGGCTCCTCACCTCCGCCCCTTCCACTTTTAGGTGGAGGGGACTGGAGGCCAGAAGAGTTCCAGTCCCCACATCCTCTCGTGGCGGGCAGTCCTGTCGCAGGGACCCTTGGGTGGTGCTTGAGATGATGATATTGTTTTCCTCTTTTGTAATTCTCATTTCCTTTTTTCCTCCTTTTTAATCATTTCCTTTCTTCTCACCTTATTTTTCTACCCCTCTTCCTCCATCTTCTTCTCTCTCCCTTCTGGCTGCTGGTGGCAGTATTTTCACCGTTCTGCTCTCCCAGTAGACAAGGACTAGAGTAGCTGACTTATGCTCTCCTTGGGTCCTCTACCCTAAGTGACATTGAAGGTCACTTGTCAGTGGCCTAGTTTATAGTGGTTTGTCATCACCCTTTTCCTCTCCATTCCATTAGGCTGCGTCCCTGAAAGATAAGTGGGGTTTGGGCTACAAACCGAGTTACAACCGATCGAAGATGATTTCTGCTTCTGGGAGACCCCCTCTGAAGCGGATGGAGAGGGCCAGGTGAGGTTTATTCCCAGCAGCACTCCCCGGGGACCGGGCTCCTCACCATGGCAACCACACCCCTGCTGATCCCTGTGCTCCACCCTGGAGGTGATCAGTTGGACCTCAGTAGTGCTGCTGCTGTCAAACTCGGAAGTCTGTCTGAGGGATTCCTCTATCACATTGCTGCTACAGGCATCGTGTGCTTCTTGAGAAAGAGGCACACCGCTCTTTACACAAGTTTACATGGAACTCCCAGGCTCTCCAAAGAAGCGAAAATGTGCCTGTAGGCAGCCGCTGCTCTAGGGTGGTCGTTTTAGAAAAGGTGTGATTTCAGACACATTTCACATGTGAAAAATGACAAATTTTACATATTAAAGGAAAATACTGTTTTGCTAGTAATTAAATATTATAAAGTAAAAATTCTAAATTGGTTTGTTTATGGTTTAGTTTTAAAAGTATCTTGTGTCCATAGAACATTGGATGTTTTCTATGGATGTTCAGAAGTGCATACCAAAAGCTCAGTCCTTGGGGAAGGTAATATTTAGAAATAGAATGTGATATCATTCATCATTCATCAGAGTTCAAGAAAATCCAGGGATTTTTAAAAAACAAAATGTTCCTGTTCTTGAACCTCCTGTTTTTCGTGCAGTTCTCGAGTGGGTGAGCCTGAGGAGCTCCCGGAGATCCGGGTGGACGCGGCATCCCCAGGGCCCCGAGTCACCTTCAACATCCAAGACACGGTAGGTGCGACGTTCTTTGTCGGATATGCAGGGCTGAATGAGTATGGAACTAGAATAGCTGTGCGGTTTCAGAATGCTAACTTCGACCTGCCAGTGCAGTGTGGGCTGTGGTGGCTGAAGTGTCCGTGCGTGAGCAAGTTGCCTGCACTGCCTCCGTGTTCACGTTCTGCATGTAGAATAAAGACCCCGGCCGCTTACTCTCAGGTAGAGATGTCTTGTTGAGTAATTTTTCTTTCAATGACGAATCCACATTAAACTAGGTCTTATACACAAATGTAAATGTGGGATATTTATACTTTATATATTTATGTATCTTATTATTTATGTATTTCAGTGTAGAATATATGGAGATAGCAGCAGACACCAGCAGTAAAAAAGTTAGCATCGAAAGTTGTATTCTAATTTTATCACATATTAAAAATCTTTGTTTTGGGGGGTGTTTTTGTATATTTGTTTACTTTTAAACCATTGTTTTTTTACTTTCTGTGAGTTTTTATCAATTTTCTTATTATTTTAAGTTGAAAAAAAGAGTATGGGGAAGCACACCACAGTCCAGCTGTCCTGGGGAAGGGTATTTCCAGGTACTTCTTAAGAACAACCTAAATTCTGCTTTACAACTAATTAACCCCCTGAAAATCTGCTTTCAGAATGTCTTCCTCTCGTTTCATACTAAGTGCAACCCTCAAAAATATTTTACATAGAGGTTTAAGATTAAGTTATATAAGCTGTCACAGCTTATATATAAGTGTGTGTATATATATATATATATATATATATATATATACACACACACAGTATATATTAGTTTTACACATCTTTATAGTTTAATGATTTAACCTTCTAAATTAAAAGGCTAAATCAGCTTACAAAATCAACTCAACCAAACTGTAAACCGAAAAATACAATTTTATTAGTTATTTGCTAATCCCTAAATGAATCTTTCTCCACATTCAACCACAAAATGAATATTTTCTTTAAAAAAAACTGAACTAGTTCAAATTAAAATTCAATGTATCTCAGAACAACAAATTAATCATAGAATGTTATTTCTTTTGAGTCACTGATATAAAAAAATGTATAGAAGCAATTCATGCAGAATATTATTCTCATGTTCAAAACAGTATGTAGACTGTGCTATACAGAGATTATCAGTCAAATCAGCATTTTTATGAGCCAGGTGTTTTCCCTAAATATGTCATAAAAATAAAATTGAATTTTAAAAATGTACCTATATACCAATTATATATAAACCTTTATCTGTACATTTTCTGTTAAGTTACTTTTAAAAAACTGGCACTTTTTCCCAATATATTTTGTATCTCTTCCCCAACTCTTTTATGCTACAGTCTCAATACGTATCCCGTAGTTCCGCTGAATTTTGTTTTAGAACTACTAGATTGTATAGTGAGCTTGAGAAACATTTCATTTTCAAAAAATAAACTTGGAAATAAATAATTCATTTATAGTGAGTTAAGTAGATCCTACTAAGTTGATTTATTTTCCTGTCCAACATTTTTAAATGGATTGACAGGAAACATTATTATAATTGACATATAACATTACATTAGTTTGTGACTATATTGGGAAATGATTAAGTGATTCTTAAATGCATTAATATTATATTGATTCAAGTCCTATTTTTAAATAGCAGTGAATACTATTTATAAAATACAGCATATGAAATGATAAACTACAAAGTAGATCGTTAGCATCATCAAACAGAAAATAGATATAAAACAAAGGAATGTTTATCTACATATATACCTTAGTTTTAAAAGTTGAAGATGTGCTGATAACTAAAATCTGATATACTTGTTTACCTAGTATCATGTATATTATAAACAGTGAAGAAAAGCAAATGGCTGAAATTTTGAATTAGGAAAGTAGAATTTCACTAGGTATCTAATAATAGTAGCAGCAGTAAATTACTTACCTTGCACATTACACTTGACAGAGGCTTATCACCTCAGAGGATAGTCAGGCAGCTCTCAAAACTGGGAATCGAAAATTGTTTCTTTAACAATTTTCGAGCTACTTAACTGCAATGGCCACGAGATGCAGTCCTCAGTCAGTGACATGGTGTTGATGCACACTGTTTACCCCATGGGCTAGCATTCTTGAGTTTGAGTAATGTGTTTATCATGAAGCTATTTGCTCTCTTCAGTCGTTGGGGCCTTGTATGTACAGGATACCCCGCTCCTCCCCCCGCACCTGCAGCGCTGCCCCTGCACGCGGGCACCCCCCCACTCACGCACTCGTGCCCTCTCATGACAGCTGATCACTGCTCCTTCGCCTCCACAGCATGTCTAACTTACGCTTCATGCTAATTAGTATGATGATTGGTGCTTACCAAGCCGAGTTTCACTCTAGTGTTTCGTATGTTGGCGGTGTGACTTTCTGTGGTTTGACCTTCCGTTTCCTTCCTTGCTGCGCCATTTCATAAGTTCATAAATCTGACCTTTCTCTCTGTTCAGAGTGAGGGAATTCCACTCTAAAACCATTTTTAAATGCTTAAACATGAGCTTTTCCTTTTTTAATAGAGAAGAGATTCATGATGTGAACCTGATTCATGTCTCCTTTTTGGATGGTTAGTTTCCAGAGGAGACAGAACTGGACCTTCTGTCGGTAACCGTGGACGTCCACTCCCATTACTCAGCCAGCAGTGAAGGGTCGCATTCTGTGTTCAGTTCTCCCAGAACCCCAGGCCTGCCGCCAGGCGTCACCTTCCACCCTGAAGACAGCCGGCGCGATGACAGTCTGTCTTCCACAAGTGAAGACTCTGACAAGGACGAAGACCACGACAGGGAGAGGTTTTACGTTTATAGGAAACCCTCGTGAGTAGCCTTGTTTTGAGATCCTTGGGTAGCATTTCTGAATCTGGGACTGAGCTTAAAGCATTATGTACTGTTGTTAAATTTCATAAAAACAAATCTGAAGGAGCCCAGCGAGTGACACTAAGAGACGTGTCCACAGTTTACAAATGTCATTGAGCTTCATATGGCATTATTTTTCTTTTCTTGTGCTTCTGTCTTTTAATAAAATCTAGGAAGAGTTTCAAAATTAGCAAAATTTCATCTCTCCCAGATGTCGAGAATGGTGTCCACACTCGTATTCGGTTTCCTCGGCACAGTGGCTGTGCCCATGTCCCCGTCACTGGTACTCGCTGGGCACAGTCACACATCTCAGAGCATAGCTGTTGAGGAAAGTGTGACCCCTCAAATGAGGAAGAATTCAGCTACTATGAACTGGTTGAGTGTTCTGTGTGAATTTATAAAATAGCATGATATATTTACAGACTGTTGCTCACATAGCGTGCTGGGGAATAGTTTATTAGGAAGTCTGCCCACTTGATTACAATGAGGTGACCACTTGTTCCTTCTGCAGACATACGTCCCGTAAAAAAGCCACAGGCTTTGCCGCTGTCCATCAGCTGTTCACAGAGCGCTGGCCCACAGCGCCTGTCAACCGGAGCCTCAGCAGCACAGCCACAGAGAGAAATATCGACTTTGAACTTGACATACGGGTTGAAATTGACAGTGGGAAGTGTGTGCTTCACCCAACCACTCTCCTCCAAGAACACGATGATATAAGCTTGAGAAGGTGAGAAACTGGTCAGTAGGGGGCACACGTGATTTCACTTGTTAGAAATACTGTCTGGCCTGACCAGGTGGTGGTGCAGTGGATAGAGTGTCGGACTAGGATGCGGAGGACCGAGGTTCAAGACCCCAAGGTTGCCAGCTTGAGCGCGGGCTCATCTGGCTTGAGCAAAAAGCTCACCAGCTTGGACCCAAGGTTGCTGGCTCAAGCAAGGGGTCACTCGGTCTGCTGAAGGCCCGTGGTCAAGGCACATATGAGAAAGCAATCAAAGAGTGTCGCAACGAGAAACTGATGAGTAATGCTTCTCATCTCTCTCCGTTCCTGTCTGTCTGTTCCTATCTATCCCTCTCTCTGACTCACTCTCTGTCTCTGTAAAAAAACAACAAAAAAACTACTATCTGTATAGTATAATCCCTCCCCCAGACTTAAGAGTACATTTAATCATAGTTATAATGTTTGGTATTTGTATAGTATACTATTTCTTTTTTTTTTTAAGATTTTATTTATTGATTTTACAGAGGGGGCAGATGAGAAGTATTGACTCATAGTTGCTTCACTCTTGTTTATTGCTTACTTGTCGTGCATGCCTGACCAGGCAAGCCCAGGGTTTCAAACTGGTGACCTCAGAGTCCCATGTCCACACTCTGTCCACTGCACCACCACAGGCCAGGCTAGTATACTATTTCTTTAGACAAGTGTGTAATATATTTTGGCAACCAGAAATGGATGTCTGCTTTAGATTCTAGAAAATGAATGCAGGTGGTTACACCTCTGGAATTCTGCATTGGTCTCTGTGCCGTGCACACTTCTGTTGTAGGAGCAGTGCAGTGCTCAGGGGTGTCTGGTTGTGGAGAGTGTTGATGTATTCACAGAGAACTGAGAAAGCCTAGGTCAGTCGCACCCAGGGCTCTCATGTACTCCAGGGACGATGGCAGCCCTACCATTTGCTCCCCTCAATAAGTAATCAGCACTGCGAACAGGCTTGATGTTACAGTATTTTTTCTTTGAATTTTTGTTTTGCCTTTTTTTCCTAATCAGAAAGAGAATTATGAGAAGATGATAAGGATCGGCAGGTGGGTGGGAATGTGGACGGAGCCAGGGGGCAGGGGCTGACCGTCCCAGAAGCGGGAGACTGACTACGGGCCCACCTCACCGTCTGTCCCCTCTTCCTCAGTGTGAAACATCCCACCATAGAAGGTCTTTAGCAGTCTGTGTGTCTGAGGAGGCTTTTATAAAGTCACAGGATGAAATTAAATTCTTACAAAGGTGGTAGTGATGATCAAAAGCTGTTTATTTTGGGTTGGCACTAGCTGTTGCTCCAGTGTTTCCCTCTGTGAACGGCAAGTTCATTTGGTTCAACTTCCCGTGTTCACGTGAACCAGCCATACCCTCGGTGGAGAAAACGGTGACTGGCTATGCCCTGTGGACCAGGGAGAGACGGTGCTCGTGCACAGCCTCCGCGGGGGCTGGGGACCCCAAGCAGCTTTACCCTCTCGCCTGCGCTGATGAGGGATTCCTTCCCTTTCATGTGTAAATAATGGTTTGATTTTAAATGGAAGGAAAGGAGAGAAATGCCATTTTTTAAAAAAGATAAAACAGTTTTCTCTTTACAGGAGTTATGATAGAAGTTCCAGGAGTTTAGATCAAGATTCTCCTTCAAAAAAGAAGTTCCAAACTAATTATGCCTCTACCACCCATTTAATGACTGGCAAGAAAGTGCCTTCATCGCTGCAGACAAAGCCAAGTGACTTGGAAACGACAGTGTTTTATATCCCTGGAGTGGACGTGAAGGTATGGAGCCTGTGTCCGGGCGTGGGGCCGGGTGACCAATGTCTGTGGTGGTTTTCTGTCAGGCGTGCCCTTCCCTCACCAGCTGTATGAAATAGGCTTTCTAGCACTTTCTCTAACAGGTAGACGTCTAAATCACAGGTTGTCGCTCCTTTTAGACAGCTTTTCCCACAGAATTTGGGCAGAAAGAAATGAACTTTTCATACATTGATATTATAGCATGTCTGCTAAGCCTTGCCCAGTGCAACTGTATTAAACAACAATTTTTTGATTCCAGAATTACAGAAGCCTGGAATGTTAAGCTAGAAATAACTTTCAGTATTATCTAGGTGACCTTGTAAATTTTAAAAATGAAAGAAAGCTAAGAAATGTGCTGGGATCACAGTGCTAACTTGTAAGCGTGAGACCTGGCTCTTGTGACTCCATTTCCCTGCATTTCTTGGTTTCTCTCATCTGGGTGATTTTAACTTTAAAAGTTTATTATTTTCGATACAGTTGCATTACAATTCCAAGACACTGAAGACAGAGTCGCCTAACGCCTCCCGGGGATCTTCCTTGCCAAGAACGCTCTCCAAAGAGTCCAAGCTGTCTGGTATGCGAGACAGTGCTGCCTCCCTCCCTCCTTTACCCTGCACGGCCCAGAGCAGGACTCACACCTTACATCCTCCCCAGCCCCCACCTCTGCCCGCAGGTACTCACAGCCACGGCCGGCTCTCCCTGTCCCTCCACAGCCTCATGCTCCGTCATCACCTGCTTGCTCTGCTGAGACTGTCACATTCACAGTTCAGAAAAAGAGGAGGCAGGTCCAATGGCTGTGCACGGTGCACAGAGGGACGCGTGCGGCCACTGCTTCGGGCTCCTTTTCAGATTGACGTTGCCTTAGCATTGGTTGTGGAACTCGGTGCACTGAATACTTAGTATCTGTAGATCCATGCATGGTTAGAAACAGTGATATGTAGCTGCAGTTTGGGAGCTGGTGATCTAGGTGGAAACATCAGACTACCCGAGACAGGGTGAGTGCAGTGGGCCTGACCACATAACAAATTACCCAAAACTTGGTATCTTATAACTTCCAGCCTAGTTTCTGTGGATCACGAATCCAGGAACAATTTGGTTGGGTGAATCTGAACTCACAGTCCTTTATGAAGCAACTGGTGAGACTCCGGCGCGGGCTGTGCCGTCCACATGCCTGCTTGGGCCTGGGGCGCCGGCAGTGTCCCGTGCCGTCTTCCGTGCCTCAGTTCTCCAGCGGGGGTGTCTCCACCTGGCTGTGGGAGTGCTCTCGTGTCAGGGCAGCTGACGTCCCTGAAAAGGACTGACCCTAGACACAACATGGCTGAAGTGGCCTTATTTTTTATGGCCTGTGAGAGACTTGGCAAAGTATAAGCTTGAGGAGCCAAACCAAAATTTGTGAACTAGAGCAAGTAGGAATCACTTGTGTTGTGTACGTCATCAGTCAGCTTTGTATTCTACCGTCAATACATCATCTCTGTCAGCCTACTGTCTCCATTCCATTCTTGTGTGGTTTCACAGTACACAGTGCTTCACCTGCTTCAAGTGTCATAACATTCTGATGTCTCACAAAATTGTTGTGTATTTTATTAAACTCACCTCACATTTGTCAATGTTCTAGCCAAAGGAAAAGGAAGTGGGGGAGTCAAAACAGCCAAGCTGTACGCCTGGGTGGCACTGCAGTCCTTGCCAGAGGAGATGGTCATCAGTCCCTGCCTGTTAGACTTTCTGGAAAAGGCTCTGGAAACCATCCCAATTACACCGATTGAAAGGAATTATACAAGTGAGTATCCTCCTCATGGACTCATTTCCCAATCACATACATTTTGGGGTACTAGTACTTAGAAGGGTCTTGTAGTGGCATTATATGTTATTTATAATAGTTATATGTTATTTATAATAGATTCAGTGATAATATAAAAGACTTATAGAACTGGAAAAGAACTTGAGAGATCAGCTAGTCCTCTTTTATAAGTAAAGAAACCAAGTCCTGGTGAGGTTATAGGACTTTCCCCTAGCCACAGCTAATCATGAGAAAATCCTATCCTTAGGTCCTGGGGCATCTCTCAGGCTGGACAGCCCCCAAGGGCGAAGGTGTTTCCCTGGGATGACCAGTGTCGCAGTGTGGGGTCGGGGCTGTTGCGATGAGCAGGAGGTTGCCCTGGGGAAGGGAGGGCTGCGTGATGGGCCACAGAACCAGCGCTGCTGTGCGTGCATGCGTAGCCCTGAGTGCAGGACTGGCACTTGTCCTAATGATGGAACTTGAAACTCACTGTTCTAACAGCTGTCAGCTCCCAGGATGAAGACATGGGGCACTTTGACATTCCAGACCCTCTGGAGGAGTCCACGACATCGCTGGTGTCCTCCTCCACCTCTGCCTACTCCTCCTTCCCCGTGGACGTCGTGGTTTATGTCCGAGTGCAGGTGGACACTTCTTTACCCCTTCTATTCCAGAGAAAAAAATGTGTGGCTTGCGTTGATTTGAACCTTTCCGACATTAGTCCCTTTCCATGGTTCTTCCCCTGGACGCCCGGACCTCGTATGTACCGTGCCTGAGAGGTTGCGGAACTCCCAGGGACCCGTGCAGTTTTATATGTGTTCACTTTTCTGCCAAGGAGGGTTTTCAAAGTTTAGATCTCATACTTTTGTGGAAAAAAGAAAAATACATAAATTAACCCCCCCTCTTTTTTAGCAGTGTGTGTGTGTGTGTGTGTGTGTGTGTGTGTGTGTGTGTATTTTTTGCCATTGTGGTCCTTTTGGGGCAGATATAAAGTGTAATTGAGATATGAAGTCAGAATAGTGCCTTTGTTAGATTTCTGCTAAGAGTCATGTCATTTTTATTTTCTATTTTATTTTAAAATACAGTCCTGTCAGTAGGTCTTTGGGAGTATATTGGTAGCTTCTGATTGAGTTCAACTAAGCAAGAGGATTTAAAAACTACACATATCTAAACCTGAAGGTTTAGTTTACCGTCAATTAAAATCTTATAATCAGTCTCAAAATAAAAGAAACCCTCGTGATCACTGACCGAACCGTTTCCTCCAGGAGCAGTTTGGCCAGAGGGGCTTCCTTCTGGTGTTCTGCACCAGCTTTTCTCAAGATCTGATTAAATGTGCAAGGGGGGGGGGGGGGAGGTGTCTCGGAAGTTTATAAAACTTTTATTAATACAAGTCTTTCTAAATTTTAGAATAAGGGAAATTATTTCCTTTAAAAGACTTGATTATGAACAAGTATGATGTGAACATAACATCTGAATTATCTAAATACCTAAATATTTATCACTCGGAGCTCTTCAA
Organism: Saccopteryx leptura; assembly: GCF_036850995.1. Taxonomy (NCBI): domain Eukaryota; kingdom Metazoa; phylum Chordata; class Mammalia; order Chiroptera; family Emballonuridae; genus Saccopteryx; species Saccopteryx leptura. Next base: position 199,420,399 of record NC_089503.1, read on the forward strand.
ATTCTTTCGTTTTTAAAAATGATACCATGATGTTAATACGTTGCTTACTATCTCCTGTGTCTGTCTGCAAAAGCTAATACAGTGAACACAAAATCCTTTTATGTGTCAGTCAATTTGGTATATGCAGACTGAAATGGAAATGGGAGTTTTGGCATCCAGTGTGAAATGGTTTAGCCCAGAACATTTTCATTGGCTTTCTGCACGTTAGCCCTCACAGATCAAGTTCAGCTGTTTACCAGTCTCAAGAGTAGAATGCATGCTGAAGCTACCATCCCTGGACTTGGTGTTCTCTTCAAACCGGGGAGAACTGGAGACTTTAGGGACCACGTATCCTGCTGAGACTTTGTCCCCTGGAGGTAATGCCACTCAGAGTGGAGCCAAGGCCTCTGCAAGCAAGACAGGAACGCCAGGTAAAGAAACCTCCTTTTACCCACCCATATAGTGCCAGGCACTATCTAGTGCCCTGTTCAGATAGTCGCCTAGGGTTTCTGCTTAAAGCATGCTGGGAGTTAGCCTGTTCACCCACAGTAATTTTTGCCACTGAGGACACTTGTTCTTTAAGAGAGATTTTTAATGTTTTGCTTTTTTTTTTTTACATTTCTGTAGGGTTGTTTTTTTTTTAATTACAGTCTACATTCAGTATTATGTATTATACTGCTCACAAAAATTAGGGGATATTTCAGAATGAATATGAAGCGATAAAAAAGCATTTGACTTTTTTATTAAACAAGAACATCAGAAAAGCAAACAAGTCAAAGAAAGTTGTTTGATTATGCAAATGAGATACAAAACCAACTTTTATTTCATTGGTGAAAACGCACTAGACAAAAGCTGAGAGTACTGGGGTGTCTGCATGTTCCCTGGTCCCCTCATTTTTGTGAGCAGTATAGTTCCAGTGTACATACAGCATAGTAGTTAGACAATCATATACTTGACGCAGTGATCCCCCCAGTATTTCTAATCCCTACGCGGCACCATGCATAGTTATTATAGTATTACTGACTGTGTTCCCTGGGCTGGACTTTAACATCTCTGTGACCATTCTGTAACTGCCAGTCTGTACTTCTCCATCCCTCCAGCTCGTCACCGGCCCAAGACCCACTCCCCTCTGGCAGTCATCAGTCTGACCTTTGTAACTATGCGTCTGTTTCTGTCCTGTTCATTTATCCTGTTCTTTAGAGTCCACATAGAGAAATCACATGGTCCCTGTCTCTCTCTGAGGGACTTGCTTCACTGAACATAGTGTCCACCAGTGCGCCCGAGCTGTCACAGGAAGTGGAACTGCATTTGTGCACCTTGCTGCTTCCACTGTTTCTACTAGAATGTGGATCCAGCTGTTTGGTTTAGATTTGTTTACAGTTTGTCCAGTTTGTTGCCTACTTTGCTGAAACCCCAACTATCTGTGCCTCTTCCACAAAGGAGAGAAGAAACAGGAAGCTGTGGAGTCCACCAGTCTCATGTATAAATGATTGTTTCAGTGGTCAACCCTGGTTTACCAAGTAGATTAACCGGAATCTATTGAGTTCATGTTTGAGTTCTTCTATTCTCTGTTCAAGTCGTGTTTGGCTCCCAGACTGTGTTAGTGCCGGGCTTTCTGACTTTCTGTGGCTTATAAGGCCTGGGGGTCTGTTGGCTGCAGGCTCGTCGGGACTGGGCAGCCCTCTCGGCAGGAGCCGGCACAGCAGCAGCCAGTCCGACCTGACCACGTCCAGCAGCAGCTCATCCGGCCTAAGCTTCACCGCCTGCATGTCCGACTTCTCCCTCTACGTGTTCCACCCCTATGGTGCTGGCAAGCAGAAAGCCACCGTCTCCGGCCTCACGTCGGGCTCTACGGGCTTAGGTACACTCTGCACATTTGCCTTTATCAACTCTATAACACTTTCTTTTTAAGTGGGAGGAGGCAAGATAAAGACAGACTCCCACAGGTGCCCCAACCAGGATCCACCCAGCATCCCCTATCTGAGGCCCAAGCTTGCAACTGAGCTATTTTTAGCACCTGAGGTGGAGGCTCAATGGAGTCATCCTCAGCGCCCCAGGGCGATGTGCTCGGATCAGTCAAGCTATGGCTGTAGAAGGAGAAGAGAGAGAGAGGGAGGGGGAGAGGAGGAGAACCAGGTGGTTGCTTCTTTTTTGTGCCCTGACCAGGAATCTAACCCAGGACTTCCACACACCGGGTCAACACTCTACCACTGAGCCAACTGGCCAGAGCCAACTGTGTAGCACTTTGCAAGCTTTGGTCTTTTCAGAAGTTGTGACACCTTTAATAATGGATAGAAAGCAAGATCAGAAACTTTAAAATTTTTCCTCTTGGTAATATCTATCCTATCTCTACAAATAAGTAGAAATATGAAGTAATTAAATCAGGTAAATGAATTATACAAGAATTTGAAAACTCAGAATATTTTATAAGTGATATACACAGCATAATGATTTCTTTGGATATAGGTTTATTTGTATAAGAAATTCTATTCTACATGTAGTAAATTTTAAAAGTGTGCGGATCATGTTTGTTCATTTAAAATGAGACATTATTATTATTACTGTTAAGTCAGAGAACTTAAGTTTCACTGGCATTTTAAAGTGTAGATTTATCACAAAAATGCTTATTTGTTCATCCTGCTGAAATTTTTGCCTCACTTAAGTTTTTTTTTGTTTTGTTTTGTTTTTTTTCAGAGACAGAGTCAGAAAGAGGGATAGACAGGGACAGACAGACAGGAACGGAGATATGAGAAGCATCAGTCATTAGTTTTTCGTTGTGCATTCCAACACCTTCATTGTTCATTGATTGCTTTCTCATATGTGTCTTGACTGCGGGCCTTCAGCAGACCAAGTAACCCCTTGCTCGAGCCAGCAACCTTGGGTCCAAGCTGGTGAGCTTTTGCTCAAACCAGATGAGCCCGCGCTCAAGCTGGTGACCTCAGGGTCTTGTACCTGGGTCCTCGGCATCCCAGTCCGACGCTCTATCCACTGCGCCCTGCCTGGTCAGACTCACTTAAGTGATTTTAATTGATGTGTTTAATTCCAGTGTTCTGGACAATTTCATGGATTGAGGGTGTGTGTGTATGTACACATGTATGTGCGTGTGTTTTTTTAAAGGGAACGTGGATGAAGAACCCACTTCAGTCACTGGGCGAAAAGACTCGCTGAGTATAAACCTTGAGTTTGTGAAAGTGAGTTTGTCTCGGATCAGGCGTTCAGGAGGGGCCTCGTTTTTTGAAAGTCAGTCTATAAACAAGTCTGCAAGCAAAATGGATACCACGCTAATAAATATATCTGGTACTCAATTTTATAGATTTTTATCTAAATATTGTTTTCCAGAATTAAATAAGGACCTCCTTTGTAAGTTTTTGGATATTAAATTTATTGAATAATGTTAGGCTCTTCGTAATAAAGGAGAGGAATAACATTTCAGGCTAGTGTACACTCTCAGTCCAAGTAATCAATGTCAGAAATATGATATCTAGATAATACATGGAAATATCACTCAAGGGCTTAAAATACGCCTATTTAAATCACTGAAAACTGCTTTTATTCACCCCTCTACCATGAATTGGTAAACTTCCTAATTTTTTATTTGATAGAGGAATGAGTTAAAAATGTTCTACATACATTTAATTTTAAATATTCAAAATTGGTCTGCCAGTAGTTACAAAGCTGGTTATAAAGCTAACAGTACACACATACGACTCGTATGCCGGGCTAGAGAGCCTGAATCTGGGGCAGCGAGGCCGGGAAAGGTCTCTAAGAGACAGGATGATAGCATCGTCCCCAGAGATAACACATGTACTACATTGTACACTGTGTGTTGAGAGGATCGATCTGATCTGAGATGCTCCAACCATAAAAGAATGATCAGATTATATATACAGGATAAAATAACCATCTGTGTGTATATACTTCATTGTAAGTACATTGTATGTACACATCCAGATAGTGATATAAAACAAATGGGTATTTTAGAGAGAATTTGTGGCAGCATTAGAGATGTGTGAGGGGCTGTTGAGCTGGACCAAGCAGCAAGGCTGGAGGCCGGGGCTGGGACAGGAATCAAGGGGAAGAGAATCAACCGGCTTGGAGACAGATGGCCTGAGCAGCAGCAGAAAGGACAGGGGGCCTCAGACTTTCAGCCCAGGGACAGAGGGACAGAGGTCACTGACCTAGGTAGCAAGTAAAGAAGGAAGTGCCCACGGGGCACCTGGGGGAAGGGTGGGGTGTACAGCTGCTTCTGGGCCAGCCAAGGGGCTGCAGCAGGAACAGAGAGCAGGTGTGGAGAGGCAGGCAGGCAGGCAGAGCCCCGGTGCTCCAGAGGGGAGGAGCAGGGCAGGAGCAGGTCTGCCTGTGCAGGGCCCAGCTGCTGCTCTGCCTGGGGGAGAGTAGGTCCTCCACAGGCCGCTTGGCCTGCCACCGCTCTGAGGACATGTATATTCCAGCTGCCCCACTCGTTTGCCGTGTTTGAGAAAAGCTGTGTCAAAGTCAGAGGCTGTCCGTGAGTTAGAACCTCTCCAAGACGTTCATGACAAGGAGATCGTTCCAGTGTCCCTCACATCAGCGAGCAGTGGATTGACCATTAGGATGCTCCCTTTTTCTCATTTGTGGAAGGAACGCAGTATCATTTACTAATCACATTGTGCAACTGATTTTGATATTTCATGAATTGTAACAGTTATAATTCAGTTGTGTAGTACCATGTCGTATTATACCATGTGAAAATATTAAAGGTTTTGCAAAGTTCTGTTCTAACAGATTTTCTTTCTTTATGTATCAGCTGTGTGTGATATAGGATCCGCTTCCTTTAAATATGATATGCGTCGACTTAGTGAAATTCTGGCGTTTCCAAGAGCCTGGTATAGGAGAAGTATTGCAAGACGCCTCTTCCTTGGAGACCAAACTATCAATTTGCCAAGTAAGCATGTTATGTGATAGATTGTGCTTAGTTAGATTCTTTAAATTTTGGCTGCAGTTGTAACAGCCTCACGATTGGTAACACAAGCCGTGTCTTACTGGGTAAGCAGTACCGTGCAGTTCACTCCCTCGTTCAGCAAGTGTCTCCCGAGCCCTCCACTGACCCTGGGCGGTGGGCACAGGCGTGGGCTCATAGGCAAGCCTGCTCAGAAGTCCCATTCGGCTGACTTTTCCTCTGTAATTTTGTACAATCTGGAAATGCAGAAACACATTTAAGCAGTCAGGGTTATCCTGGTGAGGAAGGCATGGGAAGTGGAGGCTGTTGGGGGGGGGGGGTGTGGGGACTGCTGCAGGATTGTGGCGTGTAGGGGAGGCCTGTTGGTGTGATGCAGTACAGGATGGACGGGACCCGGCCCTCCTCAGGGCTTCTGTGGGAAATACACTAGCCAGCAGGGATGCCCTGTGCCAACTGCAGCTTCTGCACGCTTGTCCCGTAGAGAACTAGAATTAGTCCTGTGACTAGCTGTGGAAGAGTGGCAGACTTTCTAACATGCCGATTTTATCATTGAGTAGTTCTGATTCTGTTGACTGTGGTTATTTTCTTCTAGCGTCCGGCCCCGGCACGCCTGACTCCATTGAAGGGGCCAGCCAGCATCTGTCCCCGGAATCATCGCGGAAGGCTTACTGCCGGACCTGGGAGCAGCCCAGTCAGTCGGCCTCCTTCACCCACATGCCGCAGTCACCCAATGTGTTCAGCGAGCACATGACCAACAGCACCATGTCCCCTGGGGCGGCAGCGCAGAGCCTCAAGTCACCAGCCTCCGTAAGGTCCAGGAGTGTGTCTGACTCTTCAGTGCCCCGCAGAGGTAACTCTGCTTTCTCCCTCACCAGGAGCCCTGCAGTGCTCCAAGACAAAACTCTCAGTTATTCCTGGAAGAGGGTTGGGGGGACCCCAAAGCCAACAGCAGACTCTCCAGGGGCTATGCCGGCAGGAGAGGCAGCAGGACCGGGACAAGAGCAGGCATGTTGTTAGCGTGTTCCACAGGGGACAATTTTTAGTTCTAGTTTTGAATTACAGGGGATATAGCGGCTTATTTTGTATTGCTCTCAAGTATGCAGCATAGTGGTTAGAAAGTCCTGTACTTTACAGAGTGGTCCCCAATATTTCCAGTCGCCACCCAACCCCTTACGTAGTTCTTACAGTGTGACTGACCATAGTCCCCATGCTGTACTTGACATCTGTAGCTACCAATCTGTGCTTCTCAGTGGTACAGTTATCTTTAGAAATAGAACAAACCTACAATGTTGTTCAGGTGGTTTGCTACCAAAAAGTTAAGCTTTGTATTCGTTCATTCTTTTATTTACCTCGTGGTTTTTTAACTCTTATGTACTCAGCACTACTTGTGTCTGAACATATAACAGTGAGGGACGTAGTTCATGTCACAAGGTAAGGTTAAAGTGTAGGGAGCAGATAGAGGAGTCACAATGTGGGTGCCTTCGGGAGACGAGACGGGCACACAGCAGCCTCTACCGCAGCCCAGGCCCTGCCTTCCGGCCCTGCTTGCCTGTAGGAGGCTGGGGTCTCCTCCTTTGTTGAGAAAAGCCCAGGGCAAAGAGCGGTCCTTCCTGCATATCCCATGCACACAGAACTTTCTGCGTGTGAAACAGAGCTCCTGCAGAACTTCAGAGGCTCTCGGCGGTGCAGCTGCCAGCACCTACTACCCGGCCAGTCAGTGAGAACTTTCTAGAAGCCGTGTGACAGCTGCTTAGTGTTAGGCTTCAGAGCAAGGATATCATATCATATTTTCAGTTAAGAGTATAGTGATGAGTGGTTTTGCTTTGTAATCATTGAGCATCTATGTGAATAAATGTGCACTGGATTTTTCTATTTTCAGATTCACTTTCAAAAACATCAACTCCCTTTAACAAATCCAACAAAGCAAGTCAACAAGGGACCCCGTGGGAAACACTTGTGGTGTTTGCCATCAACTTGAAGCAACTAAACGTGCAAATGAATATGAGTAATGTAATGGGGAATACAACGTAAGTGACTCAGATACAAAGAAAATATAGTTAATCATTAGTTTTAATTCTTCCTATTTATTGTAGTAAAGCAGTTCAAAACTTTTTTTAATGCTGAAGTGTTTGAGGCAGTAAAAATAGATAAAAGATGTAAAATTGCTATATCCTGTAAATGGCTTAATCTAATCCTAAAGATACTATAAAACAACATGAAATATATGTTCTCAAAAGAAAAAATTATAAGTAAAATGGCATAATTTTCTAGCTGAGCAAAAAGCCTCATCATAAATGTTAATATTTAAACATTTACTGATTTTCATAGTAAAGATTTTTTTAAAAACCTTTTGAAATCATCTCTTAATTCATGACACTGGAAGCCATGTCTAATTAATAACCTTTTTCTTTGTTTCAGTTGGACGACAAGTGGTTTGAAGAGCCAGGGCCGCCTGTCGGTAGGAAGTAACCGTGACAGAGAAATCAGCATGTCCGTGGGGCTGGGAAGGTCCCAGTTAGATTCTAAGGGCGGAGTCGTTGGAGGGACCATAGACGTCAACGCTCTGGAGATGGTCGGTATGTTGAAATGTTACAGTTGATATATTAAAAAGGAGTTCTTTTCCCCATTAGGCATTTCTGTGAACAATAATTACCATTTCTGTTTTAGCTCATATTTCTGAGCATCCAAATCAGCAACCCAGCCACAAAATCCAGATCACGATGGGCTCGACAGAAGCCCGCGTTGACTACATGGGCTCCAGCATCCTCATGGGCATCTTCAGTAACGCCGACCTCAGGCTGCAGGATGAGTGGAAAGTGAACCTGTACAGTGCCCCGGACTCGAGCACGACTGACAAGAGGTACCGGCGGCCACGCCCTTGACCCTCACGTGGCTGCTTTTAGCGTATTTTGTCACCCAGGGAGAAGGCACAGACAGGTCATCTTCTTGGAACGTGACTCTGTATTACGCAGTTAGTGTGAATGAAGAAGTGAGGTGGGGAGGAGAATTTCCTTGTACTTTTCAACTGTCTCCTATGAGATCTATGTTAAGGACTCTGTTTTATGTTCTAGTGAAATTTTTGTCCACGGAGATTTGAAGTGGGACATTTTCCAAGTGATGATATCAAGGTCGACCACGCCAGACCTGATCAAAATAGGGATGAAGCTGCAGGAGTTCTTCACACAGCAGTTCGACACCAGCAAGCGGGCGCTGTCCACCTGGGGGCCGGTCCCTTACCTGCCACCTAAGACGACGGCCAACAACCTCGAGAAGAGTTCCCAAGAGCAGCGTAAGAATGAGAGGGGGCCTGCGTGTCTTCTCTTGCAAGAAATGCATCACAGCCTTCATTTAAAGTAACAGTGCATGGCCCCCACTGACCCAGCAACTGCAGGCTCTCTTGGAGTGCTCAGCAGCCTGCCTGAGTGCTGCCGCCGGCAGGTTCCTGCCTACTGCAGCCGGGGTCCCTTTCCCGCCCCCCTCCCCCCCCCACACACACACTGCAGTCCTGAGCACTGGTTATGACAACGCCATGCTTTAGGGCATTGTCATAACCAGTGACATCTGAGCGGGAATTTATCAGTTGTGTCACACTAGGCAGGTGATTGCTGTCACTCATTACCTCGGTCAGCAGGTATTTACCCAGCTGTCTGCTGTCCTTGCAGTGCTGGATGCCGCGCACCATCGCCACTGGCCCGGAGTGCTAAAGGTGGTGTCCGGGTGCCACATATCGCTGTTCCAGGTCCCGTTACCAGAGGATGGGATGCAGTTTGGAGGATCAATGAGCTTGCATGGAAATCACATGACACTAGCTTGTTTTCATGGTCCAAATTTCCGTTCAAAATCCTGGGCCCTTTTTCACTTGGAAGAACCCAACATTGCTTTTTGGACTGAAGCTCAGAAAATCTGGGAAGACGGTAAGCGGCCCCAGTTCAAGCTTTTCCTCTTTCCTGTCCTGATGCGGTTCCATGCCCATGGCAGCGATTTTTCTTTTATTTTTTTTGTATTTTTCTGAAGCTGGAAACGGGGAGAGACAGTCAGACAGACTCCAGCATGCGCCCAACCGGGATCCACCTGGCACACCCAACAGGGGTGATGCTCTGCCCACCAGGGGGCGATGCTCTGCCCCTCCAGGGCATCGCTCTGTTGCGACCAGAGCCACTCTAGCGCCTGGGGCAGAGGCCAAGGAGCCATCCCCAGCGCCTGGGCCATCTTTGCTCCAATGGAGCCTCGGCTGCGGGAGGGGAAGAGAGAGACAGAGAGGAAGGAGATGGGGAGGGGTGGAGAAGCAGATGGGCACTTCTGTGTGCCCTGGCCGGGAATCGAACCTGGGACTTCTGCACGCCAGGCCGACGCTCTACCACTGAGCCAACCGGCCAGGGCCCAGCGATTTTTCTTGTTCATGTCTCTTGTCAGTTTTTTCTTAAAATCCTTCTGAAGTCCATCTCTACTTGGCATGATGTGCCTGGCATGTCAGAGTTCACTGTCAATGAGCTGACATCTGTGGACATGGTCAGGGACTTCCTTCTGAATGTGCCGCCTACTCTTTCTTGTTCAGGCAATTAAAGTATCGGCCGCCGTTCCTAGCCGTCATCTGTGTGACAGCAGTTGTTGCCCATATACTTATAGAAATATGCCCGGGAGAGACGCGGTGCCAGGGGCAGGAGGCGACCTGCCAGTTCAGACTACACCGTCAGACTTGGAGGTAGTCTGACTCTGCCTCTGCTGTATTCACAGCAGTGAACCCAGCTCTTTCTGGCTCTCACTTCCTCCTCAGCAGTTTCTCGATGGCAAAAAATGGCTGATGCTCTTCATCGTCCTGGAGATAAATCCAGTCATAACTAAGAGAGAAGAATTACTTGTAATTTATTTTTTACCCATTTTCACAACCCTCTCTATGATGCAGCAAAATTTGCTGCTCCAAGGCCACAGCTGTTTTCGCATCTACATATAGTCTGTTGTATTAAGAAACTTTTTTATTTTCCTCTAGGCTCTAGTGATCATTCTACATATATCGTACAAACATTGGATTTTCATCTGGGCCATAATACCATGGTTACCAAACCGTGTGGCGCTTTAGAAAGTCCTATGGCAACAATAACCAAGATCACGAGGCGTCGCCATGAAAACCCACCCCATGGAGTAGCGAGTGTGAAAGAATGGTTCAACTATGTTACAGCCACAAGAAATGAAGGTGAAAAGTTTGATGTTATAGGAAATACCTATTTTTTTTTTCTATTTTGAGCTCTGCTGACTGTTTAGAATTTAAGTAGAGGGAGAATTTTTCATTTCTTCAGTTAAACAAGTTTCATTCTCATACTGACATGAATAACAATATTAGTACATCATTTCACTATCCTGGTAATGCAACATCTCCTAGACTTAAATTATTATGGATATAACTGAAAACATTCAAAATAAAATTGGCTTAAATAAGTGAAATTAAGTTCATGGTAACTGGAAAAAGATTTTTGTACTACTGCTGAATGGAGGTTTGGGGAATTGATTGTACAACTAGGTAGTAGAATGCCACAAACTTAAGGTCTAGATGGATGAAAAAAGTAAAACTAAGTATTAGTCCCATGAAGTCTCAGAAGTTTAAAGAGAATGGTTTTGATGAGTGTTTTCATTTAATTAGATTCACCAGTCTTATAATGTTATGGTCATGAACACTTTTATTTTTTGGTTGTTTTGCGTTCAAGTCGACAGTACTGTTTTTACCAGTCATTTCATTTGCATTGGAAAACTGACTGGATTGAGACATGTTAAGACTTGAATGTTTTATTTAAAGGTGACTTTTCAAAATGGAAAAGAATATGGCTTGGGCCCTGTGGGAAACAGGTACTATGGAATAGGCAACCCGAGGGATTCAAGGCTGTTCTGAGAACAAAGGAGTTAGATAAGGAAGCAAACTAGAAGAGAAATAGTCAATGTATGCAGAACTCTGAGATTAATGAAACTCTTAAATTCAGACACGAATTCAGTTGAGAATAACATTCATTTTAAAGTCAACAAACAAAAACCAAATGGATTGGGTTTATCCAAAATCATGTAATAAAGGTTCAGTCTTGAGAATAGTGGTATGAATCACTATTTATATATGTGTATATATATATAAGTAAAAATCACTATATGTGGTATATTAACATATATCCCTATATTTATATAAATATATCTATACACCTAGCTATAGAGAGAGAGATATAACTATTCTCAAGACCACAATGTTATATGGCTTTATTTTTTCAAATGTGAGTTTATTTCCCAACTTTTGAAATAAAAGTCCTTGTATCATAGTGTCATAAAAGCTATAGGTTCATCAGTGCCTACTGAATTAATTTGATTCTTATTGTCTTTATCACTATGCATGTAGAGCTAAACCTACTTCGTAACGTTGATGCTAATAACAGTGAGAATAGCGCTACAGTGAAGAATTCCAGTTTGCTGAGTGGATTCCGAGGAGGCTCTAGCTACAATCATGAAACGGAGACTATCTTTGCATTACCAAGGATGCAGCTTGACTTTAAATCCATTCATGTTCAAGAACCACAAGAGCCTTCACTACAGGGTATGTAGAAAAACAACCCTCAGTTTCTAAAGTTACTACAAAAACTCTTTTCCCACAGGTTATTTGTGTAATTATTAATATAATCTGATGAAACTGATTTCCTGGGTCAAATTGATTGATTTTTCTTACCAGCCATATAACCCTATAGCAAGTTATTTAATCCAGTGATTTTCAACCCTTTTACGCTTGGGTCCAGTGAAAATGGAATTATTTTGGGGACTGCTAAGGCAGAAATCACCCTGAGCATTGAATTTGACTAAGATCGTTGGGTCTGTAATCTTCGTACAACATCAGGGTAGTTAACTCTTTCACAGACCAGTACAAAATATCTGATGGACTGGTCAGCAGACCAGCAGTTGAAAAACACTGATTTAGTCCACTTGTACCTTTTTCTCCTCAGTAAAATGGAGGATAATAATACATAGGACTTTATTCATGGGGTTTTGATGAGGAATGAATGGCATATACTTTAAAGTGCTTAGTAAACTCTCGTCACTTTGTAAATAACATAAAGAGACTACTCATTTCTCTACTGTTGCATTTAAGTGGATGTAGATCCCTTCCTGACAGGAAGAGAAGGGGACTTACTGTTTCATGAACTCTTCACTATGGGAGAGCTTTGCCCCTGCAGATGCCAACCTGAAGCCCAAGGTGGAGTGCAGTGTGGTGACGGAGTTCACTGACCACATCTGCGTGACGATGGATGCAGAGCTTATCATGTTCCTCCACGACTTGGTGTCGGCTTACCTTAAAGAGAAGGAGAAAGGTGGGGGCACATTCTTGGGGGTGGGGGTTTCCTTCTCAGCTTCAGGGGAGGCAGCCGTCCACTATTCAGGTAGATTTTTATGGACTAATGATGAGGAGACTGTGTCTCCTTCCTCTATGCATTGCAAATAGAAATAAAATAATGAAATAACTATAAATAATCTATTAGTAAGACTGTGCGACAGACTATCTGCTGGCACACATGACACTAACCATGCCTCACACTGAATGGCATGTGACACCTCACAGAATGTTTCCATGTGTGTATGGACACTGTGAGGAAGGCCTTGTAGGGGATTCTCACAAAGAAGAAAAGAAAACCTCTAAGGAAATATCACTAGTCAAGTGAAATGACTAAGAAACAACTACATGGTAAAGTAGCATGTCACCTATCATATAATCACCAACTGAGAAAGACTTCATCTTTTATAAATCTTGGAGTGCTCAACAGTGAAAAGGCTGCTACATAAACAGCTTCTAAGTTAGTGCCACTGTTCAAATATATACATATGTATATATAGCCAGTAACATACTAAAGTCATTGAGTTGTACACATTGAAGGAATAAATTATATCTCAATAAAGGTGTTAAAATAAGACAGCACCCACAGCTATTCTGCAGAAAACCTACAGCTGACAATTTCAGTGCCGTATGCCTACCATCAAATAAATCGCAGCATTTTTTCACCTTTAGTTTTGGGCCCACAAATATGTGTAAAACATATGCTTTTACTCAAAAATAAATGAGGACATTATTTCCTTTTTTGTGTGTGTGTGAGAAAAGAGATAGGAAAGGAGAGAGATGAGAAGCATCAACTCATAGTTGCATCACTTTAGTTATTCATTGCTTCTCATATATGCCTTGACCTGGGGGCTCCAGCCAAGCCAGTAACCGTGGGCTTCAAGCCAGTGACCATGAGATAGTGTCTCTGATCTCATGCTCAAGCTGGCAACCCTGCTGTCAAGCTGGATGAGCCTTCACTCAAACCAGTGACCTTCGGGTTTCGAACCTGGGACTTCAGCATCCCAGTTCAACACTCTATCCACTGCACAACCACCGGTCAGGCAGACGTTATTTCTAATTGTAAGAATAATGCAATAACTATGACATTGTCTTTCTTTAAGCAATATCAATTATTGGCACTTATTTATGGCTTATTTAAAAATATTACTTTTTAAGAAATGTAATTAAATTAGTCTGGCTAGTTGATAAATAAAATGATAAAATGGAGCCAATTATTCTGTTTGTATGATTTAAAATAAGCTTGTAAGATACATATTTGCAATATTAACCTATTATTTTCATTATAGCCATTTTTCCACCTCGGATTTTATCTACTCGACCAGGACAGAAAAGTCCAATTATTATACATGATGAAAATTCCTCTGACAAAGACAGAGAAGATAGCATCACTTATACCACTGTGGACTGGAGAGATTTTATGTGCAACACATGGCATCTAGAACCCACTCTTAGGTAAGCGGTGGGTGTATATATCTACCTATATTCTATGGGATCACTAGGTAAAAAAGTTTATAGATTATGTATTAGGTTATTAAATGCTTTTTACCAATATATATATTTGGCAGTTAGCTGGTTGTAACCTCACTGGTAATGTCTGACGCTACTTTTGCAGTTTCTTTCTGCCTTTGCAAGTGTTCTGGGCTAGGCAGAAGCCCAAACGCTGAGAGTAGCTCCGCGCCGATTAGCTGTCCATTGTGTGACATCTGTCATTTAACCACTAAAATGAGCAAGTAACTCCACTTCCATAATGGCTATTATTTTTGCACCGTCTCTGCAAGATGTTATTTACAGGTGCATCAGATAGCTACAGTAAACTTCTGTTTTAGTTTGGGAAGATGCAGTAGGAGTCAAACATCTTTGAGGAAAATCACAATTTCCCACATACGTCATGACAGTGTAACAGAACAGATTGTGCTGCATTGTTTCTTTGTCTGCGGAGGAAGCCATGTGCAACCCCCCTGAAATGTCAAGTTGATGGCAATAAGTGATGAGACTCAGGCGCCTTCCCTGAGTCGTGTTCTGTGAGGGCTGGGAGCCCAGTTACATCAACTGGATTCCTATCAAAATTTCAAAAGTATTTTGTAATTGTAATTATTTTTATAATTGCTGCTATAGCCAGCAGTGCTGCCTTTGTATGTCCTTATTTGTGATTAATACTCACAACCTTCCTATTACTTTTCCTTTTCCTCTCATCTGCTTTGTTAATCATTTATCACTGTCTGACTCATGGAATAACACTCTTAAAAAGTCCTTCACACTCAATGCTGCAGAATGATACAGATTTCATTGATATAAAGTTACTATTCCGACATATACCAAAATAATCCCATACTAACAAGAGCTCTGTTATACAGTGGACTCCTGCAGAAGCAGAAAGTGACTGTTTTAGTAATTTGTTTTCAGTGAAATTTGTTGTAACCAACTCAACAAAACACTTGGGTATTACATGAGCACATGAGAAATATTAACAGTGTCAATACTCAGGAACAATCTGAAAATATTGCAAAGGTCCTAAATATAGAAAACTATTTAGAAAATCTGCTTTGTACTTATTTATTTAAATAAATATAATTGACTACTTAAATCATCCCTTAATGTCAATATAATGAAACCATTTTCCCATAGGCTAATTGATATGAACAAGAGTTAAGTTCCTATAACATTATAAAGAAATGATATTGTTCAAGGACTTTTGTATCTTTAAAATGAGCATAAGATAGTTAAATTTGCCATAAATATATTCCTTCCTTTTTAGCAAGCTACCACGAGACTAAATATGGTGTAGTGTTGGATAGCATGGTAAGAGCAGTGGCTGTAAGCCCTGCTTACTAGGCTAAGTGACCTTGCCCAGAGATCCTATAACCCCTTTCTGCCTCAGTTGCCTCATTAGAAAAATTTAGAAAATGGTATTACCTACCTTGTATGGTTAACAATGGTTAACTAAGTTAATTAACATAAATGCTTCTGTTAAGAGTTTTAGCAGATCAATGCTTAATACTGCCTTTTTCCTAACTGAAATAGTGGGAAAGAGGCAGCTGGAAATCAAATATGACATTTTTAATACTGGTAATGCTGAGAACAGACAATGTGCTTTGGATGGCTAGCAAGAAGCTTCCTCCACGGAGTCCAGGTGGACTTTCCCACAGGTCTCTGCATTGCAGAACTTACAGGGGGCCTGGGTGGAGTCGTGCAGTCAGCACACTGGACTGACCTAGCCACAGGCAGCCATGAACAGTCTTGGGCTTAACTGTTTAGCGGTCTGTCCTTGAAAAACCTATGGCATAAACAAACAGACCGAAATGAATGTTCCTCCACTAATTTTCCAATCAGATAAACCATCAGTAAGGAGGCAGATGAAGGAGTGTTTCACTGATGGCTGCTCCTCTATATGGAAAGAAAGACCAAGGAGAAAATGGTTCTTCCTTTGAACGTGTTTAGCACATAGCAGATACTCTGTATATTTTATCCGTTTCCCCCCACATACTTGTCCTCTTATGTTTTTCAGCTTTATTGAGGTGTAACTGACAAAACAGAAAGATATTTTAACAGTATGATATCCTGACTTGATATACATATAACTTGTGAAAGGATTTCCCTCACCAAGTTCATTAACATCTTTCAGAATGAACTAAATGTCCTTTAAATGTTTAAGATAACTGTGTAGCTTTAGACTTAAAAAAATCAGAATAAAATTTACTAAACTCCATTACTGTGTATAGGCATAGCAAGGATACTCATACACATTTTTAAATGCTGTTACAGTGAATACAGGAATTGTAGGTTAGATTATTCAAATGCCCTACTGAAAATATTTTATCTTGAACACATTATGGAGTGAGCTTCTTGAACTTACCTTCAGGACTATGCTGTGACTCTGTATGCCTAATTATTATTTATAATTATTTTAGATTAATTTCTTGGACTGGAAGAAAGATTGATCCAGTCGGCGTTGATTATATTCTTCAAAAATTGGGCTTTCATCATGCCAGAACTACTATTCCTAAATGGCTTCAAAGAGGAGTCATGGATCCACTGGACAAGGTTCTGTCAGTTCTTATTAAAAAACTCGGTACTGCACTACAGGATGAAAAGGAGAAGAAAGGAAAGGAAAAAGAAGAACATTAAAAAAGTAACTTGATCTGTGAACAAATTAGGATTGTGTCCATTAAGTTTTATTACACTGGAGGGGTTTTATTTTGTACATTAAAATTATTTAAAATATAACTTTAATATCATTCTAATTTTGTGGCCATTATATTGAAGGTTTGTAAGTTAACCTGTTTGTTCTGGTTCCACCGTCTGTATACAGTGAAGTATTGCATGATAATGTAAATTTTATGAAAAACTTGATTAAAATATACACATCTACTCAGTAGAGTTTATAATTCTATCATGTGCAATATGTTTCCTGCATCTTAAAATACTTTAGAATAACTGAATTTCCTGTTATTGGCCATACTTTTAGAAAAAAAATCTTGTTCATAATGTGATTTTTTTGATTAATTGCTTTGTCTTTTTTTTAAATGTAGACTTGTATAAATATCTATTTGTACATAGTTTGAGTAATTGTGATATGATTAAATACCACTAAAATATTGTTTGTAACTATTGTAATAAAGTCACAATTGGTTTTAGTCTGTAGTTGTTTTATGTTATTTTTTCCTTGGATAGCTTATTTTTAAAATTAATCGATGCCCACCCTGTATCAGTTATTAAATATTTTCATAGAAGATAATACTTATAAAAA